>NC_137284.1:111487500-112020000 GCF_054371585.1 Giraffa tippelskirchi
GCTCTTTACATCAGGTGGCTAAAGTATTGAAGTTTTAGCTTCAGCATCAGTCCTTCCAATGAATATTCAGGGTTGAGTTTCTTTAGGGTTAACTGGTTTGATCTCCTTGCTGTCCAAGGGACTCTCAAGAGTCTTCCCCAGCACCACAGTTTGAAAGCATCAATTCTTTGGCACTCAGCTTTCTTTTTGGTCCAACTCTCAACATCCATACATGACTACTGGAAAAACCATAGCTTTGACTATACAGACTTTTGTTGGGAAAGTGATGTCTCTGCTTTTTAATATGCTGTCTAGGTTTGTCATAGCTTATTTTCCAAGGAACAAGCATCTTTGGATTTCATGGCTGCAGTCACCATCTGCATTTTGGAACCCAAGAAAATAAAGTCTCTCACTGTTTCCATTGTTTCCCCATCTATTTGCCATGAAGTGATGGGACCAGATGCCACGATCTTAGTTTTTTTTAATATAAATAATATGTAATTCCACTTTCAAAGAGCTAGCAGACTAGGCAAGGGAAGCTCATGACACCTTGAACCCACTGAAAACACCCTTTACTCAACAGAATTGATTCAATTCTGGAAAGTTGTTTCTCTTGCCCATTTCTGGGATAGGAATTCTTTTCCCCTTGACTTCCTTTAATGAAATCAAAGCTGCATTCCCATAGTAAAAGTAGAAAGTCCACTTAATCTTTTGATGGAAGAAGAGGCTACCTGGGCATTGCATCTTATTTGATCTTTTTCCTGATGAGAGTTGTCCTTACCTGGAAATTGATGCTTATGTGTAACAATTTCATGACTTCAATAATTTCTCAATCCCTTAAAAAAAATTCAGTTCAGTGAACATTCACGGAGCATCTTTTGAGTACCAGACAAAGATGCAGAAGACCCAAATTTGCCATCACGGAGTTTACAGACTGTGAACTAGGAAGGGTTCTAAAATGACCTTCAAGATTCCTGTGTAAACCAAGATTCCTACTATACGTAGATGTTCTCCCAGTTATTCAAACAAACATGAATCTAGGTACTGCTGTGAGGGATTCTGCTCATGTAACTAAGGAGTTAAATCAATAGACCTCAAGATGGGGAGATTGTCCTTGGTGGGCCTCATGTAATCACATGGACCCTTACAGGGGACTGGGCTTTTCTTGGAGATTCAAACCATGAAGCAGATTCATCATCAAGTGAGATTCGTTCCTAACAGCTTTGACGATGGAGGGAGCTGCTTCATTGGAGAGGAGTGTAGATGGCCAATTCCTGACCATCAGCCAGCAAGTAAGTGAGACTTTAGTCTTACAACTGCAGCAACCTCAGGAGCTTGAAAGTAAATTTTCTGCAGAGCCTTCAGAGGAGAACTTAGCCTGACTTGATTCCATGATTTCAGCCTTTGGAGAGCCTGAGCAGAGAAGTCAGTTATGCCTCAGCTGTGCATAACTGATTTCGGACTTATAGAACTTCTGACTTACAGAACTGTGAGATAATAGGTATTGTCTTAAGTTGAAGTTTGTTTTAATTTGTTCTGCAGCAGTAGAAAAGGAATACACAGGACAGAGAAGGAGACAGGCACACGAATAAGAAAATTCAATCTGCTATTGTGAATGTTACAAAATGTTGCTTTTTTCTTTCTTTCTTTTAAATAGACACCCCAAGATAGAGATTCTTTAAGTTTGAGACTAAAATATATAAAAGACATAGCTTTTCTTCTTTGGGGGAAATATATAAAAGACATAGCTCTTCTTTACAAATACATGTGTTTCAAAATTCATCTATCAAGTTTGCTCCAAGTGATACATGGCCATAAGTACAGAGTTTTATGTATTTAACAAATACTTTTTGTCAGAAGATGAAAAATTCTTATGATGAAAAATAGAATTCTGAGTATAAAGGAATTGTTCAATAAACTGAATGCACACTATTGTTTTTCATAGAAAGCCATTGAGTTAAAGATCAGAAACTTGAGCTCTGCATTGATTCCCACCTCAGTGAATTTAAGCTTCGTGTACATCTACAACTTAATTGCCCTGAACCTCAGTTTTCTGAAAAATGGTGACAAAAAATGAGATAAAGTATATCAAGTCCTTTTCTCAGAACCTGGCACATAGTATGAACTCAGTAAATGCCATGATTACTATTAATCTACTTCTTGGGAATGATCTGTAGGAAGATCAGCTGATGAATTTTAAAAGTAAAATCCAGGAGTGACATGAGGATGGTAGCATGATGAGTACTGGTCACAGATGACGTGAAATCTCATTTTTTTTCTAAGCATTTGGAGCAGAGTTTCTCAATAGCAGCACTACTGGTATTTGGAGCTGGATATTTCTTTCTTGTAGGGAGTTATCTTTTGCATTGTAGGATGTTTAGTGGCATCACTGGCATCTACCCACTAGATGCCAGCAGCATCTCCCCCACTCCTCTCTGATGTTGTGACAACCAAAAATGTCTTAATTGCTCAGTTGTGTCTGAATCTTTGTGACACTTCGGACTGTAGGCCGCCAGGCTCCTCTGTCCATGGGATTCTCCAGGCAAGAATACTGGAATGGGCTGCCATTTCCTCCTTCAGGGAATCTCCCTGACCCAGGAATTGAACCTGCATCTCCTTCATTGCAGGCGGATTCTTTACCTGCTGAGCCATCGGGGAAGCCCCCAAAATGTCTCTAGACATTGTTAAATGTTCCCTGGAAGCCAAAATCACCCCTACTTGAGAACCACAGATTTAGAGAGAGAAGACTTGCACCTTTAAGGGAAAGGGTTATCACATAAAAGCAATGGAAATCAGTCCTGCAAAGTGAATCTTCAGAAGTTGCTTGGACCTTGATTTCCCTAAGGCAACTAAGTCAGTTTCTTAGATAGGAAGACAAGTCACTCTGCTTCCCTCCTGCTTGGAGAGTCCTGTGAGGCATCCCATGTAGAGATGTATATGGGCTCCAGGTACAGGGCAGTGGTCATTCCAGAACTTCAGCCAGGTCTTTTGTGTAGCCCAGGAGTGAAGGAACATCAGGGACTGCTGAGTCCCCTTTCCTGTTTTGCCTTTGGCCATTATTCAGAAATAGAAGGAAAATTAAAACATAGCTCCATTAGTAGGCAGAAAGTTGTACAGGCTTCATTGCATTTAGAGAAATCTTTCTCTTCTTATATATGAATCTAGACTTTTCTCCTATTGAACCACTGTCTTTGGGAGATGTTGTTAAGGAGAGAAGGCATCTTTATACCCCACATTGGCTGGGAGTTCTCAGGAACCCGATTCAGAACTGCAAAACCCACTCTAGATTCTCCTACTCAAGCCAACTCTTCCACCCACCCCCGTTCCCAGGTCCTCTGTGGCTTTTATTCTAGTGTGAGCAATGCTGACTTGAATATATAATTGTACCTTTTATTTACTCCCACATTGTAAGTCCATTTAACTAACCCTACCATCTGGTAAATCTGCTTCATCCACACAGCCTCGTGGTTATGCATTGTGAGGAATGAGGCAGAATGGGAAGTGTGGCTGGTTCCGCATTCACCCTGTGAACTCAAGGTAGTTGCATTTTATCAAGAGGCACAGCAGCTGTCAAGCTCCAGGAGGTGACGGTCAGTAGAGGGGTATGTGATTTGTCACAGCGGTGATGGGAGAGGTGAGAGGACCCCAGGATCTGGAGACAAAACCCCTAAGACGTCAGCATAAGAGGGATGAGAAGGAGGAAGGCTCAGGAGAGAGGGGATATGTGTATACTTATGGCTGATTCACATTGTTGTGAGGCAGAAACCAACAAAACATTGTAAAGCAACTGTCCTCCAATTAAAAATAAAAGAGGGATGAGAGCCATCTGTGTGCCTTCCCAATACACTCAAGAGAGGCGACACCTGGGCAGTGGGATAGGGAAGATAAATAGAGGGTAATCTCGAGTTCAGCCCATGCCAAAATTCATGTTTCATTGTAACTGGAGTTTGGAAAAAAATTAAATTGGAAGATCAGCAAAAATTAAAAATCTACATAAATGGGTCATTGTGACCCAAATACTCCGTAAACCTGAGGAGAAGGATTTTCTTCTGCATTCTTGCCCTCTGGCCAGAAAAATTCATTCCAGATTGTGTTTCTGAATCTGTCGATCTGAACTTCTACAAAATCTTTTCTTTTTTGTTATTCCTCTAGAAGCTTTGCATCTAGAACTTGAGGAAGCTCTGGGTTACATAATTTGGCTACATTTGTCTTCAAAGCATGTCTATCTGATCAGATTCATCTGATAAGCATTTTCCTTTTACAACTGTCAAAGGAAAAGAAATTATTTTTATTTTATTTTTTAAAATTCATTTAATACACCTCAGTATTCTGTTTTGTTCAGTCACTCCCCATCCTTGCCCTTACTCTCAACTAAAATAGTTTCTCAAGTTCCTTGCTTCTAAACATTTTCATTGCCTTCTTTCCTTACAACACACAAAACCTCCTTTTCAGTGATATCTCTTTGGTGGCACTGAAAGAGAAACACAGATTTTATGGTAGCAAAACAGTTGTTTTAATATTATTTTCTTTTCCCTTTCTGATCATGATTATAGTTCTGCCTTTATTTTGTTTGTCTGCTGAGGCTTATTAGGACCTAGTTGTATTAGCTCATTCTCTAGCAAGGTGTCCCAAGAGCATTACTAGAGAACTCCTACAAGGATGTAGATTTCCCTCTGGGAAAAGTCCTGTATCCTGGAAATTGGCTAAACCAGAAGCTGCTGTCCTTAAATTAGCAGACTGATCTCTTATATATGTCCATTTAGTAAGATATGATCTTGGTAATAGCATAGCTTGTTTTACTCCAGCCTTGCCCCAGTCAGAGTGTGTGCTTGTCCTCAGCTACAATGCCTGCAAAGTAGCTGATGAAAGAGTACAGCTAAGATTTGTGACTTCCCTGGTGGCTCAGATGGCAAATAATCTGCCTGCAATGTAGGAGACCCAGGTTTGATTCCTGGGTTGGGAAGATACCCTGGAGAGGGGAATGGCTACCCACTCCAGTATTCTTGCCTGGAGAATCCCATGGACAGAGGAGCCTGGCGGGCTACCGTGTGTGGGATCATAAAGTTGGACACAATTGAGCAACTAACACTTTTACTTTTCAAGATTTATGACACAATAGAAAAGTTTGGGTGTTAGAACGACTTTGTCACTTATTAATTGTGTGACCTTGGAAAGGTTACCTAACGCCTGTGAACTGCAATTTCTTCATCTGTGAAAATGGGGTAAGGGTACATACCTTGTTGAACTTGTAAGAATCTGAGAAAATAAATATGTGAGTGTGTGTGTAGTAGGGGAAGATGGTACAAAGATCAGCAAGAAGCTTTTCAAAAAGTGAGAAATGACAACATATCCAAAGTTCTGATAGAAGTGGTTCTTGGTCTATAATGTGTGTAGAGGTACTGATTAAGTTTAGATCTTGTTACATCAAGTATACATGTTTAAAAATTTCAGGTGAATCAGTTAGAAATTGCATTCAGCTAATAATAAAAATCTTGACTAAAGTGGCTAGAACAAGATCAGAATTGGTCTTTATTTCATATGAATAAAATCTGGAGGTGGGCAGTTCAGGGCAGATTTGGCCACTCCTTGGTCACTGGGGCTCTTTCTGCCCTACTATCCTGAGGGTGTAGCTTCCGTCCTTAAAGTTGCCTCAGGGTGCCTGATGGTTTCTGGAGTTCCAGTTATCACACCCACATTCCAAGCGGGATAAAGGAAGAAAGAATAAAGGAACATAGGCCAACTGTCATTACTCTTTTCCTTTTTAAATTTATTAATTAGTTTATTTTTGGCTGTGCTGGGTCTTCATTGCTGTTCTGGCTTTCTCTAGTTGTGGTGTGTGGGCTTCTCATTGCAGAGACTTCTCTTGTTGCAGAACATGGGCTCTAGGGCATGGGGACTTCAGTAGTTGTGGTGCATGGGCTCAGTTGCCCTGTGGCATGTGGGATCTTCCCGGACCAGGGATCAAACCCGTGTCTGCTGCATTGGCAGGCAGGGATCAAACCCGTGTCTGCTGCATTGGCAGGCAGATTCCCAACCACTGGACCACCAGGGAAGCCCCTGTCATTACCCTTTCAATGAGCCTTCCCAGATATTCCAATCAACTTCTCACATACTGTGTCCCTTCTATCTATGAGAGAAACTCAGAAATGCAGTTTCTCAGCAAGGTTTATTTCCCAGTTTTTTGCTAAGGGAAAATGGCTATGGCAGAGACATCTAGCAGATTCTGCCATAAAGGTAACCACTAAATACTAGAGAAAGGAGGAGAAACTTCCAAACAGATAGACAGGAAAATGGGGACCAAAGAAAGCCCACCAATTCAACAGACAGCAGAAATGGAAAAAAACAGAAGCCAAGAAAAATCATTCTAAAGAATGATAAACACAAAATAAGATGGAGTGAATGATTCCAGAGTATGTGTAATCATAATCGATGTAAATGGACAACCAAATTTCCTTGTGGGTTGTATTAGTAGTAGGCACCCCCTCATCAGAACTTTAGCATCTGAAGATTACTAGTTATAAATTAAACATAGCCATTTTAAGTCTCTGTCATCTACAGGTAATTTTTTTGGGAAAGTGAAAATTAAAAAAACTTGTCAGAAGATATTTGGATACTTAAGATGGGATCATGGATGGCTAAGAAACAATAATTGACTACCTATTTAATTAGAGTCAAAATAAAGCACTGAAAAATAAACATGGATGGTAACAGGATTTTTTTAAAAGTCTATGCTCTTTCACAAGTGAAGAACCTTGATTCTTTTTCTTCCTTAAATAATCACGGATATAGAAAAATCAACATAAAGCACAGGAAATTATTCTAGTAAAACCCAGAATCTTTGCTACCCAGGCAGGTTACATAGCAGATAATGATAACCTTTTAGGCTGTAGGCTGAGGCATTACTCAGTAAATCAAGGCAACAAGCTTATCAAAATTGGGCAAACTTTGCTAAGATTTTAACACATTACAGAGCTACTTTTCAGACTAAAGTATTATAAACTAAGGCAAATAAAATGTACTTGCCAAGTTTTGTTCTTCACTATCCTTTTTCCTATTCTGAAATAATCTAACATTTTACTTTAGAACACATCTTCAGGGGTTACAGGGTCAAAACTAATTTTATTATAACACTAAGATGTTATCTATATTAACATATAATGCATTAATCATGGCTATTGGCAAATGAATCAGTATATATTTTTGAAAGTTCTCAGTTTCCATTTTTAATTAAAAACAAACTTCTTAGTTTCCACTTTTAATGGGTTTCCCTTGGGAGCTCAGACAGTAAAGAATCTGCCTGCAATGAGGAGACCCAGGTCTGATTGCTGGGTCTGGAAGATCCCCTGGAGAAGGAAATGGCAATCCACTCCAGTATTCTTGCCTGAAGAAAACCACGGACAGAGGAGCCTGGAGGGCTACAGTCCATGGGGTCACAAAGAGTTGGACATGACTGAGTGATTTTCACTTCCACTTTTAATACAGTAAATATTGATAATTATACCCCACATAAACAGAATGTCTTTGGAGTCCTCAATAAATTGTGAGTGTAAAGGAGTACAGAACCTAACAAAAAAACTTCAAGAAGTATTACCTTAGGGTAAATTTAAATTTATTCATTTTCCTTGGAAAACAAAAGCACACTACATCTATTTATGATAGAAACTCTCTAGAAAGTGGGCATAGAGGGAAAATCATTGTTGTTTTAGTCACTAAGTCATGTCTGACTCTTTTGAGACCCTGTGGACTGTAGCCCTCCAGGCTTCTCTGTCCATGGAATTTCCCAGGCAAGAATACTGGAGTGGGTTGCCATTTCCTTCTCCAGGGGATCTTCCTGACCTAGGGACTGAACCCATGTCTCCTGCATTGACAGGCATGTTCTTTACCACTGAGCCACCTGGGAGTCCCAGAGGGAACATACCTCAACACAATAAAGGTCATGTATGCCAAGCCCACAGCTAACATCATTCTCAGTGGTGAAAAGCTGAAAGCATTTCTTCTAAGATCAGGAACAAGACAAGCATACCCACTCCTACCGTTTTTATTCAACATAGTATTAGAAGTCCTAGTTACAACAATGAGATAAGAAAGAAATAAAAGGCATACAAATTGCAAAAAGCAGATGACTTGATACTGTACTTGGAAAATCCTAAATACTCCACCAATAAAACTACTAGAGCTCGCCAATGAATTGAGTAGAGTTTCAGGATACAAAACCAGTATACAGAAATCTGTTGCATTTCTATATACTAACAGAATTATCAAAAAGAGAAGTTAAGGAAACTATCTCATTTACAACTGCATCAAAAAGAATAAAATATCTAAGAATAAACCTGCCTAAGGAGGTAAAAGATCTTTACTTGGAAAACTGTAAGATACCAGTGAAAGAAATTGAAGATGACACAAGCAGATGGAAAGATATACTGTGTTCAACCCACATACTTTTGGTCAGTTAAGCTATAAGAAAGGAGGCAAGAACATACAATGGAGAAAAGACAGTCTCTTCAATAAGTGGTGCTGGTGAAACTGGACTTCTACACATAAAAGAACAAAATTAGAATAGTTTCTAACAACATATACAAAAATAAACTAAAAATGGGTTACAGATCTAAATGTGAGACCAGAAACCAGAAGGAAACATAGGTATAACACTGTTTGACATAATTTGTAGCAATGTTTTTCAACTTGTCACCTAAGGCAAAGGAAATAAAATCAAAATTTAAAAAATGGGACCTAATTAAACTTAAAACCATTTGCACAGAAAATGAATCCATTGACAAAATTAAAAGACAATCTACTGAGTAGGAGAAAGTATCTGCAAATGATATGACCAATACGTATAACCCAAATATATAAACAGCTTATACAACCTGACATTGAAAAACAACCTGATCTAAAAATGGACAGAAGACCTGAATAGATATTTTTGAAAATAAGACATACAGATGGGGACTTCCCTGGTGGTCCAGTGGTTAAGAATCCACCTCACAGTGCAAGGGAGAAGGGTTTGCTCTCTGGTCAGGGAAACAAGGGTTTCCCTGGTGGCTCAGTAGTAAAGAATCCACCTGTAATGCAGGAGACATAGGAGATTCAGATTTGATCCCTGGGTCAGGAAGATCCCCTGGAGGAGGAAATGGTAACCCACTCCAGTATTCTTGCCTGGAGAACCCCTATGGACAGAGGAGCCTGATGGGCTACAGTCCTTAGAGTGCAAAGAGTCAGACATGGTTGAGCATGCACATGCCCACAGGGAACTAAGATCCCACATGCCATGGGGCAACTGAGCCCATGTGCTGCAACAAAGAGCCCGTGTACCACAAGACTCAACACAGCCAGATAAATAAAATTTTAAGAAAGGCATACCGATGGCCAACAGGCACATGAGAAACTGCTCAATATCATATATCATCAGAGGAATGCCAATCAAAACCACAATGAGATATCACCTCACATCCGTCAGAATGGTTACCATTAAAAAGTCTACAAATAACAAATGTTGGTGAGGATGTGGAGAAAAGGGAACCTAGAACACTGTTGGCAGGAAAGTAAATTGGTGCAGTCACCGACATTATGGAAGTTCTTCAAAAAAACTAAAACCAGAACTACCATATGATCTAGCATTCCACGCCTGCATATATATCTGAAGGAAACAAAAACACTAATTCAAAAAGATACAAGCACCCCAGTGTTCACAGCAGCATCATTTACAATTGCCAAGATATGGAAGCAACCTAAGTGTCCATCAACAGATGAATGGATAAAGATGATGGAATACTACTCAACCACAAAAAAGAATGAAATTTTGCCATTTGCAGCAACATGGATGGGCGTAGCAGGTATTATTCTTAGTGAGATAAGTCAGACAAAGACAAATACTGTAATGACATTATTTATATGTGGAAGCTAAAAAATAAACAAGCTAGTAAACATAACACAAAAGAAACAGACTCACAGATAAGAGAACAAGCTAGTGGTTACCATCAGTGGGGAGAGGAAGGAGTGGAGGGGTAAGATAGAGATAGGGCGCTAAGAGGTACAACTTACCATGTATAAAATAAGTAAGCTATAAGTATGTATTGTACAGCACAGGGAATACAGTCAAAATTTTATAATAACTCTAAATGGAGTATAACCTTTAATAATTGTGAATCACTGTTATACATCTGTAACGTACTTTTATAAATCAACTATACCTCAATTTTTAAAAAGCACATATACAGTTGTATTTATTTGTCACTATTGTTCTTAGTGTAGCCTCAATAACTCATTTATTTATTTATTTATTTTGGCCATGTTGTGTGGCATGCAGGATCTTAGTTCCCTGACTAGGGAGCACTGGATTACCAGGGAAGTCTCAATAACTCATATTAATTAAATTTTAAATCACAAAAATTAACTTCCATTTATAATGACCCAAAGATGTATCCTCTCTGTAGTATATGAGAACAAGAAGCAAAGTATATAAAATTAAATTGAGGTTAGTAGTCAACATTTTGGTATTCTAACTTACTTGGCTGTAGGCACCAGAAAGCCAAACGAGCTTAAGCAAAGAGGAAACATACTGGGTCAGGTAACTGAGAATTTAGGAGTTGAAAACTTTGGCATGGTTGACTCTAGCTACTCAAATAAAGTCACTGGGCATCTGTCTCTTTTCGTCTCTTGGTTCTGTTTTCCTCTGAGCTGGCATTGTTCTTCAGAGCTGTATGTCTTCTCATGCTAAAAAGAAAACACTAGAAGCACTAAGCTCACATGATCCCTAGTATATTAGAGCTCAGAAAATGGAGATTCAGATCATCCCTTTTTCTCTAAGTATCTGATTATTCTCCCTGAAAAGTCCCTAGTTATCTCTACTTGGGGCAGGAGCTCATCTCTGGGCCAATAGCTGGAGCTCATAGCTGACTCCAGAGGTCTGGGATACTTCAAATGCTCAGCCTGGACCACCTGACCACTCCAGTGGTCATTCAGAATAGGCAGCAGGCATTCTCTGCCCCAAGCGTGATGCTAACTGTTTTCATGAAAAGGTAGCCTTGTTTAGCAGAAAGAACACTAGGCTGATTGATACTCAAAAGACCTTGGTTTTGTTTCTGGCTCTGCCATCTCCAAACTGTGAGACCTTGAGCAGGGGATTTCACTTCCCTGGACACCAATGTTTTGTTGTATAAAATGAATGGTTTCGATTAGATGATTACAGATATAAATGCCTATAAATGTGTTTAATTAATTCAGAAAGAGTCAAAGTTTATTTGTTTGTTCAGGGGCTCAAAACAAGAATGGAGAAGTAGGTTCTAGTAGTCTTAGTCAATAACAGAAACTCATTCAAGCTATCTTAGGCAAATAAAAAAACAATCAGGAGAACTTTGTACAAAAATTCAGGGTATCTCACAGAACCCAAGGACAGGAATGGACATCATGAAAATCAAGAACAAGGAACTAGAAAACTAACAAGAACTATTGTTTCTTCTCTCTCTCTTTCCCTCTCCCTGCCTACCTCCCACTTTCTCTCTCTCTCTAGCCAGACTATTTTTTCCCCCGTTTTCCTTCATTATGCATATCAATCCAAAAATCAGTTCTTCTCTATAAATATCTACTTTCTTTGTTTCTCCTGGCATGTGGATGAGAACAGTTTTCCGTGATGGCAGTTTCTGCTCTTCATTTTCTGTAACCCTCTTTCCAGCTAAAAGGCATATAGTCAGTCATCCCCAAGCCCCACTCTGGTCTGACTGCCTTACCTCAGGTTAGGTGTCTATTCACGGCACCAGCAAAGCAGGGTCATCAATCCTGAATGTGGCTGTCTCCTGGAGATAGAGATGCTCTCAATGAAATGGGAGTATTAAATTGGGAAGACACCCCAAAATGTACCTATTTCAACATTTAGAGTCGCTTAGTCGTGTCTGACTCTTTGGGACCCTATGGACTGTAGCCCGCAGGCTCCTATGTCTATGGGCATTCTCCAGGCAAGAATACTGGAGTGGGTAGCCTATCCCTTCTCCAGGGGATCTTCCCAACCCAGGAATTGAGCCAGGGTCTCCTGCACTGCAGGTGGATTCTTTATCAGCTGAGCTACCACAGAAGCCCGTTAAACTGGGAAGACACCCCAAAATGTGTGTATTTCAACATTTAGGGTAATTTTTTAATACAGATCAGTGTAAGGTACTATTGTTAAAAAAGGAGAAAAAACAAATGTTGGAGAAGATGTGGAGGAAAAGGAACTTTTGTGCCCTGTAGGTGGAAATGTAAAATGGTGCAGCCACCGGGGAAAACAGCATACAAGTTCCTTAAAAAATTAAAATAGAACATATGATCCTGCAACTCCATTTGGGGCTATTTATCTGAAGGAATTAAAAACACTAACTTGAAAAGATATATGAACCCTCATGTTCATTGTAGCATTATTAGTAGTAGATAAGACATGGAGGCAATCAAGATGTTCACCAATAGATGAATGGAAAAAGAAAATGTCATACACATCTACACACAATGGAATATTATTCAACCATGAAAAGGGAATCTTTGCCATCTGTGACAACATGGATAGACCCCGAGGGCATTATGCTATGTGAAATAAGTCAGACAGAGATAGACAAATTCCATAGTATCTCACTATGGAGCCACTGGTGGTGGTGGTTTGGTCACTAAGTTGTGTCCAACTCTTGCGACCCCGTGGACTGTAGCCTGCCAGGCTCCTCTATCCATGGGATTCTCCAGGCAAGTATACTGGAGTGAGTTGCCATTTCCTTTTCCAGGGGATCTTCCCAACCCAGGAATTGAACCCAAGTCTCCTGCACTGCGGGCAGATTCTTTACCAACTGAGCTATAAGGGAAGCCCATGGAGCCACTGCAGATGCCCAGATAATTATGTTGTACATTGAAAACTAATATAATGTTACAAGTCAATTATATTTCAATAATTTTTAAAGGGGTAAAAAGAACTTCACTAATATGAAGAATAAAATAAATAAATAAATAAAATGGCTCATAGATACTGAGAGCGGATTGGTGGTTGCCAGAGGTGGGTGGGGGGCAGGGAGTGGGTGTGATGGCAGGGAGTGTGGTCAAAAGTACAAACTTCCAGTTATAAAATAAGTAAGTCCTGGGGATGTACAGCACAGGGGCTACAGTTAACAATACTGTATATTTAAAAGTTGTCAAGAGAGAAGATCTTAAAAGTACTTGTTACACACAAAAAAATTGCAGCTATGTGTGGTAAAGGATATTAACTAGACTTATTGAGGTGATCATTTCATAATACTTACATATATAGAAATCAAGTAATTATGTGCTGTGCCATCATGCTCAGTTGCTTCAGTCGTGTCTGACTCTTTGCAACCCTATGGACTGTAGCCCACCAGGCTCCTCTGTCTATGGGATTCTCCAGGCAAGAACACTGGAGAAGGGTTGCCATGCCCTCCTCCAGGGGATCTTTTGATCCAGGGATCAACCCATGTCTCCTGCATTGCAGGCGGATTCTTTACTGCTGAGCCACTGGGGAAGCCCAAATAATTATGTTGTACACTGAGAACTAATATAATGTTACAAGCCAACTATATCTCAATAATTTTTAAGCGGGTAAAAAGAACTTTACAACTATAAGACTTTAAGATAGATGAACATGATTTTACAAAACTTCTTGGAAAGGGATTGATTCAGAGTATAAGACCCTGAACATGAGCCACAGTGCTGCTGGTATGCTGGTAAGTCACTTCAGTCGTGTCCAACTCTGTGCGACCCCATAGACAGCAGCCCACCAGGCTCCCCGTCCCTGGGATTCTCTAGGCAAGAACACTGGAGTGGGTTGCCATTTCCTTCTCCAGTGCATGAAAGTGAAAAGTGAAAGTGAAGTCGCTCAGTCGTGTCTGACTCTTAGTGACCCCATGGACTGTAGCCTACCAGGCTCCTCCGTCCATGGGATTTTCCAGGCAATAGTACTGGAGTGGGTTGCCATTGCCTTCTCCACAGTAACACCATTTAAAAAACACAATAGGGGGAAAAAACAGTGGGAAGTGTAACCAAAAGTTTAATACATAAATATATAGTATTAGGGTCTTATATGATTTATAGATACTCAGCAATGAGGATACTGATAGATCAGTGTATGAATCCGGTGGTATTTGCTTTCTGAACTCAATTAGGAAACCAGATGGGCCAATTTCCAGTAGCAGCTCCTAGGCTAGTATGTTTTCACTACACCTCTTAGAAGAAAGGCCATCTGACAGAATGCCCAGGTGGAATCACAAGGCATTTCATATCGATATGCTCATCTCTGGTCATAGCTCTTACAGTCATTTATATGTAAATATATATTACATATTAGATAAGGAAATGGCAACCAACTCCAGTATTCTTGCCTGGAAAATCCCATGGACAGAGAAGCCTGGAGGGCTACAGTCCATAGGGTTACAAAGAGCTGGACATGACTGAAGTGATTTAGCATGCATGTATATATTACATATATAGAGAAATCTAGACTTCTCATAAATATGGAATCATATGATATGTGTGGTCTTTCAGGTCTGGCTTCTTCCATTTAGTATTGATCCAATCTTTCATCAGCACTTAATCACTTTTTATTACTAAATAATATTCCATTATACAGATATACTAGGCTTCCCAGGTGGTGCAGTGATAAAGAATCTGCCTGCCAGTGCAGGAGACTCAAGAGACATGGGTTCTGTCCTTCATTTGGGAAGATTCCCTGGAGGAGGAAATGGCAACCCACTCCAGTATTCTTGCCTGAAAAATTCCATGGACAGAGAAGCCTGACGGGCTACAGTCCATGGGGTCACAAAGAGTTAGACAAGACTGAACACACACACACATACAGATATACCCCATTTTGTTCATCCATTCATCAGCTGATGGACATTTGGGTTGTTTCTACATTTTGGCTATTGTGACTAGTGCTGCTATGAATACTTGCATATGAGCTCTTGTTTGAACACCTGTTTTCAATTCTTTTGGGTATACACCCAGGAATGGAATTGCTGGGTCATATGATAATTCTATGTTTAACTTATTAAGAAACTGCCACACTGTTTCCATAGCGGCTGCACCATTTCATGTTCTCCCCAGCAATGTGCGAGGATTATGATTTCTCCACATCTTTCCCCTCTGTCTTTTGACTATAGCTAACCTGGTGAGTATGAAGACAGATCTCAAGGTGGTTTTGAGTCGCATTTCCCTAATTACTAAGCCCTGGGGTTTTTGATTGCACAGAAAAGATTGTGCCTCTGAGGCATGGATTGTATCTTAGAGATTTAATATTCTCAGGGCTGGGAATACAGTAGGTGATTAATCATTACCTGTTGACAAATATTTCATTTGGCAAACATTTACAGTCTGGACTTTGTGTGAGCTCAGCACCAATCATAAAGAGTTATATTTAGCTTTGGGAGGTCAGAAGATCAGCGCACATGGACAGATTCTAAAGACACTATGACAACAGGCCCCTAAGCTGGCAAATTCACACCTCAACGTGAAGCAGCACAGGAAGCTTTAAAAGCTCTCTGATCCATCGCACCAAACGGTGGCTGAAGGTCAATCACAATTAAAATTGGTATAGGCAGCTATTTTAATCTCCTTTTTCACTTTGAATACAATGTGTCTTGGCAGAAACCCCTTAAAGCAGATGGGTGCCCACTTCGTAGAGGTGTTTGGTGGATTAATGTGAGCCAAACACTTCATGATGGTAAGACTGCCACTGTAATTGAAGAGTCAGGTGCTCTTATTAATGAGACTTTTAATTCTGAGCATTTGCTCCATGCAAGATCCTGTCGTAGGCAATTTATTCATAGCTGAGAATGTAATGTGCTGCTTTCAGACATTATCTCAATCTTAATAGCTCTTTCCTCTGATGCAGGACTGGTTCTGTCTGGGTTCAGATCTGAGCTCTGCCCCTTACAAGCGCTGAGATTTAACCTCTGTAAACACCAATTTCCTTATTTGTAAAGATGGAAATTAAAATGCCCATATCTTAGGTTGTTTATAGGATGAGTTAGGATAACCTGATTAACTTTACTACAATGTCTAGTATCTGGGAGAGAAGTTTAATAATGTTAGTTCTCCTTGTCTTCATTTAGAAGTAGGGCTTTATAGATATTATTCCTCTTACTTTGTAAATGGCAGAAGCAAGGCATAAGCCTCACAGTGAATGAGTCATCATCTTGTCTTCCCAGCTCATAGCCATTTCCAACTCCCTGAGGACTGTGCCCTGGAACAGGATGAGGGGCCACAGCAGTCATGTTTGTGCCATAGGCCATGGCTTTTCGGGTCACTGCCAACTGAACTGAGGGAGACAGACATGGGATTAAAGTGGGCCAATCAGATTCTTGTGTAAGAATTTGGAATTGAGACTGAGAGACAGAAAGTTAGAATCTGTATGTGGCTAGAACTGTGTCACATAATTTAGGATCTTGATGCCACTATATTCTGGCATATGGATGGGGGAGTACAGACAGTTAATCCTCAGCGAAGAGGGAAATGGGTGTGCATAAACAAGCAGCAATGAGAGCCGAGAAGAGCGTTTCCAGTACTTGGTTATAGTCTTTTATGAACCTAGCTCACATGTTTTTCTCTTGGATTCCATGAGACACTTACCTATAGCCTTATAACAAATTCTCTCATGTTGCTTCTCAGAGTTTGGTGGGCAAGATTTTCACAGGCCACAAAACTCTTAACAGGTAAGTGACTGAACTTTATTTTTCTGTGATGAAATTACATTTGAGTTCTCAATTCCACCTGACAGCAGAAAAGCAATCAAGTTCAGCTCCAGGTAAACTTAGTCATTTCAGTGTTTTTCTTGGGGGGGGAGCAGTTCCTCTCACCACCATGTCATCCCCAGACTTCTTAAGCATCCTTCTTGCCCTCAGAGGAGGCATTTAGCCCATGCTGACCCCGCTGGAGAGAGGCATTCCATCTGCTCCAGGGTCATCATGTCCTTGCAACCACTCTCTAACTACCTGATTTTGCACGAAAGCCCTCTAACAGCTCTTTGCTCACTACCAGAGATTTTTGTGCCTCTTTTAAGAACTCACTAGCATCTAAATCTTTTCATATCTTTTTTAATAAAAAAAGATACATTTGACAAAATCTCAGCAATCTTTAATCTGCAGGAAGTAGAGCCTTTTCCTTATTCTTCTCATTTCTTTCTAATACCTTGTTTAAAACATAAACTTTGGGCATTGATCTTTTGAGGGGAAGAGTCTTTTGAAACTTCAAATTCGTTTTTCTCTCAAAAACCTTGGCTGCTGTAAATCAAAAGTACTGGATTTTAAGACCATTGTTTCTACTATAAATGAGTGGCACTGGAGCGGTGAGCGGCCGAGAGGAGATACCCCACGTCCAAGGTCAGAGAAACCCCAGTAAGATGGTAGGCGCTGAGAGAGGGTATCAGAGGGCAGACAGACTGAAACCACAATCACAGAAAACTAACCAATCTAATCCCATGGACCACAGCTTTGTCTAACTCAATGAAACTAAGCCATGCTGTGTAGGGCCACCCAAGATGGACGGGTCATGGTGGAGAGGTCTGACAGAATGTGGTCCACTGGAGAAGGGAATGGCAAACCACTTCACTATTCTTGCCTTGAGAACCCCATGAACAGTATGAAAAAGCAAAAAAATAGGACACTGAAAGATGAACTCCTCAGGACTGTAGGTGCCCAATATGCTACAGGAGACTGGTGGAGAAATAACTCCAGAAAGAATGAAGAGACGGAGCCAAAGCAAAAACAACACCCAGTTGTGGATGTGACTGGTGATGGAAGCAAGGTCTGATGCTGTAAAGAGCAATATTGCAAAGGAACCTGGAATGTTAGATCCATGAATCAAGGGAAATTGGAAGCGGTCAAACAGCAGATGGCAAGAGTGAATGACAACATTTTAGGAATCAGCGAACTAAAATGGACCAGAATGGGTGAATTTAACTCAGATGACCGTTATATATACTACTGTGAGCAAGAATCCATGAGAAGAAATGGAGTAACCATCATAGTCAAAAAAAGAGTCCGAAATGCAGTACTTGGATGCCATCTCAAAAACGACAGAATGATCTCTGTTCATATCCAAGGCAAACCATTCAATAGCATGGTAATCCAAGTCTATGCTCTGACCAGTAATGCTGATGAAGTTGAATTTGAACAGTTCTATGAAGACCGACAAGACCTTTTAGAACTAACACCAAAAAAGATGTAATTTTCATTATAGGTGACTGGAATGCAAAAGTAGGAACTCAAGAAACACCTGGAATAACAGGCAAATTTGGCCTTGGGGTACAGAATGAAACAGGGCAAAGGCTAATAGAGTTTTGCCAAGAGAACGCACTGGTCATAGCAAACACCCTCTTCCAACAACACAAGAGAAGACTCTACACGTGGACATCACCAGATGGTCAACACTGAAATCAGATTGATTACATTCTTTGCAGCCAAAGATGGAGAAGCTCTATACAGTCAGCAAAAACAAGACCGGGAGCAGACTGTGGCTCGGATCATGAACTGCTTATTGCCAAATTCAGACTTAAATTGAAGAAAGTAGGAAAAACCACTAGACCATTCAGGTATGACCTAAATCAAATCCCTTATGATTATATAGTGGAAGTGAGAAATAGATTTAAGGGACTAGATCTGGTAGACAGAGTGCCTGATGAACTATGCACGGAGGTTCGTGACATTGTACAGGAGACAGGGATCAAGATCAACCCCAAGAAAAAGAAATGCAAAAAAGCAAAATGGCTGTCTGAGGAGGCCTTACAAATAGCTGTGAAAAGAAGAGAAGCAAAAAACAAAGGAGAAAAGGAAAGATATTCCCATTTGAATGCAGAGTTTCAAAGAATAGCAAGGAGAGATAAGAAAGCCTTCCTCAGTGATCAGTGCAAAGAAATAGAGGAAAA
Source organism: Giraffa tippelskirchi (assembly GCF_054371585.1). NCBI lineage: Eukaryota > Metazoa > Chordata > Mammalia > Artiodactyla > Giraffidae > Giraffa > Giraffa tippelskirchi. The sequence goes on from NC_137284.1 coordinate 111,506,363, forward strand.
CAACAGACTGGGAAAGACTAGAGATCTCTTCAAGAAAATTACAGATACCAAGGGAACATTTCAGGCAAAGATGGGCACAATAAAGGACAGAAATGGTATGGACCTAACAGAAGCAGAAGATATTAAGAAGAGGTGGCAAGAATACACAGAAGAACTGTACAAAAAAAGATCTTCATGACCCAGATAATCATGATGGTGTGATCACTCACCTAGAGCCAGACATCCTGGAATGTGAAGTCAAGTGGGCCTTAGGAAGCATCACTATGAACAAAGCTAGTGGAGGTGATGGAATTTCATTTGAGCTATTTCAAATCCTAAAAAGATGATGCTGTGAAAGTGCTGCACTCGATATGCCAGCAAATTTGGAAAACTCAGCAGTGGCCACAGGACTGGAAAAGGTCAGTTTTCATCCCAATCCCAAAGAAAACCAATGCCAGAGAATGCTCAAACTACTGCACAATTGCACGCATCTCACGCGCTCGTAAAGTAATGCTCAAAATTCTCCAAGCCAGGCTTCAGCAATATGTGAACCATGAACTTCCAGATGTTCAAGCTGGCTTTAGAAAAGGCAGAGGAACCAGAGATCAAATTGCCAAAATCCGCTGGATCATCGAAAAAGCAAGAGAGTTCCAGAAATACATCTGTTTCTGCTTTATTGACTACGCTAAAGCCTTTGACTGTGTGGATCACAACAAACTGTGGAAAATTCTGAAAGAGATGGGAATACCAGACCACCTGACCTGCCTCTTGAGAAACCTGTATGCAGGTCAGGAAGCAACAGTTAGAACTGGACATGGAACAACAGACTGGTTCCAAATAGGAAAAGGAGTATGTCAAGGCTGTATATTGTCACCCTGCTTATTTAACTTATATGCAGAGGACATCATGAGAAATGCTGGGCTGGATGAAGCACAAGCTGGAATCAAGATTGCCAGGAGAAATATCAATACCCTCGGATATGCAGATGATACCACCGTTACTGCAGAAAGTGAAGAAGAACTAAAGAGCCTCTTGATGAAAGTGAAAGAGGAGAGTGAAAAAGTTGGCTTAAAGCTCAACATTCAGAAAACTAAGATCATGGCATCCGGTCCCATCACTTCATGGCAAATAGATGGGGAAACAGTGGCCGACTTTATGTTTTTGGGCTCCAGAATCACTGCAGATGGTGACTGCAGCCATGAAATTAAAAGACACTTACTCCTTGGAAGGAAAGTTATGACCAACCTAGACAGCATATTAAAAAGCAGAGATATTTCTTTGCCAACAAATGTCCGTCTAGTCAAGGCTATGGTTTTTCCAGTAGTCATGTATGGATGTGAGAGTTGGACTTTAAAGAAAGCTGAGCAGTGCAGAATTGATGCTTTTGAACTGTGGTGTTGGAGAAGTCTCTTGAGAGTCCCTTGGACTGAAAGGAGATCCAACTAGTCCATCCTAAAGGAGATCAGTCCTGAGTGTTCGTTGGAAGGACTGATGTTGAAGCTGAAACTCCAATACTTTAGCCACCTAACGCAAAGAGCTGACTCATTGGAAAAGACCCTGATGCTGGGAAAGATTGATGGCTTTTTGAGAAGGGGACGACAGAGGATGAGATTGTTGGATGGCATCATCGACTCAGTGGACGCGAGTCTGGGTAAACTCCGGGAGATGGTGATGGACAGGGAGGCCTGGTGTGCTGCAGTCCATGGGGTCTCAAAGAGTCAGACATGATTGAGCGACTGAACTGAACTGAACTGAACTTCAAACTAATCTGAGTTTTAAGAACCTAATTTGGAACGCAAATCCATTTGGCTGAGACACTATATATATATATATATAGTGGTGACTTAACTGGGGAGGGCCAAGGAGTAACTTACAGGAAACGCACATTTTGTCAGGCTTCAAGGATTTGTCAGGCTTCAAAGGTTTGAGTTGATTCCTTGAATACTGTGAGCTGGAAACGCTGGCCTCCCAAGAATGCTTTCCATTCTTTGACCCTGTCTGCCTGTTTGAATTTCTAGGATTATCTCCTTTGCAATGTTCCATCTGCTTTCCACAATCCTTGTGTCAACTGGGGCATGGATGCTGGTGGGCAGATGGAAAGGCTGTGCCAAAGTTAGACCTGCATTTGCAAGACTACGTGAAACACAACGCCCATCCTCCTGAAGCCAGGCTGCTTTTAGAAGGAGAAAAGAGGAATGCCATTCCACCAGGCATGCTTGTGATTCCCCAACTTTGGTTTCAAACCGTCTTTATACCCTGGCCCCTGGAGAAACCTGCAGTTAAATTCTGTTCTCTCATAGCCCTTAGATAGCTATGTGTTGGGGGATCACTTCAGAATTCCAAGCTTCACTAAGAGAGCAATTTTCTAACAAGAAAACTACAATGGAGGGAGGGGGCATCTAAGATTTAGATGCAGCAAATTGGAGACCAGACAATATAATCAGCTTATTTAGAATAGTCAGTGAAAATCAGCTCTATGGGAGAGACACAACATTGTCTTGCTTTAAATGTAAGGCATCTATCAGTTAGTTAGGATTGTAGGGCTCTTAGAGTAAGTATTCCCTTTGTTACTTCTAGGTTATGGCGTACAGAAAAGTAAATTTAATGAATTTTAATGATATAATAAAAATATAATATCAGATGGAAAAAGTAGTAAACAGATGAACACACATGAACAGATCTAAACATACATATAACTACATGCATCTGGACACATATAAGAATAAAAAATGGAAGCAATAAACAGTGATCACTTCCAGGTAGTGGTATCATGAGTAGTTTACATTTTCCTCCTAAATCTTTAACATGTCTCAAATTTTTCATTATTCTTATCAAGAGAAAATAATTAATATCATACTTTTTTAAAGGGTGAAATGGGACCTCCAATTCTCATGAGAGGAAATGATAATCTGAAAGTTCTCCTGCCACATAGAAATGCTTGATGAAATATAGCAAAAATTATCTTAAATATGTGAGTGAACTGGTAAGAAAGAAGGGAAGGGCCAAGTGCATCAGTAAGAAATAGGATAGTGTGGCAAGGATGTGAGAGGCTGCTGCAACTGGGATTAGGTCCCAGAATCCTGAGTAAAGCAATTTTTAAAGGGTTGTACTCTCACTGAAAGAGCAGATTAGGAAAAATATCAGTCCACTGGCACAGACACAAAAATGTATTTGTATGTCTCTGCCTGGGTGGGAAAAATGTCCATTTGAGAAACAAAATCTGCAGGTTTGTTTTTACCTCAAATTCAGAGGTGTAAATTTGCAGAGGGGCTTCCCTGGATTCCCTGCAAGAATCCGCTTGCAATTCAGGAGATACAGGTTCGATCCTTGGGTTGGGAAGATCCCCTGGACAAGGAAATGGCAACCTACTCCAGTATTCTTGCCTGGGAAATGCCATGGACACAGAAGCCTGGAGGGCTACAGTCCATGGGTCACAAAGAATCAGATACATCATATCGACTAAACCACCACCACCACCACCAAATTTGCAGATGATCCAGAAACTGTGATGGTAAATGACCTCCAAAGTGATTAAATGACCGAAAAGTTGGTCCAGGCATGGTGATCTCTCTGTAGCAAAAGCAAAATAGCTCTTGAAGGATACACCCTAAACCCAGGGGATTCTCACAGAAAAACTGGTATCTCTAAAGATAAGCTCAGGAAGAAAAATGATGAAATGCAGAAGGACAAAGTCCTCCAAAAGAGTCAACAGACTGGAGTCAACAGCACCAAGAGGTTCCCTAGAACTGTACATAGAAGAGAGGCGATTTGAAAGAGAATGTAACATGATCACTCTGAGAAGTCTTACAGGCTTAAATGATGTAACTAAAGCACCAAAAGGAAAAAAAAAAGAAAACCAGGTCCTATGAAAGGCACTTTGCATGTTAGATAGGAGCACAGAATCTGGAGCTAAATTGCTGGTTGAAATCTCAGCTCTATCATTCATCAGCTGGATGGTACCACCTATTAGCTTGATTTCTTGATTACTAGGAGCTGGAAACTCTGGTCTCCCAAGAATGCTTTCCACCTTTTGACCCTGCCTGCCTCTTAGAATTTCCAGGATTATCTCCTCTGTAATGTTCAATTTGTTTCCACAATCCTTATGTCAACTGGGGTGAGTCACAATATTTCTGTGCCTCAGTTCCCTCATCTGTAAAGTGGGAATATTAATGGTACTTATATCAGTGGGGTATTGTGCGGATTAAATGTGTAAATATATGTAAACTGCTTAAAAGACTGCCTATCAAACTATATCACTATCTACATATATAATAGAGATGAAAGTAGATATATACATACAGTTATATATGGCATCATATATATAATATATATTCTAAATGCATATATACTAAATCCATGAATTTAAAAATAGACTCAGATATCAGACAGAAAAGCTCAGCCATATACTGTTTATAACAGGCATACTTAAAATCTAATAACTCATAAAGACTAAAAATGGCAAAATAGCCAAAAAAACAGGTAAATATACATTTAAAAAATTGATAGCACATTACTCAGTAGCAACAACAGAGGCCAGAAGAAAGTAATTATGTTAATATTAGACAAAAAAGACTTTGAAATTAAAAAGAAGTTTTTTTGAGATAAAGAAGGTCACTGCAAAATGAAAACATGAACCATTCACCAGGAATATTCAACAGCTTTGATGTTCTATGCACCAAATAATATAGTGTAATTAACAGAATGACATGGTAAAAAGGAAAAAATCACATGCAGACTGTGGCAGACAAAAATAGAATATGGAAGATTTGAATAATACAATTTATGTGGCTCAGTATATATCAAAAAAAATCAAGTTTTTCTAACTACAATGTACTACAATTTGAAATTAGTTATTAATAACAAGATAATCCCTCAGAAAACATTTTAACAAAAAAGAAACTTTAAGGGAAATAAATATATATTTATCACTACAAAACAATGACAGCAACACATAATAAAAATGTGGGATGCAGCCAAAGTAGAACTTGAGTCACTTATGTCTTAATTGTATAAATTAGAAAGAAAGAAAGCCCCAAAAGGAATAAGACAAATGTCCATTTTCTGGTTATAAAATATGACAAACTCCAAAAAGTAAAAGCTGGGAAGTAGTAAAAATCAAAACAGAACTGAATGAAATAGAAAACTAAGAAACAATAGGAAAAACCACAAAACCAAAAGTTGTTTTAAAAAAGTTAAAATAAGATGACACTGAATAACCAAAGCAATCTTGACAAATAGTGAAGGTGGAGGACCTACTCTTTCCAGTTTCAAACTTTACTACAAAGCTATGGAAATCAAGATAGCGTGGCATTCATAAACTGTTATATAATGGTTAATGAACTTTTAACAAACATGCCAATAAAATCAATGGGGAAAGAATAGTTTTTTCCACAAATAGTGTGGGGGCAACTAGAAATCCACATGAAAAATGATGAAAGTGGACCCCTGTCTTACATTATATATAAAAAATAACTCAAAATGGATCAGAGATCTAAAAATATAAAGTTTTTAGAAGAAGGCATAAGAGTAAATCTTCACAATCTTAGACTATGACTTAGATATAATACAAAAGCACAAGAAAATAAAAATGTAAGTTGGACTTCATCAAAATTAAATAATTCTTTTTTAAATGATAATACCAAAAAAGTGAAAAGACAATCCACAGACTACAAGAAAACACTTGAAAATCATGTCTGAAAAAAAAAGACATACCCAGAATATATAAAGAATTCTTACAACCCAGTAATATGAAAATAAATAATTCAATTAAAACTGGGCAAAGGATTTGAATAGATATTTCTCTAGTGAAGATATACAAACAGCCAGTAAGTACATGAGAAGATGGTCAACATCATTAGCCGTTAGGGAAATGCAAATCAAAATGGTGAAATACCACTTCACACCCACTAAGATGGTTATAGTAATAAAAAAATAATAACAAATGTTGGTGAAGATGTGGAGAAACTGGAAGCCTTGTTCATGGCTGGTAGATTATAAAATGATGAAACCACTTTAAGAAACAGTTTGACAGTTCCTCCAAAGGTTAAATTTGGAGTTACCAGTTATACGACTTCCCTGGTGGCTCAGATGGTAAAGCATCTGTCTACAATGTGGGCAGACCCAGGTTCGATCCCTGGGTTGGAAAGATCCTTTGGAGAAGGAAATGGCAACCCACTCCAGTACTCTTACCTGGAAAATCCCATGGACGGAGGAGCGGGGTAGGCTACAGTCCACGGGGTCACAAAGAGTCGGACATGACTGAGTGACTTCACTTTAGCTATCTGACAAAGCAATTCTGCTCCTAGATATATATCCAAGAGAAATGAAAACACATGTCACACAAATACCGGCACACAAATATTCGTAACAGCCCCCAAATGGAAACAGTCCAAATGCCCGTCAACTGGTGAATGGATAAACAAAATGTGGCATATCCATATAATACTTTTCAGCAATAAAGCAAAATGAAGTACTGATATGTACTATACTGTGGATGAATCTCAAAAACATGGCTAAGTGAAAGAAGCTAGTCTTATGACCACATATTGTATAATTCTGTTTATATGAAAGATTCAGAATGGGAAAATCCATGGAGACAAAAAGATTACTTGTTGCCTAGGGCTGTAGGAGGGAGGAATGGGGAATGATTGCTTAATGGGCACAGGGTTACTTTTCAGGTTATGAAAATATTTTAAAATTAGATTATGGTGAGAACTTCATAACTTTGTAAATGTGATGAAAACCATTTAATTGTGCACTACTTTTTCTTTTTGGCATACCACACAGCATGTGGGATCTTAGTTCCCCGACCAGGGATCAAACCTGAGCCCCCTGCATTGGAAGAACAGAGTCTTAACCACTGGTCTGCCAGGGAAGTCCCAGTTGTGCACTTCATGGCAAATAGATGGGGAAACAATGGAAACAGTGACAGACTTTATTTTGTGGGGCTCTAAAATCACTGCAGATGGTGACTGCAGCCATGAAATTAAAAGACCCTTGCTCCTTGGAAGAAAAGCTATGACCAACCTAGACAGCATATGGAAAAGCAAAGACATTACTTTGCCAACAAAGGTCCGTCTAGTCAAGACTATGGTTTTTCCAGTGGTCATGTATGAATGTGAGAGTTGGACTATAAAGAAAGCTGAGCGCTGAAGAACTTATGCTTTTGAACTGTGGTGTTGGAGAAAACTCTCGAGAGTCCCTTGGACTGCAAGGAGATCCAACCAGTCAATCCTAAAGGAAATCAGTCTTGAACATTCTTTGGAAGGACTGATGCTGAGGCTGAAACTCCAATCCTTTGGCCACCTGATGCAAAGAACTGACTCCTTGGAAAAGACTCTGATACTGGGAAAGATTGAAGGCAGGAAGAGAAGGGGATGACAGAGGATGAGATGGTTGGATGGCATCACTGACTTAATGGACGTGAGTTTGAGCAATCTCTGGGAGTTGGTGATGGACAGGGAAGCCTGGCGTGCTGCAGTCCATGGGGTCGCAAAGAGTCAGACACAACTGAGCAACTGAACTGAACTGATGTAAATTTTACTCAGTTAGATTACATTTTGAAAAATTAAATAAGATGAGATTAAGATCCTGGATTGGATCCTGGAACAGAAAAGAAACATTTTGGAAAAAATGGTAAAATCTAAATAATCTTTGTACTAACATTAGGGATGATGGGTGATAGTAATACAAGAATTCTGTATTATCTTTGCAACTTTCCTATAAATCTGAAATTATTCCGAAATAAAAGTAAAGCAGATCCTTTAGTGCACTTGATCTAGAGATATGGAGGGGGGTGTAGAGGAGGTATAAATAAATAATGAGGAGTGACACTTGGCATATAAACTATAAACAGTGGAGATGTAATCCTAGTATTAAGAAAAACTGTGTACCGGTGCTACACAAGGTAGGTTCCTTCACTGTCACCACTTGTCAGGTCTCTGGGCCCAGGATGGAGTCCATAATGTGACACAGTTTGAGATAAGGAACAGGCCTACTGGGGGGAATGTACAACACAAAGGTCAGCAAGAAGGGATGAGAAATGTGCTTCACTATCTTTCCATCACTGCATGGAGAGTCATGTTAGGACCTGAGTGATGTGCTTGTCAGTGGGAGGCAAACAGACTCTTGGCAGAGTGATCTGGGTTCAAGTGCTTGATGGTTGTAGCAGCTGCTGAGAAAGCCAGTTGCCCAGCACCTGGAGACTTGGGGGTGAAGGTAGGGGCCGTGGGAAGTTGCAGCTGCTCCTGCCAAGGGAAGCAAGCTACTGATCCTTTGGGAAGCTGATTTTGGTTGTGACTCCCTCCCTCTAAGAGAAGGTGGGGACAGTCCTGGCTTCTTATCCAGTCTGCCCAGAGTAAGCTCTCAGGGTTCCTTTTGCACAGTTGTATGTGACATTCACAGTCAATTGAAAATATACACAAAATGCATGGTTTCTTAGAAAAATACAACTTAATAAAACCACTCAAGGGGAAATATAATTTAGGGTTAGATTTATAACTTGAACCAGGAATTTTAAAATCCACCTTCCTCTCTTAAAACAAAGAAAGGAAGGAAGAAAGAAAAAATAAAACAGCCCATTAAGCCCAGAAGATTTTACCATTCAGACCCAAACTTCAAAGAACAGATCATTGTTTTCTTAAACAAATGTTCCAGTGAATATAAAATGAGGGAACACTGCCCACCTCATTCTATGAAGTAAAATAATTCTGATGGCAAAATCAGATAAGGACAGTATGAGAATCCAATCTTATCTCACTTTTAAAGATAGATGCAAAAATCCTGAATAAAATGTTAGTCACATGAATCCAGAAAAGCCTATTAAATACATATCATTACCAAATATGATTCATCTTAGGGATGCAAAATGGTTAAAATGAGAAAGTCTATTAAGAGGATTTATCATATTAACTGGTTAAAGGAGAAAACCATACGATCATCTCAATAAATGTGAAAATTTTTGACAATATTTAACTTTGTTTCACAATTAATATCCATAGCAAACTAGAGTAGAAAGCAAATTTCTTAGCCTGGTAAATAGTAGCTACAAAAATTATAGCAATTTTCAAAATTACACAGCAAAAATTATACATAATTGTGAAATGCTGAAAGCATTCCCTTTCAGATCAGGAACACAATGAAGTTTTGTTCTATCACCACCTCTATTCAACATTGTACTGGGGGTTTTCACTAGTGTGAAATACTTTTTTCTTGTGATAACACAAGAAAAAGAAATAAAAATTATGATGATTGAAAAGGAAAAAATAAGAAATACAAAAGAATCTACAAACTACTAGAAATAGGGTTTATCAAAGTTGTTGAAGATAAAACAGATATGTAAAATCAGTAACACTGATGTTCACCAGTCACAAAAATGAAAAAAATGTAATTTAAAATAATATTTTTTTCAATGGAAACTCTAAAATATAAAGTAGTAGGAATAAATATAACAAATGATGGGCAAGATTTTTATCAATAAAATTATAAAACTTCATTGAAGAACATAGTAGAATACCTAAATAGATAGAAATAGAAACATATTTATTGATGGGAAAATGAAACTTTGTAGTAACACCAATTTTCCCCCAGATTAGTCTAATTAATTCAGTATGATCACAATAACAAGATATTTTTTAGAACTTGAGAAGATGATCCTTAAATTCATACTAAAGATTAAAAGATGAAGAATAGCCAAAACTCTTCTTAAGAGGAAACATAAGGTGTGTGTGTGTGTGCGTGTGTGTGTGTGTGTGTAGGGAACTGATTCAAACAGACATCATCACTTTCTTTAGAAAACAGTGTGGTATTGGTCCAGAGAGAGACAATTAAGCACACGGAATAGAACAGAGTCTAGTATTAAACTCATTTGTACATGATAGTGGTGGCGTTTAAATTATAGGAAAAGGATAACCCCAATGGCACTGAGACAAGTGGCTATCCACAAGGAAAAGATAACATTATCCAAACCACAAGAAGCTCCAATATTTTGGCCACCTGATGCGAAGAGCCAGCTCACTGGAAAAGACCTTGATGCTGGGAAAGATTGAGGACAGGAGGAGAAGGGGGTGACAGAAGATGAGACGGTTAGAAAGCATCACTGGCTCAGTGGTCATGAATTTGAGCAAACTCTGGCAGATAGTAGAGTACAGGGAAGCCTGGAGTGCTGCAGCCCATGGGGTTGCAAAGAGTCAGACACACCTTAGCAACTGGATAACAACAACAACATACACTCCATACACAATTTCCAGTTGGTTTTAAAGGCCTAAAGGTGAAAAACTGTAAAATTATTGGGAAAAACTATCAATGATGTTCTGTTGTTATCTGTATGCAGAATTATTTTCTAAACCAAATACAACAAACGCTAATCATAGAGGAAGATGATACATTTGATTATGTTAAAATTAAAAACTTATTTTATAACAAAAGGCATGAGATACAACATGAAAGACAAGCTACTAACCAAGAGAAAATATTTGCTGCTCCTATGACCAATATAGTAAGCATTAAAAATAACAGATAACAACCTAAGAGAAAAACGATAAGTATGAATAAGCAATATCCAGAGAAGAACCCTGAATGTCCAGCAAACCTATGAATCCATGCCCACCAACCCTCTTTTTTTAGACATTTGTATTTCTTTATTTGTTTTCAAATTTTTTTCAAAAAAATTTGATGTTTTCTCTAGGTAGACAGGATCAGAACTGAAATGCATTGAGTTAAATTGCAGGAAACCCAGCTGATGTCAAAGAATTGCTTTGTGCTGTGAAACACACATACACACTTGTTGGACACATCAGTCAATATCATGTCTTCTAGCCTATAAACATGGTATAAAATGTTTAAAATTTAAGTCTTCTATATCTTGTCTCAGTTTTTTTTTATAGTTTTCAATGTAGAGGTTTTAAACATTTTATTAAATTTATTCTGGATTATTTTATGATATTTTAAATGGTACATGGCTCATGTGCTCAGTCGCGTTCGACTCTTTGTGGCCCCACGGACTGTAGCCTGCCAGGCTCCTCTGTCCATGGAATTCTCCAGGCAAGAATACTGGAATGGGTAGCCATTTCCTTCTCCAGGGGATCTTCCTAACCCAGGAATTGAACCTGCATGTCTTGCATCTCCTGCATTGGAGGCAGATTCTTTACCATTGAGTCATCTGATTTTAAATGGCACTTTTTCTTAAATTTAATTTTCTAATTGTTTTTTGCTAGTATATAGAAATACAACTTATTTTCCTACATTGATCTTCTATCCTACAAACATCATATATTCAGCTATTAGCTGTAGCTGTCTGTGTAGAGTCCTTAGGGTTTTCTATATAAATTATTTGCAAGTAAAAGGTTTTACTTCTCTTTTCAATTCGTATACCTTTTATTACTTTTGTTGCCTTACTTCACTGGCTAGAACCTCAACTTCAATAATGAAACAATAATGACAGCAACATCCTTACCTTGTTCCTGATCTTTGAGGGATGGAGGGTACTCACTCTTCATACTGTTAGGTATAATGCCACCTAGTGTTATAGGTTGAATTGTGTCCCTCCAAAAGTGAAAAAGTGAAAGTCGCTCAGTCGTGTCCAACTCTTTGCTATCCCATGGACTGTAGCCTGTCAGGCTCCTCTGTGCATGGAATTCTCCTGGCCAGAATAGCGGCCCTCTCCAGGGGAATCTTCCCAACCCAGGGATCAAACCCAGGTCTCCTGCATTGATGAGCCACCAGGGAAGCCTGTGTCCCTCCAAATCATAGGTTTAAATCTTAATTCTCGGCAGCTGTGAATTTGACCTTATTTGAAAATAGGGCCTTTGTAGATATAATGAAGATGAGGTTATACAAAGTTAGGATGGGCCCTAAATCCAATGACTGGTATTATTATCAAGAGATAAATATTTGGAGACACAAGGAAAAGACAGTCATGTAAAGATAAAGGCAAATATTGGAGTTATGCTGCCACAAACCAAGAAACACCAAGATTGCTGACAACCACAAGAAGAAAGTGAAGAGGAATGGCAGAAAGCAAAGAGGAACAGAAGAGCCTCTTGATGAGGGTGCAAGAAGAGAGTGAAAAAGCTGGCTTAAAACTCAACATTCAAAAAACTAAGATTATTGCATCCTGTCCCATCACTTCATGGCAAATAGATGGGGAAAAGTGGAAACAGTGACAGATTTCATTTTCTGGGGCTCCAAAATCACTGCGGACAGTGGCTGCAGCCATGAAATTAAAAAACCCTTGCTCCTTGGAAGAAAAGCTATGACAACTAGATAGCATATTAACAAGCAGAGACATCACTTTGTCAACAAGGTTCTGTCTAGTCAAAGCTATGGTTTTTCCAGTAGTCATATATGGATGTGAGAGTTGCACCATAGAGAAGGCTGAACGCTGAAGAACTGATGCTTTATAATTGTGGTGCTAGAGAAGACTCTTGAGAGTCCCTTGCACTTTAAGGAGTTCAAACCAGTCAATCCTAAAGAAAATCAACCCTGAAATTCATAGGAAGGACTGATGCTGAAGCTGAAGCTCCAATACTTTGGCCACCTGATGCGAAGAACTGACTCATTGCAAAAGACTCTGATTCTGGGAAAAACTGCAGGCAGGAGGAGCAGGGGATGACAGGGGATGAGGTGGTTGGATGGCATTACCGATTCAATGGACATGAGTTTGAACAAGCTCCAGGAGATGGTGAAGAAAAGGAGAGCCTGGCATGCTACAGTTCATGGGGTTGCAAAGAGTCGGAAATGATTTAGTGACTGAATAACAACAACCAGAAGCTCAGGTAAAGAAAGATTCTTCCCTAGAGCCTTCAGAGGGAGCATGACCAGCGCTGACATCTCAATTTCGGACTCCTAGCCTCCAGAACAGAGAGGATAAATTTCTGTTGTTTGAAACCAACTAGTTTGTGGTAGTTTGCTATTGTCCCAGGGAACTAGTATACCTAGTTTTGTAGTTAAAGATGTTCATGAATTTTTGGATTCGTTCTCTTGCTGTTCTGTTTTTATGTGGAAATACAGAGACTGAAAACTTATACTGTTGCCATTCCCATTTTCGCAGGATCTTTCTTTAAGTCAATGACTTTAAACTTGTTTTATGGTTAGTACGTGGTTTAGCTTGGTGAATGTTCCATGTGTACTTGAAAAGAACATGTATTTTGTAAATGGATATAGTTTTCTACAAGTGTCAATGAAGTTGAGTTGATTGACAGTGTTTGTTAGGTCTTTGGTCACTTGCAACCAAGAGTGCTAACTGGCACAACATTCCTTATTCTCCCGCTTCATTGCCATCTTCTCTAGGGAGCCTTTGTGAAGTGCCCTTGACTAAAAGGGCACACTCTCCCCTCTGGGATCATAAAGCATTTTGTTTATACTTTTTGTAGAGCTTGTATTACACTCTGATTTATAACATAGTAATTCAAGAACATGTCTTATCTCCATTCCTCAGTTGAAAATTCCTGGAGAGCAGGGTGTGTATCTGATTCATTTGTATGTCTGCAAGGCACCTGTCACAGTGTCCTGCACACCACAGGCATGTATTTGTTTGCAGCATTCTGCTTCTTGCCTGGCTGTGGAGACACTTCTGCCAAAAGAACTCAGTTTTACAATGCAGGGATCAGCAAGAGGCTCCGTTAGATAGATCTTAGTTTTAGTGTATGACTAAAAATCTTATTTTCTAAAACGTAAGATATTTTAAATGTTTCTTTTAAAAGAAATTTCCTTTCCTCTCAGTCCTGAATATTTAGCAGATTCAAACAAATAACTAAAAGGAACTTAAAAGAAAAAGCCTTAAGTGAAGACATTTATGGACGGTCAAAAGATGTCCTTCCTGAAGATTTTATTTCCTTTGTGTCCCCAGGCAGCTGGAGTGAGCTGAGAAGGAAGTAAGTACCTGTTAGAAACAGGTACCTCTCTAACCACTCTGCCACCACCACTTAACTAGTCTTGCCATGTGCTGGGCACAGTGTTATGCACAATAAATATGTTCATCACACATACTACTCATAACAACACCATATCAGTCTTAAAGATGAGGAAACAAAATATTCAAGAGGTTAAATGACCCAGAGAATAAATCACAAGAGCAGAATGAGAATCTAGATCTGTCCACTCCAGTCCCATATGGTCTCCATCTTCACACCCAGGAAGGTAAGAGTACAGAAGGATGTGCACAAAACGTGAGTTCCCACCACATGTTCAGGAGATTCAAACGTGGGCCACAATGAAAACACCTACAAGCTTGTACCTGTCCAGGTGAATAAGGCAACATACCAGGGGATTGTCATATGCTGCCTCACTGAATCCCTCCAAGGATCTCAAGAGCAGGGAGTGTCCCCTCATTCTCTTGGTTTACAGAGGGGAAAGTGAAGCTTAGGGGAGGTAACTTGTGCAGAGCCCCGCAGGCAGGGTGCGGCAGAGCTGGGATCCACCTTCAGACATCTTCTGTAAATGACATCAGTCACTGAGCACTCAGGATGTGGGCTCTAGAGTCCGCCTGTCTGGGCTTCACAGCTCAATCCCACCTCTCACACACATGCTCCCTGGACAGATGGAGCAGCATTTCTAAGCCTGTTTCCTCATATATAAATGGTGTTAAAAATAATAGCATGTACTTCCTAATTAGGGCTTCCCAGGTGGCACTAGCGGTAAAGAACTGGCCTACTGCAATGCAAAGAGACTTAACAGAGTGGATTGATCCCTGGATTGGGAAGATCCCCTCAAGAAGGAAATGGCAACCCACTCCAATATTCTTGCCTGGAGAATCCCAAGGACAGAGGAGCCTGGCAGGCTACAGGGCATGGTGTCGCAAAGAGTCGGACATGACTGAAGCGATTTGGCACATTCAGTTCAGTTCAGTCACTCAGTCATGTCTGACTGTTTGTGACCCCATGTACTGCAGCACGCCAGGCTTCCCTGACCATCACCAACTCCTGGAGCTTGCTCAAATTGGTGTCTATTGAGTCGGTGATGCCATCCAACCATCTCATCCTTTATCATCCTCTTCTCCTCCTGCCTTCAGTCTTTCCCAGCATCAGGGTCTTTTCCAATGAGTCAGTTCTTTGCATCAGGTGGCAAAAGATTTAGCACATACTTCCTGGTTATTCTGAGGGTTAAATGAGATACTATGTATGAAGTTCTTGGCACAGTCCTGGGTGGTACCCAAAAATTCATCGCTTGTAATTGAGGAAGGAGGTAAAGGCTAACAGAAAGCAAAAACTCAGCCCAGCACGCTGGTGCTACTGCAGAACAAAATATTTGTGACTTAATCAGACCTCCGGCTGGCCCTCATTTTAGGCACATTGCTCATTTTCCTTCTATTAACCACAAAAGATCACGTCCATATATTATGTGGAGGCAGAAAGCACTGAGAGAGAATATGGTCACCTAGCCAAAGTCTTGGACTCATTTGAAAATTTCTCAGGCCTCCCACAGTTACAAGTGACAGAAACCCAACTCCAGTTAGCTCTAAATGAAGGGGGAAGTGATGATTTGTATGTTGATTTGTAGGGCTGGCAGAGATGGCCGTGAACCAGCCCCAGACCTGGTCTGACCCAGCACTCAGCAGCGCCTGTCCGCATCTTCTCACTGTCTACCCTCTGTGCGGCCATCCTCAGCTCTCTGCTGCCCCCATCCCCTCCTGTCATGGGCCTCCACACAGCCAAAGGAGGTAGGCTGCCAATGAGTCAGTCTTCTGCCACCCCAGGTTGGTAACCCTAGAGAAAATGGATGTCTTAGTCAGCTAGGACTGCTATTCCAAAATGCCATACTCTGGCTTAAACAACAGACGCTTATTTCTCCCAGTTCTGGAGGCTGTTAGTTTGAGATCGGGGGGCAACCTGGTTGATTCTTGGTCGGGGTCCCCTTCCTCCATGGGCTTTCTTGGTCATGGCAGAGACTCCTTGTCTTCCTTTTATAAGAGCACCCATCCTATCATGAGGGCCCCACCCTCATGATGTAATCTAAACCTAATTACCTCCAAAAGACCCCACCTCCTAATATCATCCCACTGGGAGTTAGGGGTTTCAATATATAAACTTGGGGGGACACAAACATGCAGTCCACAACAGGGATGCTCTCTCCCAGTGTCCAAATACACTGTTCTGGAGAAGTCCCACGATGGGCCCATTCTGGACCACATGCACTCTGCTGTGGCCAGAAGGCTAGGTACTGTGACTGGGGGCCTAAGCAGAACTCACAGTAGTGAAGGAGCTGTCACTCAAAGAAATAAGTGTTCCAGAGCAAGGGGAGAGGAGATTAGAGCAGAAAATATATTAGATGTCCTCTGGAGGGAGGGGGAATATCCTATAGAAAGTGTCAGGTCCACCCTAATGCCCTGTGAGTTCTTCCGGAATCCTTCATCCTTCCTGTGATGCTATGAAGCATCACAGCTGGCTCTAGAGCTCAGGCTAGGAGGAGGATATGCCGTGGTCTCCATGGAAACGGGAATAGGTGAAGGTCTCATTTTTGAAAGTGGCAAGACATTCACTGCAGCGAGGGGACCTGCCCTAGAGGCAGCATTGGATCCTCTGTGACAGCAGGGACAAGTGGCCCAAGTAAGAAAAGGTGTATCCGGCCAGGAAAACTCCAGGCATGATGACCTTTTTTTTTTTAATTTACTTGGCTGCACCAGATCTTAGTTGCAGCACGCAGGATCTAGTTCCCTGACCACAGATTGAACCTGGGCGCCCGAAGCATTGGGAGCGCAGTCTTAACCACAGGACCACCAGGGAAGTTCCATGATGGCCTTTAAAGTTTTACTTCCTGTTGAAAACAGTAATAAAAACAACTATTACTATCACCACCACCATTCTTGGAGCTCTTACCTTCACCTAGACACTGTGCGACCTGACATTATGCACAATTCCTGATCTGATCCTGATAACAACCTTTTGGGGTAGTGATTATGACCACTACAGATGAAGGAGTCTTCCAGTCCTACAATCTAGTGATTACTAATCAAGTCAAGGGTTTGGGGTTTTATAAAAGGGTCCTGCTCTCACACAAGCCATAGTAGAATATCAGGCTCCCATGAATTTCCACTAACAGAATGTTGAATGGTCCTGAAAACAAATGCTTACTGAAGACAGGTGACTGCTGCATTCTCCCATCTGCCATCCCTGGCAGCTGAATTTGATCAACACAAGCTAATACTGAACTACAGCGCTACTGCCCAGCAATTTCACTTGGGCAGAGAAAGGGTTGACATTTTATTTCCAAGCTCAGAAGCACAAAGAAAGAAATCTTTCAGCATCTTCAATGGACTGCAGCCAATTCATGTGCAAAATTCCCAAGTTGCTGAGTCTTTTTGGCTTTCTCTTGAAAGCCTGACTGTCAGCTACTCCAAATGGCTTCTTTTTCTATTTTTTCATGTTTCAGATGCACTGGGCAAGTCAGTAGGTACAATCCTGCTGTTCCATTTTTCCTCCCTTAGCCCCAAAGAATATAACACTCAGGAGTTGTATAAGATGGGATATTTAGATGAGTAATATGTGAGTAAAGAAACAGCAGCTTACATGTGAAAAATAACCAGTGGGAAAAAAGGAAGTGTGGTGATTAAGTGAAAAATTTAAAGTTCCTTGCTCGGAGTTATAAAGCAAACGTGCTATAAGGAGCAACATACACCAGGGGTCCACCCACACTATACAATGCTTTAGACTGTATAAATCTTGTTTCAGAATAGGCCTCCTGCCCCATATTTTTAAAACAAAAGGATAGCCTGGTTTTCAAACAAGTCATGCAATATAATAAACTATAAAGAAAAAACCAAAACTAAATCAATACCCACTTAAAACTAACCATCATTAACTTTAGTTAAATATCATTCCTGACTTTTTTTTAACACAGACACAGATTTTACAGAAAATAGAGGACATGTTTATAAACATAGATGTATACCCCATAAAAAGGGCTCATGGGTAATGCATTCTTTGAGTTCTTGCATGCTTAAGAGTACTGGCTTTGACAACTTGGTTGGCAATAATACACTTAATCCTCAGAAAACTAAAAATAGAACTATCATATGATCCAACAATCCCACTCCTGGGCATAAATCTGGATAAAACTGTAATTCAAAGAGATACATGGAGAAGGAAATGGCGACCCACTCCAGTATTCTTGCCTGGAGAATCCCAGGGATGGCAGAGCCTGATGGGCTGCCATCTATGGGGTCGCACAGAGTCGGACACGACTGATGCGACTTAGCAGCAGCAGCACAAAGACACATGCACCCCTATGCCCACAGCAGCACTATTCACAATAGCAAGACATGGAGACAGCATGAATGTCCATCGACAGATGAAAGGATAAAGAGGTGGTACACAGATATAATGGAATACTACTCGGCTGTAAAAAAAAGAATGAAATAATGCCATTTACAGCAACATGGATACAACTAGAGATTATCACAGTAAGTGAAGCTAATCAGAAAGAGAAAGACAAATACCACATGACATCACTTACAGGTGGAATCTATGACACGAACCTGTCTATGAAACAGAAACAGACCCAGAGACATTAGAGAACAGACTTGTGGTTTCTAAGAGGGAAGGGGTGTGGGGGAGGGATTAGCAGATGCAAGCTATTTCATACAGGATGGATAAACAAGGTCCTACTGCATAGCAGAGGGAACTATATTCAATATCCTAGGATAAACCATAATGGAAAATAATACAAAAAAGAATGTATACAAGTTTAATTGAGCCACTGTGCTATATAGCAGAAATGAACACAACACTGTAAATACTTCAATTTAAAAAAATAAATTAAAAATTATACCCAGTCACTCTTCTTTCTCCACTCAGAACTTTGGAAACATTTCTCCATTGCCTCCAGCCACTGAATCTGGCAGTAAAGAAGTGTGAGACCCTTTGGAGTTCCTTCCTAATCAGCGAAGAATTCTTTCTTCATTCTTGATGTTCATTAATTTCATCAAGCTATGTTTTGGGGTCAAGTGCTTTCTGTAAGATTCTCTAGAACATAGTATATTTTTTCGATCTGAAGATTCATTCCTTCATTTCAGGAAAAAATTTCTGTATTATATCTTTCAGTACTTTTTACAGTTTCTTTTTTTGGACATTAATGTTTGAATATCTTTGTCTTTCTATAATTGTCCACTCAAGAATTAACCTTTGTTTTTTAAATACTTCATTCACTTGAAATCATCTCAAGCCTTTTCTTGCACGCTACCAATTCCATTTTCAACCATGTTTCTTGCTATTTCTAATTTATTTATGTGTTCTACAATAGTGCTATTTTGGCCAACTTATTTCCTTAGCTCTGCAATCTGACTTTTTATCTCATTCTTGAGAAATCTGTATGCAGGTCAAGAAGCAACAGTTAGAACCAGACATGGAACAACGGACTGGTGCCAAGTTGGGAAAGGAGTAGTACATCAAGGCTGTACATTGTCACCCTGCTTATTTAACTTATATGCAGAGTTCATCATGCAAAATGCCGGACTGGATGAAGCATAAGCTGGAATCAAGATTGACAGGAGAAATATCAACCTCAGATATGCAGATTACACCACCCTTATGGCAGAAAGAGAAGAGGAACTAAAGAGCCTCTTGATGAAGGTGAAAGAGGAGAGTGAAAAAGCTGGCTTAAAACTGAACATTCCAGTCCCATCACGTCGTGGCAAATAGATGGGGAACCAATGAAAACAGTGGCAGAGTTTATTTTCTTGGGCTCCAAAATCACTGCAGATGGTGACTGCAGCCATGAAATTAAAAGGTACTTGCTCCTTGGCAGTCAAGCTATAACCAACCTAGACTGCATATTGAAAAGCAGAGACATTACTTTGCCAACAAAGGTCCATCTAGTCAAAGCTATGGTTTTTCCAGTAGTCATGTGTGTATGAGAGAGTTGGACCATACACCTGAACGCTGAACAATTGAGGCTTTCGAACTGTGGTGTTGGAGAAGACCCTTCTTGAGAGTCTCTTGGACTGCAAAGAGATCATATCAGTCAATCCTAAAGGAAATCAGTCCTGAATATTCATTGAAAGGACTAATGCTGAAGCTGAAGCTCCAATACTTTGGCCACCTGATGCAAAGAACTGACTCATTGGAAAAGACCCTGATGCTGAGAAAGATTGAAGGCAGGAGAAGGGATGAGACGATTGGATGGCATCACCAACTTGATGGACATGAGTTTGAGCAAGCTCCGGGAGATGGTGGACAGGGAATCCTGGCATGCTGCAGTCCATGGAGTTGCAAAGAGTCAGACACAAATGAGCAACCGAACCATTTTACTGAATTCATGTTCTTTTGACGTTCTTTGAGAATACAATACACCTGTAGGAACTTTTGTTTCTTAGGTAAATTCTTCCCTATTAGTTTCCTCTGTTCCCCACTCTGTTGCCTTTGCTGCCTGTAGCATATTTATGTGGTTACCAGGTCATTTTATTTAAATATGCTCATGCTTAAGGTAGGCAGGTCTGTTCAGACCATTCATTTGCTCTAACACAGTGTTGGTGTATTCTACTTGGCATATTTCCATCTCATCTGGCAACTCTTTCTCTTCACCTGTGTGCTTGTATTCTATATACTTTTCTGCATGGATGATATTACAAGTATTTCATAACTAGCATGACACAGACACTAAATAAGCAGGAAAGAGGTTGACCACAGTTCTGCAGCAGGGGCCTTGTTAGGCCATGTTGCCCCTTTAGATAGTAGACTGTAGGCTGGTCTGGAGTTGGATGGTTCTCATGAGAGGGGCTGGGGGTCAAAGCTGAGACCCTTCAGATAGTGACTATTTACTTCCTGGTATAGAAGCATTTCGATATTATAACAGTCAGCACAGTCACACCAGTGTGTACCAGCCAAACCCGAGCCCTGCCTATCTGTGTGCATCTGCACGGAGGAGGGAGGAAGAGCTGTGTATACAGGCTTTTGTTGGAGGGGCTGGGCTCTGCTCTGCCCTCTGATGGTTACAGTAACTCCTGCAGCACGGTGAACTCCAAATGGAGAGGAGAGATATCTACTCTCATGGGAGACAAAAGACCCGTGGGATGTGGGTTTTTCCCTTAAATTAGGAATGGGCTGGTTGCTCCTTTCCCTTGTTCACCCATCTTTCCTCAGCAAAACCCCCTCTCCCTAAACACACACACACACATAGAGACTAGCCCCACTCAGAGGAAGTGACCAACTCTCCAATCTTCTTTCCAAAATCTGAGATTTTAAGGAAAATTCTGAATTTTGCAAATTTCCCCAATAGGGGCAGCATTAGGAACTCTTCTTATTCTTGCCAGAAAACTTGGTCTTTTTCTTTGGCAATTACATTTTGAAGTTTAGGGCACAGTGACAAGGTTGGGCTCCTTTCGTTTCATTGCTGGTGAAATTTTTACTGGCTAAATTTTTATTTTGGTAGTTCATTTTGTTAGGCTTCAGGGGATGGAGGTTCTGTGATATGGCCTTATTTATCCTAAAAGACCCCAAAGCACAATTTTAAAGGCCTAAACCAGCAGTTCTGGAGTTCTTAATCTGGCTGTCTATTAGAATCACTGGGGAGATGTTAGATACAAGTGAAAGGCTGCATTCCACAGATTGATTTAAGTGGTCTGGGAGGGGCCTATATATCAGTGTTTTTAGTTATTTGTTTTTAAATTCTTTTTAATGATTCAGATGGAAGGACTAAACAGGGTTGAGAACGATGAGCCAGACTTTGTCTTCTGATTGTTGATAATTTGATAAAACATTTTATACCTGTATTAACAAAGGCAAAATATTTAACAAACGTAAATCATTTATACTGAGTGGTCAGAGTATTATTTGAGCAGCCAAGGAAGCAGGAAGGAATTGAAGATCATGTGTATGACTTTGCTTCAAAATATTCTTATCTAACTGGATAACAGAACTAACACACCTGAAGAAAACAGGGAGCACCATTGTAGGTAATGCTCAACTTCTAAGACAGTTCTAGGATCCTCCAATGGACAGGAAGGCACTGTTGGGTGCTGGGCACACTATTGTGAAGAAGGTGAAGTTCATGATTTGGTGAGGGAGGCGGCTACAGTAATAACTAGTCCAGTTCCCATGTAGTCACACTTCCCATCCTTTTAAAGTTCTAATTTATGCAGTATTATCTAGAAGTGCAGGATGTGTTTAGAGGTGAAATTGATGGTTGGGATTTATTGTGTCTGGATAGTTTCTGAAGAGACTCAATCTGGGTTTTCAGGAAGGGGAAAGGGCATTTCAAGTCTGTAAAGGAACCTGAACCGTGGCATGGAGTGATCAAGGATCAGGTTTGGAAGACAGTAACAGGTTGAAAGAGCACAGCATTCGGAGATCAAGGCTGTAGCCACTGGGAGTGTAACAAATTGAGTCAAGAAGTGAGGGAGGAGTTTAGGAGTTTCTTGCCTGAGAGACTAGAATAATGGTGGTGTCACTGACTTAGATGACAAAGCTTAAGGAGCAACCACATTTGGAACTGAGGTTTCAGATGAAGGTAGGATATCTAAGGGTTGTTGATCAGGAGGTAGGTGGGTCTGGATAGGAGCTTCAAGACCACAACCCATGTGAGCACCCTGCACGTGAAGTGTAATTTCAGGGCTGTCTGCATGGAGGCTGCTCTCTGAATCCTGGAGATGAGTTAATTTAGCAAGGGAAGTGAGTAGACAGCTAGGTCTAAATCAGGAGGAACCAGGCAGAGAATCATCCATCTCCCCCAGTGACTCACAAAAGCCAGGGGAAGAGATTTGATCAATGAAGCACAAAGGTCAGGGGAATGCCTAAGGTGATCTCATGAAGGCCTCTGAACCAGGATTTGACCCTTAAAACATCCAAAAACTTTCCAACAACCACTTGGACTGTCAAGTCAAAGCAAAAAGCCCTCACATTGGTCACACTCAGTGTTTGCATAGAAGTGATGGCCCTGTTATCTGAGGAAATGTGTTTACAGAGTAAACCATTCCCTGTGATCTCAATGCTGATGTCAGACCTTCAACACTCATCAGTTCTTATCAAAGCAAGCCATCCTTGCTCCAAACGCACCTCTCCACTGTGTGCTTCTGGAATGATGGTGATGATGAGGGTCAAGATGTGTGTATGTGAATGCATACAGACACATGTGTAAATATGCTCATAAATAGGGTCTTGGACATCTCTTCTAAGCTACCCATGAGAATGTGAGAATAAAAATATTAACTGTAGGATGGTTCCCTTCCTTCTTGCTCTTTGAGTTTCCCCATGGCAGCCACTAGGCATAGATCTTCCAAGTGTATTCACGTTCTTGCAGAAGGTAATAAAACAGGTAGAAAACGTACCCGTATTTGCAGGCTCTGGAAGAATAGGAAGCAGCAGTTGTTGCTTTTCCTCAGCTGGTTCCTAAAATTAGCACAAAGCAGCTTTACTCCCCCGCCCGCTAGACATCAGGATGGATGTCCAAGCATGGTCTCTTGAACCCACCTTGGTCATCCGCCAGGAAGCTTGTGTTTTCATGGTTTCCAAGTACCCCAGGGTGGAGCTGAGGCTCAGCAGTTGATTCTTCACACTCTCTGAGCATTCTACTCCTAGCAGGTATGAGAAAGGCAGGAGGTGGTCACCTGGTTATACCACCACCTCTGGCAGAACTGATGCTTATGATAAGAACAAAGCTATTACAAAAAGGCTCCCGCAGTTTTGTAGGGGAATGGCACATAACTTGGAATAAGCAGAACCCACACAAACTGACTTCAGGTCTGGATGGGCATTTCCATTTTACACAGTGAAAATAATGATAGTGGTGGTGGGTCTTCAATGTATGTTACTTGGGTTTTTGTGGATTTGCCCATATTCAGTGTGGAACAAAGACATGTGCTTTTAGATACACCTGCTAAAAGCAGTGTAAGCAAAAGGGCTGGGGTCTTACTGTAAAGCCACACAGTTCTCAAGGGGAGGACTTATGGGGCAGGAGCTAGAAGTGGGAAAGGGAAAGTTGGCCTTCAAGAAAGTTTTGCGGGTACCTGGTGACTACCTAATTCCTCGTCCCTGCGTCTAGCGTGCCTGCATCATTCTTTCCTTCCCCACTGGCTTTCTCTTTTCCCTTCTCTTCCACGTGACCCAACATGCCCACCCCAGCTCAGACTCCACAGGACCTTTTTGCTCCAACACTACCATACTTCACTGGTTTCTCTCTCTGCCTTCAAACCTCCCTGTCCCAATTCTAAGCAGCCTAGCTCATGTAAAGAGGTGGCTGGAGAGCAAGCAGGCACAGGCGGAAAGCTTCCCTGAGGAGGTGGTGTGGACAGGGTTGCATTCTGATGCCAGTCACACGTACCTATCTATCTGCAGGCATCCTAACATCCACCAACAAGTATATGAGAGTGAAAACCTGACAAGTTCAAGCTACCTTAGCATCAACTGATTTAGACAAAAAGAAGTATCTGCTTTGAATGTAAACTTATTAACCAAACAGCAACTCAAACACTTTGCATAGCAAATTCATCTCTTTGTTCTGCATTTGTGGTTTCTCTGAAAACAGAATTAAACCAGGCAGAAGAACACGGCCACCTGTGACAGCAGCTGGTCTTTCTAGTCTGCTCAGAATACCCTGGGCAATGCCACTGTAGTGGCCATTTGATGCTTCAAAATTATTTCTTCTTCAGGTCTAAGTAGTTTGTTATAAAGATTTTGAAGCTAGGCTGCCTGAGTGTGTAGCCTGGCTCTACTCCTCATCAGCTGTGGGATGTAAGACCAGGGGCTTCCCCAATCTGTGCCTCAGTTTTCTCATCTGTAACTTGAGGCTAATAACAGTACTGGCCCTAAAGGCTGATTAGGAGGATTAAGTGTATTAATATCTGTAAAGAGCTTGGGATGATGCCCAGCAAGTAGGATGTGTTCTAGTAAATGATACTTATTATTGGTATATTCATTAAACAAAACCCCACACAAAAATTGTCCAGAGGAGCACTTGATAAAATACTTGAAAAATAAGTTTATTATAACTAATGAATATAAAATCTGACAAATGTTTTCAAATACTTTTGCAAAAAAAGTAAATCCCTCCCTTGTTCCCCCTCCCCACAAAATACAGAATATGAACTTGGACAGAGTTTTACATGAAACCTAAACATGAAATTCTCATTTATCCAGTTGATCCTTAAAGGCTCCAACACATTATATTCTAAGTAAATGTCCATTAAAATTAAGGAACCAACAAACCACTGGACACTTGCTTTCTACTGTCATTATCATGCTCATTCAAAATGCTGAAGGACAAGAACAGGTAACATAGGACTGCATGTGACAGATATTCAAAGTGCATGGATCTATGAAATCACAACCAACTGAGATGAGAATACTGGGGGCAGAATTAAACACTGACTTTAAAAAGCAATCCAAGGAAATCTATGTACATATTAGCCTTTGGCATCTGGTCTAATGTGTTTCTTCTTTATAGAGACATTATGTTGTCCAATCTATTAACCAGATTAAATCAACCTTAACACATGTCTCATCTGACACAGATTGTCCACAGCCAATTTCACATGAGGTAGTTGGGCTGCTTACTGACATTCTAGTGAAATTGTCATGACACCGGGGACTCACGCATCAAACATGTCATGAGACTGGCTCATTAGCCTTCTGGGAAGCAACAGAATTACTTCCAGGTCACCCTTCTTGTCACAACTGACTCCATAATACACCTATAAATAGACACAGATACGTGGGAATCTGTGGATGAGATCAGCTTTGCTAGGGGTACCAACCATCCCAGGGTGGTTTCTGTTTACAAAGTCTGGGAGGAAATACTGATCGGACTTTAAAATACATAAAATAGAAAGACTAGTGCTTAGAACAGGCAAGGTCTCTCTCTTGTGTTCTCACATAGCTTAGCTGAGAACATGTGTTCACTCTGAAAGACAAGTGATTAAAGGTAACCAAAGAATTTGGAAAACTTCTGCTCTGCAGAGTAGTGGTAGGTTTTTTCCTTTTGAAATGAAAGGTTATACAGAAACAGTGCAGAAGATCAATGCCTGTGTCAACGGTACTGCTGAGGGTCACTTCCAAGTGCCCTGAGGCAGCAGTGCGATGAGAAATCGTGTGAATGGCCTCTGTACACAGGCTACTGCCTGTGCCAGGACAGGTCTGGGGCATTTCCAGAGGAGGTCCAGTGAACAGCATGCTCATGGAATTACTGAAAGGACCTTTACATCCTTGTAGTAGATAAGCAGTCTTAAAATACCATTAGACAGCTAGTGGGGATTTTTATGTCATTATTATGAACCCCTGAGTAAGCAACTGCAGACAATGAAGGGCCGCCCAGAAGCAGAATGTGTTTCCAAGTAAAGCACTCTACATGCATGTCACAGGGACATGGGTTGCTGTTGACACTGAAGCTCATGTACAGACTCTACCAGATCACAAACAGCATGGAAGTCAACCATTCCAAGATGAAACACGTTAGCTCAACTAACAGAACAATGGCTTAGAATGTATTGTACTCATAAATTCTAAATCAAAAAAAAATTTTAAAGGTTGACACTTCACTTAAAAAAAAAAAGAAATCAAACATGAGGGCAGGAAAGCTGAAGAATTATAAAATACAAAACTAAAATCAGAAGCAAGTGATTCAGAAACACATGATCACATAACCAACTTCTTCTAGTACACGGTCATTTAGTAGGAAAAAAACGTTAAGAACAGTTTTCTTCCAGAAAGCTCCCAAAATCACATCTTGTATTGCTCATAACCCTCTGACTTTCCTTACTGACTTAAATGATATTTCTTCTGATTTTTCACCATCAGATTTGGTTTCTTTAATAAGATACCTCTTGCTTCAGCTCTTTTAGGTTACTTCAAATTTAATAAAGAAAAGTGTAATTTATTTATTGGTCCCTACCACAAGCTTTTCCTAATTAAAAACACTTTTCTGAAAATAGAAAACTGAAAGCATTAACTTTAGGGATGGATATGTGTGTGTGTGTGATATCTTTGCAGCAGCGTTTATCTAACAACAGCACACTTTTCCGATGGCACACACCTTGTGCTCACCTGCCTCACAGCTACACACTGACAGGGGTTCTTTAAGAAGCTCTTGCAGAGACTAAGAGAGAATGCTCACTGGCTGGGCACCTGACCCCGGCTAGGCCTGTGCCAGATGCTCCACCTATGTGCTAGAAAGCTGCTGCTGAGGAATGGAGCAAAACATTAAAAAAGGGGATGGATTTGGTACCCTGATGAGGGTACTATTCACAACCATTAGTAACAGAAGAGGAGAGAGAAGCAGCAGGACTGAACTATGGAGTTCAGATATCCCTCATCATGGAATATGACATTTGGGGAGGATTTATATTCAGAACGACACACAAATAATGATGACAAGGCCCCTGAAGTCACTACTTATACATCCTAACAAATGCTGCCTTTCAAAGTCAATTTCCGGGGGATAGATGTGCTCAACATTCCAAGAGCCCCACTTCTAAACTTTCTGTAGAGCTGGATCAAGAGGTGATGAGAAAATCATCTCCACTTCATAGACACAAGTTGGTTTCTTCCTCAAAAGGTACCCCCTCTAACTTAGCATTTTTGCCAAGATTAGATATAATGAATCAAATTTGCTTTCAAAGGACAAAAAATTGCCATCATTGAAAGGATTTTGTTTTGTTCAGTTAGACAAATACACATTAATCCCTCCAAAGTGTAAGGCCGGGCTTCTGCCCTGGGAAGAAGTACAGACATGAATGAAATTATGTGTATGAAAGTACCTTGTGAGAGATTGTTCAAATGTTACTTATTAGCTTCTAATGATACCTAGAAGACACATTACCTTCTATTTTCCTTCAAGATATCTCTAAAGGTTAATCTAGAAAGGGAATCCTAAAAATGTTTGAACAAGGTGATTACTCCAACAAACATAATACCATTTTCCCATCTCCTCCCACTGTCAGAATGAAAGAAAGCTTGGAAGTCCCAGGAATCTTGGGAGGATTCTGGAGAGAAAGCCTTAACTCTCTTTTCTCTTTGTCCTCTTCTTAGATAGTAAATGCAAATTAGCACAAGTTGTGACTTTAAGTAAAATGGAGAAGCAAATAGTATAGGTCCAGGATAAAGCTCTGACTGTGCCAAGCTTCAGGTCAAGTTGAATTTATCATCTAGTGTGATGATAGTTCAATTTCCAGAGCTTTATGCATCTCAGGTGAACTTAACATGCTTCAGTAAGGAAAATATCTATTAAAAAACATAACCCCCTTTCTGTAGGGCGGAAAAGTGTTGAGTAGATAATGTGACTTATTCAAGTTACTCAAGCTTCTCTGACCAAAGATCCCAGATAATATGAAATCTTCTCCAGAAAACTGGGTCATATATACCGAGGCAGTACCTATATAAATGTAAAACAGTTATGTTGAGCAGCTTTCTTTTTGTGTGTATTCAGAGCCTCAGTGGAAAATCTGAGGTATTTTCCGTGAGCCCACCTCTGCTAGGGACCACAGCAGTTCACCTGAGGTGACGGGAAGCACCAGCATTTGCTCACAATGGTCATGCTTCACGACACTTACCATCTCCAGGTAGCCTCCCCACCTGATGGCACAACAGCTAATGTGCATTCACGCAACATAAAGCAAAGGCTGGTGGATTTTTTCTTCCCTTTAGGAGGCTCTGCGAAGGGCAGGAAGTCTAAATTATCCCCGAGTCCTGCCATCATGCCCACACTAGCCAGAGAAGGAGATGCGCACTAATGACTTGTGGGAGTGGAGGAGAGAACACACACACCTTGGCAGCTGCCAACAGCAAGTGCTAAGATATGAAAGAATCAATGTCACTTCAGCACTTTTTCTCTCTCCGGCCTTAAAATATTCGATGCTGTTTTTCCAAAGTTTAAGCATTTTCCACAAGTCCTTATTGTGCAGAGTACCCAATTCAATAATTTGAGCTACGTTAACTGCCCACTCATTTGTTTAAAGACAGACAAAAAGACCAAATCATTACCTTTCCCCACAGCAACCTCTCACCCAAGGAAAGGGTTCTCTTTGCCCTTGGAGCATCCCCTGGGCCCCTCAAAGGAACACCACTTCCAGCTGGGGAGCTACCTCGTGCTGGACCTTTCCTTCCAGCGACTTTAAGCGAGTAGCCTCTGGCACAGAAGGCACCCGTGGCCTCTCCCCCACGCCCACTCCTGGCAGCCTGGCTTACTGAGGGACTGAGGCCACAGTCCTGGCATCACGTCACACTCTTCGGGTTGTTTCATGAAAGACTTAAAAATCCCACTTTTAAACTGTGACATGGTCCCAAAGCTCTTGAGACAGATAAGCAGCTGCACTTAGCTTGTTCTGCACTATTGGCGATTAAGCCAAGACTGGTCAGAGAGCACATTTGGAACTGTGGTCCCCGGGGACAACACCAAGGCCTGCTGGTTCGGTTAAGAAAGCTGCTAAGTCAACTTGCTCCACTTCTCACTCTCCTTTTAACTACATCACTTCAATGATAGCCTCCTCCTCTTTGCAAGAAAGGATACAACATTTAGTTCACGCAGAAGACTGGGAATTCCATAAACTAGAATTTAATCTCGTAGTTCTTCAACCCTGTTGCACAAGAATACCTGTAAAGTTTATTCAAATTCAAGGTTTATTATCCTGAATCCTACTACCACAATTCTGGTTCTTCAGGTCAAGGTAAGGCCTGGGAATTTAATTTTCAAACAAGCTCTCCATGTGATTTTGATGCAGAGGTGGTCCAGGTCACACGTGGAAATCACATGGTTCCTCTATTTAGTGGCTGTGAGACTGAGCCTATCCCTTGACCTCTAAACCTTACTTACGAAGTTTAATAATAATCCCTGAATATCATGGTTTTGCTGTGATGTCCAACTGAGATGATACAGGGGAAAGCAGGCGGCAAAGGGTGTGTACTGCACAGGGGTCACCTCAGATGATCCACCCACCTCTCCTGTACTATCCTCTGGCTCGGGGCAAGGACACACCACTCATCTCTTCAGAGCCAGTCTCCCCACCTGTAAATGGGATGGCACGGCTTGATCACACCAGCGTACTGGATGTGTTGAATACACAGGTTCTTCTGGCCAATGGAGCCACAGAGAAGAGAATTCTCTGCAGAACACCTAGGAATAGCAAACTCTACATTTCAATAGCTTCAACAGAGGGGCTTAACTCCCTCCAAAATTTAAGACTAATTCTAAGTTGACTAGAAACACTGGCTATGAGTTATAGTCCTTGATACAGAAAATTGTTCATTTTCAGCTTGGGTTTGGGTGACCCAATAAAACTAAAAGCTAAAAACAAAACATAATACTAACAAATTCATTTGTCAAATCTGCTCTTATAACTTGCTGTTCACATCTATATAACAGCTACGATTTGGTTTTCCATGAGGCCTTTTGAACTAAATATATAGCACCTTGATTATTAAACACACAAACCCTACAGCATTGAAAGAATTATATATAAAAGCACTAGGCTTTGTCTTCCCCTCTCCATTTCCCAAGTAAGAGACTGGAGAGGGCTGGAGCTGCTGCTGGAAATTTAAGTCGGGCAACAAAACACTTGAGCAAACTTTATTCCCTGAAGTGAGGAGGCAGCGCTACTCTGCAGATGTCATACCACCTCGTCAGACTCCAGTCCGTGGACCTCGTATAAAGTGTCCAGTATCGCCAGCTGCTTCTCCATGGCAGGGAGGTAAAGGCTGAGGTCCCTCTGCATCCCAACACTGAAAGCTGCCTTCTGGTGGTCGCCTTCCTTAATGGTTAATGCAGCCACAAAATCTTCATAGGATGGAGCTGCCCTCAGAGCTAACTGCAAAAGAACTGCCCGTGAAAAGCTGCACCATGACATGCTCTCTTGTACATTATACTCATGCACAAGCACATGCGTGCACACACAGTCACACACATACACAGAGCTAAGGCGAGCAAGAGTGAAAAAACAGGCATACATTCTTTCAGTTCATGGACTCTTCAATTATGTTTCAAGAACCAAATCACTTTAATGCTTGAAGAATATCTTCTTGGGCTATCTTGAGGATGAATAATCCCATCAAGTCAGGGAATGGTAAGAGGAGAACAGTTTGAGAAAAGCTCAAACTTTCTCATTCACAGTGACCCAGACTCTTCCCGTGGAGTGCTCAGAATGACTTGCATGCATGCTACTTGCACAGTCTTTGTTGGCACATGGCCAGCCTGGCAGAGCAGCTCACCATCCTGTTTATATCTCATCTCCACATACTTTCTTTACCTATGTCCTATTTACCCTTATGTAGAGAATATTTCCTCTGTATTCATGAATATTTTCTAAAAATGAAGGGGGTTAACATTTATGGTTTGCTTGCATGCTGATGCTTTAACATATTTTATCCCAGGTAATCTTTGTAAGAACTCTGTACAATCTATATTCCTATTTTACATATGGGAATCACACAGCTAATGAGTGCCAGGGCCAGGATCTGAACTTAGGATCATCTCTCTGCTTTTTCAATCAAACCACCAACCACACTGCTTCCCCGAGGAAAGATTTCCTAAGCTCCTTACAGCTTCCCTCCCTCTGCAGGCCAACTGTTCCCTAAGCGTACTGAAATCTGTTCTCTGGCATCTACTGGTTTGGCTCCACTGAGCTCTCTGGAGGCTTTTTAAATCTTCAATAGATTGTAAAAAATCTTGCAGTTGCTTTCTTGAGCTTCCTTATATTGAAAGTCTTTGAGAATCAACCCTCTCCCTTTCTGCAACTGGAGAGTGACTGGCATTATGCAGTGGTTAAAGCACAGCCACTAGGTGAGAAGACCTGGACTTAAATCCCAAATCTTTTACAGGTTAGCTTGAGGAATTTAAGCAAGGGGACTAAACTAGAACCTCAGTCTCCTCGTCCGCAGAAGATGACTGGTAGCACTTTCCTTTTTTGAGGGGTTAGGGACATGCAGGATGCGTTTACTCTACTACCTGGCACATCATAAACACTCAAACAATGGTAGGGGTACAACGGAGAGCAGAGGACGGAGGAAAAGCAACTGTCCAAATATATCATGAGAGAAAATCTCCCAGAACAGAAGGATATGAGTCTCCAGATATAAAGACCTAGCCAAATGCTTAGCAAAATGAATGATAAAGACCAAAAGGCGAACATGGTGAAATTTTAGAATGTGGGGATAAAGAATAGATCCTAAAAGCATCTAGGAGGTGAGGAGCGGTTTATACACATTAGATTTTACAGTAGTAACATTGGAAGCTGGAGGACATCAGAGAACTGCCTTCAAAGTTCTGAGAGAAAATTACTATTAACCAAGAATTCTGGTGGTTCATGGTAAAGAATCTGCTTGCAATGCAAGAGACCCAGGTTCGATCCCTGGGTTGGGAAGATCCCCTGGAGAAGGGAATGGCTACCCACTCCAGTATTCCTGCCTGAAGAATCCCATGGACAGAGGAGCCTGGAGGGCTACAGTCCATGGGGTCGCAAAGAGTTGGACACAACTGAGCAACTTTCACTTTAGAATTCTACACCAGCCAAAGCGACACTCTAGGAAAAAGGGGCGGAATAAAGACAATTTCAGGCATGCAAGAACTCAAAAATTTAATTCCCTTGCACTCTTTTTTTTTAGGAAGCTACTAGAGTTTGGATATCATCAAAAAAATAAAAGGGATTAGAACAAGAAATAGGAAGTCACAGAACTTGGGAAATAAAATTAAGGTAAGGTGGGGACTCAGTATAGGGAAATTTGTGAACAAAAGTTCTAGGACAACAGCAGTACAACAAATCAGATTGGAATAAGAGTTTAGAAAGTTCTGGAAAAAAATACAGATAATCCAATACATTTGTGAGTTCAAAATGATGGTGATTTGAGAGAGTTCATGGTACAGGGAAAAATATAAAACTCATATACGAAAGAACAAAAATGTCATAGAATTTTGGCTCATCATCATCATGTAGAATTTTGGCTCATCATCATCATGTTGACTTGTGATATAGTTATACAGGGAAGGTAGAGGCAGGGGAGGGGAGGTAGTGACAATAAGGTCTGAGATAGCCAAATTCTAATCTATAACAGAAATCAACATTAATTAAAATTGATAGGGTCACAAAGAAGAGTAAATAGTTTTAGAATTACAGAGGTATTGGAAGAAACAGCCAAAGCATTTGAAAGTGGCAGCCTCTTTTAGTGGGTCTGGGAAGTATGGGACAAACTGCCGTTTTTTGTTATAACCTTTCTGGACTCTGTGATAAAAAGCAAAATAAAACTATGTACGTATATTTACATAAAATAAAAAATGTTTATTAAGTTTCTCCAGAGTGGAGCCCACAACAATGCATTTCTCAAAGGCTCGTAGGGAACCATGATGCAGCTGAGTCTATCTGGGAAATGATGACAGAACTCAACTGAAGAGGAAGTCAAAAAAGGGAGCCACAGCAAGAGACAGAGCCTAGACTAGACATCAGTTCCATAGACCATAACTGTTTGAAGATAAAAGTCCAATATTTGGCTATTAAGTAAGTCAGATTCCGTGAGTGTAAAAGATATTTCCCTGAGCAACCAAGATTAGTTAAATCTGCCCCTGATGATTTTAATCAGGACATCAGAAAACTCAATAAACTTCCCAAAGTAGGGATGACTTGGAGAATAACGAGAGAGACTGAAAGGAAGCTCCTCTATTAATAATGCTGTTAAATTTAAAAACTATTGGCAGTAACATCAAGAGTCTTCAAAATGCTTTTTTCCTATAACTTTGGGTGTTATTAACTCACATCCATGTGTTTCAGATTTCGTTTATAAGCAGGGAAAATAGGAGAACTTACCTCAGAGTTATGAGATTAATAACTTTACCTAAGTAAAGCACTTAAGACAACATCCAGTGCACGGTAAAATGCTCTAAGTTGGGGTTTTAGTTCTTTGCATTAGATATAGCTATTCTACTTCCAGGAACCTATTTTGAGGAAAAACTGTTTTAGTCAAAAATGCATAAAAACAGATGCTGTTTCATCTGTAAAAACAAAGTTAGAAGCAATTGAAATTTCCAACACAAAGGTTGGGGCAAATAAATTACGGTACCTCTATACTGGGGGAAATATTATGAAATCCCTAAAAATAAGTGGGGATGACTACAGCTAATACTGCTGTTGGATATAGAGCAAACATGTTAAAAGAGTAAATTCTAAGAGTTCACATCACAAGGAGAAAAATTTTTCCTTTTTCCTTTCTTTTCTTTTTATTGCATTTATATGAGAAGATGGATTTAGCTGAACCTATTGTGGTAATCATTTTACAATACATTTAAATCAAACCATCATGCTGTGTGCCTTAAACATACAGTAACGTATGTCAATTATTCCTCAATACAACTGGAAAATATAAAAACTAAAAAAGTGGAGAAAAACAATACAAAACTATACAACCAGCAAAGTGTCAAAAAATTTATATGCATATACAGAGTAAGTATACAAAATTAAGATAATTATACACATAAAATAAACATAAAAATATAAATATCTCTTAATAGATATTTATTAAATTATTTATTAATAAATTTATAAATTTATTAATAGATATCTACCTATTGATAGATATTTATATAAATATACACAATGAAATAGAACAACATTGAAAAGAATATGTTAAATATATGAAAATAAGAGCTAAGAAGGTAAAACACAAAATGTTGAAGATGGTTATTATAGAGCGGTGAGACTGTGGATAATTTTAGGTTTTACCCTTTCTATTTTTCTATACTTTTTATTTTTACAATGAATCTAAATTACTATATATTTAGAAAAATGCTGTAAGTTAAAATGTCCTTTCAAAGACTTATGCTCATGATAAATTTTCTGCTATAGCTTCATTCTTGTTGGCAATGTCTCTTGGATCATCAATATTTCAGGATTAAACTCTGCCCTCTCTACTGGAATAAAAAAAAAAACCAAACTACATTTATGTTTCTTATAAATGAGGCAACTCAATGTTTCCCTGCTTTTCATCTCACCAAGGGAACTTGGGTGTCAGGCACCTGCAGGCAATCACAGTATTTACTCAGGGAGATTGATGAATGGAGCAGCATCTTTTGCCTAATTTCTCACCAGCAGCTTCTCAATT
The DNA here is from genome assembly GCF_054371585.1 of Giraffa tippelskirchi. Lineage (NCBI taxonomy): Eukaryota > Metazoa > Chordata > Mammalia > Artiodactyla > Giraffidae > Giraffa > Giraffa tippelskirchi. Next base: position 111,541,336 of record NC_137284.1, read on the forward strand.
ATTCTGTCTTCACTGTGGAGAGCTGTGATGTGTGGGATGAGCACCAGCCTTGGAGACAGCAAATCTGGGTTTAGACCTGGGCTCTGCCACTGCCTCACTTTGGGACTGAAATAAACAGTTCTGAACTTGTAAAACAGTGGGAGCTAATCCTAAGGATTCCCAAAGATAATGAACACAGAAGTATCTGGCACAGTGTCTGATACACGGTAAGTGTCCAATAGCTACACGGAAGCTATTATTATGTTATTAAACATCCACTGAAGGTAAGTGTGAGCAGGTTGTGGCTGCAACTGGTCTGGCTCCTATTCCAGTGAACAGTAAAATGTTTCATTTCACTAAAATTTGATCTCTCCCGTGACAAATTCTTCCCACTTGCTTTACCTGTCTCCTAAGAAATCATGATCTGAACAGTTCTTACCTTAGGCAAATTAGTAAAAGACTTCATCTGCAAGCTATTTTTAATCCCCTGACATTTCCTATTGTACCACGACATGAGATTCAGCCTTTTCATGGCTGCACCTGACTATGGCTGACCTCTTACCTGACGGTAGAATCAGAGAATACTACTGCTGACAGAAAGGGGCCATCTGCTCCAGCTATTTTATGAAGCAGGTGAACTGATCTGTCCACCTGAGAACTATGATTCTCAGGTGTGTGTTCTTCCCAGGTCATGCAAGAAAGGAAGGAGTAATAGGTAACAGGAGCCAACACACACAAATACAAACACTTCCACAAGGAAAATAATTGGGGAAGAAGAGATTTCCAGTTCTAGCCACTGGCAACCCAGGTCAGTTAATATTCAAAGATACAATTCAGTTTAGGAAAAAAAGACTAAAATCTGAGAATTAACAGGCCTGACCCTGATAGGCAGCAGAGGGAGCTATGGGCTTGAAACCACCACTGGTTGCCCCTCAGAGGGTGAGCACCTGGCAGCTTCCTGCCTATCTCTAGTCTACAATGACACTCTTTACTACCTCATCAGAAAGGTAGCCACTTCTGAGACAAATCTCAGGGTCCCTGGAACTAGATAAGGTGAAGCACACTCTAAGTCTTTTCTTACTGTTTATTGCCAACATTTTGAGACAACAGACCTACAGATTTCAATGAAATAAGCAACATTTTGTTCTTATTCTTAAAAAGAAACAGAAACACCACACACACACACACAAAGCAAAACAAAACACCCTGCTGTGACCATCAGAACATTAGGAAGGCTTACTTACCGCAAAAACTCCTCGAACTACCCAGCCATGGTGTTGCCGTAATGTTTTACCATATGCATTATCTTGAAAAGAAGAAATACTCCATGAGGAACAATTTCATCAGGATTTGATGTGTTATTTGCATCATGTCCTTTCTAATGAACATAGCAGCACATTCCTATAGGTATTAAAAACTGAGGGGAAAAAGCTTAATTACAAGATTATATACCCCAAAAGTCCTGAGCAGGAAAAACAAAGCCTCCAGAGATATTTTTTTTAAAGAAAAATTGAAAAAAAAAAAACAAGAAAATTTGATATTTCCACTCTTACCCTGTGTCAATATAGCTGAATGGCAGCATATTATTATGGTTGGAAAATTCAATACATATAAGGAAGCAAAAAGGGAGGAAAGGATATTGTCATGTGGAGAATATAACTTAAAATACACTATAAAAATAGAAAAATGCAGTTCTTTGAAATGTTGTGTTACCCTGAGCCAGTCCCTTAGCTGACCTCTCTAACCATCTGTTTTCCTCTTCGTAAAGTTTTCTCTAAGGTTCTCTTCAATTCTAACATTCTATTCTGGGATGTCAAATGTTAGTCCTAGATGTCCCATGACCCTGGATATACAGTATTAAAGCTAGAACTTTGAAAACTATTATGGAAAGAACAGTTTGAAGTTATTAAGCTAGATATAAAGTAACTGGTGAGGCTTATTAATAAAAGTCAATTCATATTCTAGACTTTAAAGATAAAAACCTATTATTTTTTTCCCAACGAGTTTTAGAAGGAGATTTAAAAACTTCTATATAATAATTTCAATTACAAAAATAATCTCAAGAACAAGATGACTGCATTTTACGCAAGGGATGTGTTCCTGAAGGCTCTGAATAATTCAATATATGCCAAATTGAAAACTGATTTTTCTACAGGAATAAACATTCTCTCAGGAGGCACAGCTCTGTATCACCACAGTGCATTTTTATTTCAATGCTCCATTTTATTTTTTCAGCATCATCTTTAGTGGTCTACAGAGTCCTCACACTCCTAAATTATAGCACAGAGTATCATGAGGGTTGTTTGACCTTCTTTATCATGTTTTACCATATCAAAATTTTATTCCAAACTGGTTTATTTTCATGGGCTAGTTTTAGCACTAGTACAAGCACCAGTGCTATTAAATCAATGCTTGAGTGACCCTATAATAGGATACCAAGACATTTTAAATTGTAACAAGAGCAGAGGTTAAAATAATGACAACAACAACAACAAAAAACCTAGACACCAAAACCACAACCACAAGTTCCTATGCAGCAAAACAGTAGCTCACAGAACTGCTGAAGGATATCAGGTATCTGCATTTTACTGAGCAAAACAGCCAGGCCGCATGGCTGCAAGTTTAAACACAGTTTACAATTTATTCAAGTCCTCTAGCTTTGAAATGATGTAATTCTTGTCAATGTCTGTTGTTAAAATTTGGGTAAGGCTTCACTAATACTTTTAGGATCAGTTCAGTTCAGTCTCTCAGTCGTGTCTGATCTTTGCAATCCCATGGACTGCAGCATGCCAGGTTTCCCTGTCCATCACCAACTCCTGGAGCTTGCTCAAACTCATGTCCATCGAGTTGGTGATGCCATCCAACCATCTGATTCCCTGTTGTCCCCTTTTCCTCCTGCCTTCAATCTTTCACAGAATCAGGGTCTTTTCCAGTGAGTCAGTTCTTCACATCAGGTGGCCAAAGTATTGGAGTTTCAGCTTCAGCATCAGTCCTTCCAACAAATATTCAGGACTGATTTCCTTTAGGATGGACTGGTTGGATCTTCTTGCAGTCCAAAGGACTCTCAAGAGTCTCCTCCAACACCACAGTTCAAACACATCAATTCTTCAGCGCTTAGCTTTCTTTATAGTCTAACTCTCACATCCATACATGACTATTGGAAAACTCATAGCTTTGACTAGATGAACCTTTGTCGGCAAAGTAATGTCTCTGCTTATCAATACGCTGTCTAGGTTGGTCATAGCTTTAATTCCAAGGAGCAAGGGTCTTTCAATTTCATGGCTACAGTCACCATCTGCAGTGATTTTGGACCCCAAGAAAATAAAGTCTGCCACTATCTCCATCTACTTCTGTTTTATTGACTATGCCAAAGCCTTTGACTGTGTGGATCACAATAAACTGTGGAAAATTCTGAAAGAGATGGGCATACCAGACCACCTGACCTGCCTCTTGAGAAATCTGCATGCAGGTCAGGAAGCAACAGTTAGAACTGGACATGGAACAACAGACTGGTTCCAAATAGGAAAAGGAGTACGTCAAGGCTGTATATTGTCATCCTGCTTATTTAACTTATATGCAGAGTACATCATGAGAAATGCTGGGCTGGATGAAGCACAAGCTGGAATTAAGATCGCCGGAAGAAATATCAACAACCTCAGATATGCAGATGACATCACCCTTATGGCAGAAAGTGAAGAAGAACTAAAGAACCTCTCAATGAAAGTGAAAGAGGAGAGTGAAAAAGTTGGCTTAAAGCTCAACGTTCAGAAAACTAAGATTATGGCATCCGGTCCCATCACTTCATAGCAAATAGATGGGGAAACAGTGGAAACAGTGGCTGAATTTATTTTGGGGGGCTCCAAAATGACTGCAGATGGTGACTGCAGCCATGAAATTAAAAGACACTTACTCCTTGGAAGCAAAGTTATGACCAATCTAGACAGCATATTAAAAAGCAGAGACATTACTATGCCAACAAAGGTCCATCTAGTCAAAGCTATAGTTTTTCCAGTAGTCATGTATGGATGTGGGAGTTGGACTGTAAAGAAAGCTGAGTGCTGAAGAATTGATGCTTTTGAACTGTGGTGTTGGTGGAGACTCTTGAGAGTCCCTTGGACTGCAAGGAGATCCAACCAGTCCATCCTAAAGGAGATCAGTCCTGGGTGTTCACTGGAAGGACTGATGTTGAAGCTGAAACGCCAATACTTTGACCACCTGATGCGAAGGGCTGACTCATTGGAAAAGACCCTGATGGTGGGAAAGATTGAGGGCAGGAGGCGAATGGGACGGCAGAGGATGAGATGGTTGGATGGCATCACCGACTCAATGTACATGAGTTTGGGTAAACTCCGGGAGTTGGTGATGGGCAGGGAGGCCTGGCGTGCTGCAGTCCATGGGGTCAAAAAGAGTTGGACACGACTGAGCAACTGAACTGAACTATTTCCATTGTTTCCCCATCTATTTGCTATGAAATGATGGCACCGGATGCCATGATCTTCGTTTTTGAATGTTCTAAGTCAGCTTTTTCACTCTCCTCTTTTACTTTCATCAAGAGGTTCTTCAGTCCCTCTTCACTTTCTGCCATAAGGGTGGTGTCATCTGCGTATCTGAGGTTATTGATATTTCTCTCAGCAATCTTGATTCCAGCTTGTGCTTCATCCAGCCCAGCATGTCACATGATGTATTCTGCATATAAGTTAAATAAGCAGGATGACAATATACAGCCTTGACGTACTCCTTTTCCTATTTGGAACCAGTCTGTTGTTCCATGTCCAGTTCTAACTGTTGCTTCCTGACCTGCATGCAGGTTTCTCAAGAGGCAGGTCAGGTGGTCTGGTATTCCCATCTCTTTCAGAATTTTCCAGTTTGTTGTGATGGACACAGTCAAAGGCTTTAGCATAGTCAATAAAGCAGAAACAGATGTATTTCTGGAACTCTCTTGCTGTTTTGATGATCCTACAGATGTTGGCAATTTGATCTCTGGTTCCTCTGCCTTTTCTAAATCCAGCTTGAACATCTGGACATTCTTGGTTCACGTACTATTGAAGCCTGGCTTGGGGAATTTTGAGCATTCCTTTACTGGTGTGTGAGATGAGTGCAATTGTGCAGTAGTTTGAACATTCTTTGGCATTGACTTTCTTTGGGATTGGAATGAAAACTGACCTTTTCCAGTCCTGTGGCCACTGCTGAGCTTTCCAAATTTGCTGGCATACTGAGTGCAGCACTGTAACAGTATCATCTTTTAGGACTTGAAATAGCTCAACTGGAATTCCATCACCTCCACTAGCTTTGTTTGTAATGATGCTTCCTAAGGCCCACTTGACTTCAGACTCCAGGATGTCTGGCTCTAGGTGAGTGGCCACACCATTGTGGTTATCTGAGTCATTAAGATCTTTTTTGTACAGTTTATTCTTGCCACCTTTTCATAGTACCTTCTGCTTCTGTTACGTCCATACCATTTCTGTCCTTTATTGTGCCCATCTTTATGTTCCCTTTTCATTCATTCAAAAGGGAACTTTTAGCATACCTTACTACAGTTTTACACAGTTCAATTTTGCATAAAATACATTATATTTTGTATAAAATAAGACTGTACATTTGAATTCTAAACAGCAGATTTCTGTTTTAGGAATGGGTTGAAATACCAGCATCCAGTATCGCAAAGCTAAAGCAGAAATGATAAAAATCAATAAATTCAAGTGTAGAAAGAGCTCTTAGAGAGAACCTAAAGGAGAAATCAAGAGTAAATTCAATCTTTTTCTTAGGAGAAGAGTCTGAGAGGGCTAAGGCATTGTCATAGATACAAGTCTTCAATTTAAGTCACACTTAAACCCTATCTGATTCTCTAAGGGGACAGATGTTATCAGAGACATTTTACATGGTATATAAGACCTTAGTGAAGAAAGGGTTGTTAGCACACAAAGTGTACAGGTGCAGATGGGCAGGAAATACTAGGCACAGCCTCTGGGGTAAATCAGCAAGACAGTCAACTTTCCAACCATCTAGGGAGCCATCTGGGCTGGTAAGATAGTGTACAGGTCCATGGGAAACATCCAGAGGTGAGTCACAGAGGTATAGTGGGAAAACTGTATTTCTTGTGATCCTCATCCATGTAAGGTATTAAATACCATTAAAAATTAGCAGATGAAATTCAGTGCCATTACAATCTGCTCATGGACAATCACAATGGAACAGCTGCTCCATCAATAAGAATTTAGTGTGAGCCTACCGCACACCCTTTACTGTGCAAGGCAGCATGGATCTCTGGATGATTTAAAGTCAGTCCACTATCCTCAGGAAGTTCATGGGCTTTTAAGAGAACCAGTGGTTAACAAATCATTATTATGTAAATTGCCAACTGCTGTAACAGACATCTGTATCTAGTACTACAGAAAAGGAGAGAGGTGAATGCAGCCTGGAGCATGTGGACAGAGAGAAGTCTCCAGAGGACACTCAAAGGCTGGCTAGGGCAGAGAGGAGGGTGGTGGCTGGAGTTTCAGACGGAGGAAGCTACTTGGAGATGGTGGCAGGAAGGGAGAACCATTCACTAGGGCTGCAGATACTGGGGATGGGGCCAAACTGGGAGGACCTTTTAATGCCATGTCAAGGATTCTGAACTTCCCATCTGAGGCACAGTAGTAGTTTAAAAAGGTATAAAACTTACTGCTTTTTTTTTCTTGTTTCAAAAATAATGTGTTCATTGTTAAAAATATGGAAAATGTAAAAAGGGAAGCACTAAAGAGATATATAATCATGCCTCTCAGAGATGACCACATAGGGCATTCTAGAGGTATATCCTTTTAAGTCTTCTTTCCTATACAGATAGTATTATTTTCTTCTACTAATAGTCACAATCATTCTAATTTGGAATTGTGGTAGGGAAGTAAAAAGAAACCCACATTTCTTTACAGTATGTAGCAAACACAGCTGTCTCCTGTCCTGGTCTTTGAGCCTTCAGCTCCAGGGCTCACCTGGCAGACAAACTGCCTGTTTATAAGGGCTCTGGATTCAGTACTTCTCCAACCTCAGGGACTTTATACCTTTCCTACCCTTTGCCAGTGAAGTCAACTACTCAAAAAGGCCCAGAAACCTTTCTTCACGCCCCCTTCTATGGGATAGCAAGAAAACAAGGATGTGGTGAGTCCAAGTAAGAGGGGCAGCCTGGTCTAAGGAAGAGAGAGCTTCTACAGCAGCACTATCTCTGTATCCCACCTGGTCCTTCTAGAGGAGGCAGCTGGTCTTTGCTGTGCCTGCATCTTGCCAAGAGAAGAGTTCCACTGGGCAAAACACCAGCCAGGCGGTCTAACAGAAGAGGGAAGCAGAGAATTTCGGCTGGGTCCTGAAACAGGCCTAGACCACTTCTGCAATTGAAAACCAACAAATAAAACTCACAAAAGAAAAAGACTTGACCAAAGTCCTTAGGTGACTTCTAGGGCTGCACATATCCCTATCACATGAGGACGCATTAAATTAGGATGAAGTCTATAAGCCTGACCTATTTTGGTTACCTAGAGAAGATTAGAAAATGAAATACATTAATCTTCACTGAACTACCCATTCATTATCATAATGCATGTTCTATAATCTGGAAGTATTTTTGGCCTCTGAAAAGACATAAATGATTCCCTTCTTCCAGTTCTTTTAAATGTGTCAGTTCCTTAGAAACCGAATCAAAATTTCTGAGTAGGAAGCACTGACAGTCACCTTGCCCAATTCTTTTCTTTTTATGGATGAAAAAAACAGAAGGCCCAGAGAGATAGTTACCTGTCCAAGGTCACAAAACTAAAAGCAATGAGAACTTAGGGCATTCCTGTCACTTTAAAGCATTCTGACAAAACTGATGTTTATTCTTTGTGATAAAACAAAATAATGAAAATGAAAAATGTGCCTTTTCCCAGCTGTATCTTGAAAAAAATCAGATCCTTATTCTATTTATGGAAACAATGCTGATCTGATTTTTTTTAATGGTTAGTCAAAACCTTTCTACGAAGTATTTAGAAATGATGCCTCAACCTATTATAGCATCTGAGTACCAACAACCTTTCCATTACTGCTGACGGGCAGCTATTCTGTCCAGAAGCAGAATGCATGAAGAAGAAATACAAATCCAAGTTTTAAGAGAGAGTTTGAGAGGCAGACAAGTAAAGGCAAGGAAGTGTGGAATCAATCATTCACTGAGCTCAGGAAACACGAATTATCTCAGTTCTGCAAATGAGATAAATTAGGGAGTCCTCAGACAAGAATCATGAATGAAGAAAGGTTTGAAAGTGAATAAGCAGTAAATAAATCTGAATATACCGAGTGAGAAAGGAATAATGTGTATAATGTGACACCATGTATATGAGTTTAAAACAGGCAATTTTTATAGATATTGTTCATGGACACATAAATATATAGTAAAAGTATAAAAACATTTATTATATAATAATAAACTACAAATTCTGGATGAAAATCTTCTCGGAAGTAATGGGGTCATGAGGCAGTAGGTGGAATTGTGTTTATATATTTGGGCAAATGATAAATATTTGATATAATATAAATGGGCTTTCCAGGTGGCACAGCAGTAAAGAATCCGCTTGCCAAGCAGAAGATGCAGGAGTCATGGTTCGATCCCTGGGTCAGGAAGATATCCTGGAGTAGGAAATGGCAACCTGCTCCAGTATTCTCACCTGGGAAATTCCATGGACAGAGGAGCCTGGCAGGCTACAGGCCACAGGGTCGCAAAGAGTTGAATGCAATTGAGCACACACACCAAAAGACCTACTACTAGGAAAACCCCCAAATTCTTTATAGTGACTAAGTTTCAGGCAAAATGAATAGTTTGGAGAAAAGCTAACTCAATAACCAGTTGACAGAGATGAAACAAGTACCCAAAGATATCCTTTGTTACCTTCAGGCACCATGGAGATGAAAATTTGTACTGTAAGCCAGTTCTGCCATTAGAGCACATGCTGTGAATAGTTCTGAAGATGGCATGACTTCATTCACATGTCCCAGTACTTTCAAAACAGTTAGATCAAGTTATGATTTGATGTCAAATATCTGATTACGAGTTCTGATTTTCTCTCTCTCATATAGCTCTCCTTATTTGTGAAAGCCTTTTATATTAACTGTATAACTGAGTACCCTTTAATTTTTTTTCCTATTCTGTGCTGGAGATCTTGGTTAGGTTAATGCTTATCTGACATTTATGAAATCATTTGGAGGTGAGGGATGTGGCAATATGCTATCGTGCTGAGGGCGTAGTGCAGAGCATATAACATTTAGTACAATGGTGCGTGAAATGGCAGAGCAACTTTTCTTCCTTTCACTTACAAGGATGCTTTCTGAAGCCTCTTTTTGATGTGGCATCTGTGGATGGAGGGGCTCAGCTACAAGGTGGATCATTAAACACATTTGCTTTGTGTACCCAACTCTTTCCTTACAATGATCTCTAGAGAATATCAGAGGACACTAGAGTTCAGAGCAGCTCTTGGCATGAGACCACCCAAAACATTCCACTCTGATCATCATTATGGGGGATCCAAGAGATGGCTCAAATGCAAAAGGGGGCAGTGTAAAGCTGATGGCCTCCTTCCAGATGCTGAAAACTCATTCTAGGTCACAGAACTGCAGCAATACAATGACTATACATGCATTTTCCAGAAAGATAATAGACGTCACTGCTTTCACTTTGTCATTTCCAACTTTTACATATCATCTCCCATTTTCAAAGCCATTAAGACTATGCAAGTTTTCTGAGCATTTACCTCAAAACCTGTCTTAAGCAGTGGGTTTCAAATTTGGGAGTGTCATCCAAGGTTTATCCTTAATTTATCCCCACTAATTGTCCTGCTGTTCCCAGGTTAGGAAAAATTTTCAGGCATTGGATAACCAGTCAATTATCATGAAAAGGAGGCAAAATTAACTGATACTATGGGTAACTAATTTCAGTACTTTTACTCCTGCTTATTTAATAATCATTTAGAGGCAGTCAAAATTCCCAAATAACAAAATGTAGCCTAGCAACACGTGAGCTTCAACATCCCAGCTCTGGATGAATGGGCTTCAAATTGTAGTACGGATTAGAATCACTCAACCAGTCCATCCTAAAGGAGATCAGTCCTGGGTGTTCATTGCGAGGACTGATGTTGAAGCTGAAACTCCAATACTTTGGCCACCTGATGCAAAGAGCTGACTCATTGGAAAAGACCCTGATGCTGGGAAAGATTGAGGGCAGGAGGAGAAGGGGACGACAGAGGATGAGATGGCTGGATGGCATCGCCAACTCAATGGACATGGGTTTGGGTGGACTCAGGGAGTTGGTGATGTACAGGGGGGCCTGGCGTGCTGCAGTTCATGGGGTCGCAAAGAGCTGGACACAACTGAGCGACTGAACTGAACGAAACTGACTTGGGATCACATGCCCTGCTGGGTCCCATCTCAGGAGTTTCTGAGTCAGAAGGTGTCAGGTGGGACCCAGTAGTCTGCAGTTCTAGTAAGTTTTCAGATGCTGCTGTCCTTGGACCACCCCGAGAACCACTGATCTGGATCTGAGACCCTAGGGAAAGTACTTATCTTCTCTAAAGTTTAGTTTATCAATATAAAAGGGGAGTACTCAGATTAAATAAGATGTTTATGGAGAACCTTGTGTCACACCAACACTGAGTGCTCTATAAATGGAAGCTGTTATTACAATAACTCAAATTCAATTTTAGAATGAAAAAATGTAAGCTAATTTGCCTATATATGTCATATAAATTACACATACCCACTCTTTAACCTATATACCCAAACCACCTCATTTTAAATAACAGTTCTACTTATAAAGGCTATTATTTCAAAATAAGAAAAAAGAAGCCATTTGTCTAGAAGAAATATGCATAAGGAGCCTATGGGTTCTGAGTAGTTGATATGTAACATTTCTTATAAAGCTCTATTTGTTTGCACAAAGCTTGTTGTGTCTGTGTTCAGAGGGGAGGCGGTGGTTAGGAGAGCTTTCTCGCTCCACGTTGAACAGCAGCAAGAAACTAGGAATCCCTGTAAGCAAAGATGATTTAAATCATGAAAACCTCTGAAATAATCCTAAGCATCAGGATGAAAATCTCAAATTTATAGTCCCCCTTTCCTTTGCACTAAAAGTAGTCCAGCAGGGAAGAGAAAGAAGGAAAAGTTGAGACTGCTGCTGCTCCTGCTAAGTTGCTTGGCTGTGATTATTTCGGCTTTGAAGCAGCATTTACCCTTCAAGTCTCCTCACTCTTCACAAAGTCAACATCTCTGGGCCCAGTCTCCAAATAAAGTAAAAGGTAGGGGAAAAATAGGGATGGGGCAGGGCAGATATGGTATATCCTCAACTTCCTCTGACCTCCAAGGTAAGCAGCTGGGTTCTCCTCTATCCTAGCTCCAGCAGAGGGGTATTGAGATCAGCATCTTGCACTTCCCCTCACACAGCCAACAATCACAAAGCAGTAGCATCCTGTGACAAGCAGACTGCACTACCAGGCACCCAGTACTGAATCCCATGTCATCTGCATTTTCTTGCAGGTGGAGGTGGTGGAATCTTCCTTCCAGTGTGAAATTTCCATGCTAAGAAGTCAGTCTGGAGGGAAATTTTGGGCTTAGCAATTGAGCTTTGTAAACTTTCCATTTCTGATTTGGGACAAATAAGCCCCATTTTTTGGTAGGTTATTAACTGTGCATATGTCATGATGATGAGAATATAAACAACAATAGAGTTAACCTCTGTAAGTACTTACTGGGCTTCTCTGGTGGCTCAGATGGTAAAGCGCCTGTCTGCAATGCTGGAGACCCAGGTTCGATCCCTGGGTTGGGAAGATCCCCTGGAGAAGGAAATGGTAACCCACTCCAGTACTCTTGCCTAGAAAATCCCAGGGATGAAGGAGCCTGGTAGGCTACAGTCCATGGGGTCGCAAAGAGTAGGACAGGACTGAGCAACTTCACTTTCACTTTTAAGTGCTTACTATATGCCAAATTTCTAATCTTTTCATATGCATAAACCTACTTCATCTTTACAACAATCTTATTAGGGAAATCAAATCATCATTCCCATTTTATAGATGAGGAAGCTGAGGCACAGAAAAGTTAAGTAAATTGCCTAAGGGCACAACACTATCCAGAAATCCATGATCTTAATCACTCCACAAAGTCATGAAATTTGATAGATACTGGTGGGGGTCCTAATTGTCATGGTATGTCATGAATATACTTTTAGTACTGAAATCAGGACACACAGTGGACAATATAATTGACACTGTCTTCGAAATTCAAGGATGAATGAGAAGCCCTAAAATGCAGGTAGCTCAGTGATGGTGGAGAAGACCTTTTGTGGGAAAAATGAAGACCCTGGAGACAGCAACCCCAAAGTGACCCTGCTCCAGATCCTTTGTGGTCTTAGCAAGTCTTTTAATCTTTCAGAATTTCTATAACCTGACCTGTAAAAACGGACTGATGTTAGGATTAAGTCATCTAAATTTTTTATACAATGTTACAGAAATATCAGCTTTATATTGTTTCATGGCACATCATCAAGTTTTCAGACAGGGAAGCCTGGGAAAATTATGTAGGGCTCATGACACGTAAGGATTTATTTAAGAAGAACTGACTTCTTTAAAATATTAGGTTTTCCTATTAAAACATGGCTCTCTATTAATTTAGCTCTTCTTTACGATAAACTGATTTTTAATAAGTTAGATGTAAATAACCAGGTCACTATCTCATGGGTTCTTTTCTAACAAAGCACATAAGAAACAATTAATAATTATGAAATAGAAAAGAAACAAAACCAAATCTTGGAAAGCACACCCTGTCTCCTCCTCCAGGCGTCTCCATTCCACATCCTCTTCAATTAATCCATCAAAATGTAAAGAACACTTACTCAGGGCTGTCTGGATGTCCTTTTCTCCATTTTTCACTTCAGTCAAAAATCCTTTCAAAAATTTGAGACCTCTAAAACAAAGAGGAGGAAATATTATTTCCAAAGTTCACTTATAGTGAATGGGTATGAAAAAATGGCAGACATAAGCTTCTTTTTCAACAGTATCTTGGGCACAGCAATAAACAGATCAAGTCACGTGGCTGTCCTTTCTATGTTTCTTCCCTGTGATTTCCCTTTAGCTTGCCCTAGGTCATTCTCATCTGAAATACCTAAACAGTGGTTTTCAAAATGTGGTCCCAAGACCAGCAGCTTCAGCATCACCTGGAAACTAGTCAGTAACGCAAATTCCGGGGCCCCACTCCAGACTTGCTGAATCAGAAACTGTGGGTTTTGGGTGGGGCAATCTCTGTTTTTTTTAATAAGCCCTCCAGGTGATTCTGATGCTGCTACAGTCTGTGATCCACTGACTTAAAGACAAACTAATCAGCTTTACTGTCCTTTATGATTCTTACATATTCTATCAATATGAACAATGTTTTACCACTATCAAGACAGAGGCAAAAAAAAAAAAAAGTTGGCATTCTATTCATCAGGCCTTCTGTACAACTGGGTTACAGCCTTCACTTAGAAGTAGCCTCCTTCGCCTAACAATTTTATTGCAGGTAACATTTCAACTTGACTAGATTTCACCTGCTGCCCCACCCCGGCCACCTCACCTCTTCAGCCACAGGAGGGCTTCCGTAGCTGAGTTCCTAACCTGGGCTACATCAGCCTCCACTTCATGTAGCACTATCTTCTGGAGTGTGGTAAACTCTTCTTTGTTGGTGATATACTTCTGGTTTACTTTCTGCAGGAAAAGCAGAGAAATGAGTTAAAAGTGCTAAAGCTATCAAGCAAGTCAGTTTACATAAGTTTGTTAAGCAGGCCTCTAAGAAACTAAAATAAATTAAGCCTCTATTACCTTCTTCTTTATGTTTTCCAAGTAATCTGTTTTATTTGTTTGAGAATTTTTTATTGGGTTTAAGCCAGATTTAAATAGTTAGTTTGAGGGTTTTAAGGTACTGTTTTTAAAGTATTTTTTTTTTTTCTATGAAAAAGGCTCTTACAGCTGGCCTATGCTTTCTATCCTGAGTATAAACTCAACAACCATTTGTTTTTGAATAAGATTTCATCCAACTACTCCCTCCAAATAAAGTCTTCAGAGACAAGCTAGTATACTCACTTTAATATTTCCAACTAGATCCATCTTAACAGGAGCAAACACCGTAGGGCCAAGTTTGTCTAGAAGAAAAAATTGACAACATCATTGAAAAAGAATTTTTTTCAAGTGGAAAATAAACTTAATGGATAACACCCCCAACTTTCATTTTTTGCTTTTAAATCATTTTCTAAACATAAGTTTCAAAGATTTCTGGGACACTGTCGTTACTTTTTTCTACTATACTGCTCTTTGGTGAGTAACTACAATGAGGCCTTAAGGGCATGTGAGACGTGAGGATCATCTTGTAAGTTGAGAATGTATATTGTAATCCTTAGGGCTGCACTGTCCAATATGGTACCTGGTAGATATGTGGCTATTGAGCACCTGGCAATCCATGTACCTATTCCAAACTTAGATGTGCAGTAGGTATAAATATACCAGACTTCAAAGACTTAGTATCAAAAAAAAAAGGCTCATTAATGATTCTTTTATACTGAGTCCAAGTTCAGATGATACATTGTATATACCAAGTTAGATAAAATACATTATTAAAATTAGCTTTATCTGTTTTGCTTTACAAATTTAACATGCCTGCTAGAAAATTTAAAATTATATATAGTAGCTTGAATATTTTTGTTGGAAGAGCAAATTAAAAGAAAAAAAAATAACACAAAGAGTATAGCTAAAAAGACAAAATGTAATAAAATTCTAAAATACTTGACTCATCCAAGAGAAAGGCTAGAACAAAGGTAGCTAAAAAGCTAAAAGAGGAGGTGAAATAGAATATGAAAAAATAATTGACCAATTGGCTAGAAATCAAGAAAGGAGTATACAAAGAAAAACATATGAGACAAACACAAAGTAAGTAGCCAAGATGGTAGAAACAGCAAGACAGCAGGCTTAAATTCATCCAAACAATGTAATTTATTACAGGAAAAGTACAGGAAAAAATGATAATTTCAAAAAACACAGAAAATACATTTTGTAAAACTAACTCATTCATGATTATAAAAAACTACTCAATATACAAGTCAACTGTATCTGTATGCTATTAATGAACAATTAGAAAATGATATACTTCTTCTGATACCATAAAGAAACATAAAATTTTAAAATCTATTCATAACAAAAGATATGTTAAGAGTCTCATGCTCTACCGACTGAGCTAGCTGGGCGGCTTCAAAAGACATGTAAGATCTTTACACTATACAAAACATTGCTGTGAAAATAAAGACCTAAGTAAATGGAGAGATACAGCGTATTCATAGAAGACACATTCATAGAAGACTCAACGTTGTTTGAGGTACGAATTTCCTAGTAACTGGTTACAGATTCAACTGAATCCCAACAGACTTTTTAATAGAAATTGAAAAGCTAAAATTCATATGGACATTCAAAGGACCTAGAATTGCCAAACACCTTGAAGACGATGATTTACATTATCTGATTTCAAGCCTTACAAGTGAGGCACAGTAATTAAGATACTATAATTCTAGGGTAACGAAAAACAGATTACTGAAACAGAAGAGTCCAGAAACAGATCCACACTTATGGCATCAATTGATTTTCAAAAAACTGCCAAGTAACGTAAAAAAAGATGCTTTTACAACAACAACAACAAAATGGTTCTTGAACAACAAGGTAAAGGAAAAGAAAAAAAGGAATCTCAACCCTTACCTCACACCACATAGAAAACTAATTTCAAGATGGATCATAGATGTAACCATAAAAAATAAAGAGTGTAGAAGACAACACAGAAGAATATTTTCATGACCCTGGGGATAAGCAAAGATTTCTTAGGATACTGCAGGTACTAACTATAAAAGAAATCAAATAAATCAATTTAATGAAAATTAAAAACTCCACTCTTCAAAAGGCATCATTAAAAAAAGAAGCAAGCAAGCCATAGTCTGGGGGAGATATTCATAATGAGAATGTCTACAATGAAACATTATTCAGAACACACAAAGAACTCTTTCAACTCAATAATAAAAAGAAAACTAACCAACTCTTAAAAATAAATTAAAGATATGAACAGACTTCACAAAGGAAGAGACAGTAATGGCTGATATATGAAAAAGAGCTCAACATCATTAGTCATCGGGGAAATAAAAATTAAAGCCACAAGATACCACTAGACATTCACAGGAATGACTAAAACCAAAAATACTGACACCATCAAGTGCTAGTGAGGATGTGAAGCAACCGGAACACTCATACATTACTGTTAGAAGTGTACAACGGCATACCCACTCTACGAAACTAGAGGTATAAACCCTATGAATCAGCTATTCCACTCTAAGTTATTAAGGAAAATGAAAACATGTGCCCACAGACACAAAAATATTGATAGCAATTTCACTTATAATAGCCCCAAACAGGGGCTTCTCTGGTGGCTCAGTGGTTAAGAATCCACCTGTCAATGCAGAAAACATGGGTTTGATCCCTGGATCAGAAAGATTCCCTGGAGAAGGAAATGGCAACCCACTCCAGTTTTACTGCCTGGGTAATTCCATGGCCAGAGGAGTCTGGCAGGCTACAGTCCCTGGGGTCATAAAAGTCAGATATGACTTAAAAGAGACCACACAACAACAACAAAGCCCCAAATAAGAAATTATCCAAATGTCTATCAGCAGAAGACTGAATAAACAAATTGGGGTATACTCCCTTAGCAGAATACTATCCAGCAATAAAAAGGAATGAGATACTAACAGACATAATAACAAAGATGAAAACTTGACACCTAACCTACAGTGACAGCAAGCAGTACAGTTGCTTCGGCTGGGTGACAGTTTGGGGACTGACTGGAATAGGGGACATTCTGGGATAATGAAAGCATATTCTGTCTTGATAGAGGAGTGGATTACACCAGTAGATGCATTTGTCAAAACTCATTAAATTATAACAGTTAAGTTCTATGCAAAATAAACTTTGACTTAAAAAAGAGGTACATAATTAAATGGATTCTACAGTAAACTTTAACACATTAGCAATTCCTGGTATTATTGGCTCTATAAAAAGTCAATGGAATTTAAACTTAAAGTTATATATGTAATGTTTTTTAATCTGAAAAAATGTTTTAGGTGGTAAAATGCTTTTTCATAGTGTTATTGTTGTTGTTCACTTGCTAAGCTGTGTCTGACTCTTTGGGACCCCATGGACCGTAGCATGATAGGCTCCTCTGTCCTCCACTAACTCCCAGAGTTTGTTCAAATTCATGTCCATTTTCATACTACTAGTGGATTTGAACAGTATGAAAAGGCAAAAATATAGGACACTGAAAGATGAACTCCCCAGGTCAGTAGGTGCCCAATATACTAATGGACATCAGTGGAGAAATAACTCCAGAAAGAATGATGGGATGGAGCCAAAGCAAAAACGATACCCAACTGTGGATGTGACTGGTGACAGACGCAAAGTCCGATGCTGTAAAGAACAATATTGCATAGGAACCTGGAATGTTAGGTCCATGAATCAAGGCAAATTGGAAGTGGTCAAACAGGAGATGGCAAGAGTGAACATGGACATTCTAGGAATCAGCGAACTAAGATGGACTGGAATGGGTGAATTTAACTCAGATGACCATTATATCTACTACTGTGGGCAAGAATCCCTTTAGAAGAAATGGAGTAGCCATTATGGTCAACAAAAGAGTCCGAAATGCAGTACTTGGATGCAATCTCAAAAATGATAGAATGATCTCTGTTCGTTTCCAAGGCAAACCATTCAATATCACGGTAATCCAAGTCTATGCCCCACCCAGTAATGCCGAAGAAGCTGAAGTTGAACGATTCCATGAAGACCTACAAGACCTTTTAGAACTAACACCCAAAAAAGATGTCCTTTTCATTATAGGGGACTGGAATGCAAAAGTAGGAAGTCAAGAAACACCTGGCGTAACAGGCAAGTTTGGCCTTGGAGTACAGAATGAAGCAGGGCAAAGGCTAATAGAGTTTTGCCATGAGAACGCACTGGTAATAGCAAACACCCTATTCCAACAACACAAGAAAAGACTCTACACGTGGACATCACCAGATGGTCAACACCGAAATCAGACTGATTATATTCTTTGCAGCCAAAGATGGAGAAGCTCTATACAGTCAGCAAAAACAAGACCGGGAGCTGACTGTGGCTCGGATCATGAACTGCTTATTGCCAAATTCAGACTTAAATTGAAGAAAGTAGGGAAAACCACTAGACCATTCAGGTATGACCTAGATCAAATCCCTTATGAGTATACCGTGGAAGTGACAAATAGATTTAAGGGTCTAGACCTGATAGACAGACTGCTTGATGAACTATGGACAGAGGTTCATGACATTGTACAGGAGACAGGGATCAAGAAAATCCCCATGGAAAAGAAATGCAAAAAAGCAAAATGGCTGTCTGAGGAGGCCTTACAGATAGCTTGGAAGAGAAGAGAAGCGAAAAGCAAAGGAGAAAAGGAAAGATATTCCCATCTGAATGCAGAGTTCCAAAGAATAGCAAGGAGAGATAAGAAAGCCTTCCTCAACAATCAGTGCAAAGAAATAGAGGAAAACAACAGATTGGGAAAGACTAGAGATCTCTTCAAGAAAATTAGAGATACCAAAGGAACATTTCATGCAAAGATGGGCTCAATAAAGGACAGAAATGGTATGGACCTAACAGAAGCAGAAGATATTAAGAAGAGGTGGCAAGAATACACAGAAGAACTGTACAAAAAAGATCTTCACGACCCAGATAATCATGATGGTGTGATCACTCACCTAGAGCCAGACATCCTGGAATGTGAAGTCAAGTGGGCCTTAGAAAGCATCACTACGAACAAAGCTAGTGGAGGTGATGGAATTCCAGTTGAGCTATTTCAAATCCTCAAAGGTGATGCTGTGAAAGTGCTGCACTCGATATGCTAGCAAATCTGGAAAACTCAGCAGTGGCCACAGGACTGGAAGAGGTCAGTCTTCGTTCCAATCCCAAACAAAGGCAATGCCAAAGAATGCTCAAACTACTGCACAATTGCACTCATCTCACATGCTAGTAAAGTAATGCTCAAAATTCTCCAAGCCAGGCTTCAGCAATACGTGAACCCTGAACTTCCAGATGTTCAAGCTGGTTTTAGAAAAGGCAGAGGAACCAGAGATCAGATTGCCAATATCTGCTGGATCATCGAAAAAGCAAGAGAGTTCCAGAAAAACATCTATTTCTGCTTTATTGACTATGCCAAAGCCTTTGACTGTGTGGATCACAATAAACTGTGGAAAATTCTGAAAGAGATGGGAATACCAGACCATCTGACCTGTCTCTTGAGAAACCTGTATGCAGGTCAGGAAGCAACAGTTAGAACTGGACATGGAACAACAGACTGGTTCAAAATAGGAAAAGGAGTCATCAAGGCTGTATATTGTCACCCTGCTTATTTAACTTATATGCAGAGTACATCATGACAAACGCTGGGCTGGAAGAAACACAAGCTGGAATCAAGATTGCCGGGAGAAATATCAATAACCTCAGATATGCGGATGACACCACCCTTATGGCAGACAGTGAAGAAGAACTAAAGAGCCTCTTGATGAAGGTGAAAGAGGAGAGTGAAAAAGTTGGCTTAAAGCTCAACGTTCAGAAAACTAAGATCATGGCATCTGGTCCCATCACTTCATGGGAAATAGATGGGGAAACAGTGTCAGACTTTATTTTTTTGGGCTCCAAAATCACTGCTGATGGTGATTGTAGCCATGAAATTAAAAGACGCTTACTCCTTGGAAGGAAGGTTATGGCCAACCTAGATAGCATATTTAAAAGCAGAGACATTACTTTGCCAACAAAAGTACGTCTAGTCAAGGCTATGGTTTTTCCAGTGGTCATGTATGGATGTGAGAGTTGGACGGTGAAAAAAGCTGAGCGCCGCAGAATTGATGCTTTTGAACTGTGGTGTTGGAGAAGACTCTTGAGAGTCCCTTGGACTGCAAGGAGATCCAATCAATCCATCCTAAAAGAGATCAATCCTGGGTGTTCATTAGAAGGTCTGATGTTGAAGCTGAAACTCCAATACTTTGGGCACCTCATTCGAAGGGTTGACTCATTGGAAAAGACCCTAATGTTGGGTAGGATTGAGGGCGGGAGGAGAAGGGGACGACAGAGGATGAGATGGTTGGATGGCATCACTGACTCGATGGACATGGGTTTGGGTAGACTCCGGGAGTTGGTGATGGACAGAGAGGCCTGTCGTGCTGCAGTTCATGGGGTCGCAAAGAGTCGGACACGACTGATCGACTGAACTGAACTGAGTGGATTTGAAGATCTGTTCCTCAACTACTAATACTTTCACTTTTGCTCATAAATATGATTTCTAGAAAACAGAATTCCCTTTTTTTCATTACACAGCTCTGGGATCATTATTATTCATAATTAGAAATGAAATGGAAATATGTGATAACGGTTAAGGTTTTAACAGTTTTAACTGTATGTGGCTGGTGATATGAAGAGGTAGATAAGAAGGGTCATCTAACTGTACACATAGTTCAGTGTATTTTTACTACAAAATAACTTTATTGAAACAGATTCCAGAGACTAGTGAATTTAAGGCAAATCTAGCAATCTTACCTAATACTGGAACCACAGCATAACATGATGCTAAGAATGCTTCTGTGGGAATGCCACTGTCTTCCAGAAGTTCAATGTCACTAAAGCTAAACAATTTAGTGATACAAAGGAGGAAAGATTGAAAATACAACATTAGCATGCTCTGCAGTTCAGAGGTAGTCATGAAAACAGCTGCCCCTCAGAGAACAAATCATTTAGCCTTATTCACAAACATGACCCAGTGATTGTTTTCCTATTATAACACAGTCTAATAAAATCATTTTCCAAAGATAATTCACCAAAGCAAGCTAAAACTTGTTGACAGCGTATATTCTTGCAATCCATATCCTTCTTATCCACTGCTTCAGACAAGGTGAACAATAAAGCACACACATGGTACGCCACAATCTCTATTCAGGAGGAAGACTGGTATCCAAGTGTCAGTGATTTGAAAGAGTAGAGAATACCTGGTGTTCATGGTACTAAAGAAAGTTGGGATGACTTCTTGATCTTCTTCCCAATGGGATTCTGGAGAGCTGCTTGTGGAGTGCAATTCAGGCTGTGCCAGGTCGCTGTCATGATTTCCCAGGCTTTCCTCTCCATCTTCCTTCATAATTTCACCTTGGACTGTACAGAAGAAGATACCTATTAGTAACCTTTATTTATTACAAAGATTAATATATATACATATTCATTGTTGAATATTTCTAACACAGAAAAGTATCAAGAAAGAAAAATCAATGAGTGAAATATTACACATCACACACAAAATTGGGCTTAAATATATGTAGATTTTCATCCAGCTTTTCACTGATATCATAAATATTTTCAATATCTCTCAATACATTTCAAAACATGATTTTAATGATCATATAATACTGCATCATGCTTATGTGGAGGGCATTTAGGTGGTTTCTAAAATTTTAGTATTATAAATAGAGTTGAGCCTCATTATTAGTGTATTCTATCTTTGCAGATTTGCTTGCCTGTTGAAGTTTATTTGTAATACTAAAATCAATGCTTATGGCATTCGTGCAGTCATTCTAGATACGTGCAGAGTGGTAAAAAAATTAGAGTTACCTCACACACATGTTCCTAACTGAGGCTAAACAAGGTGATATTGCCTTCTTGTTTCACCTTTTATACTGTACACAAATGTGTTTATTTAGTGCCATCTTTTTTGCATTTGTGTGCATTTCATTGTTGATTTTGCTGTTTAAAAGGCCCTCCACGGGTAGTGCTTTCTAGTGTTCTAAGCATAAGAAGGCTGTGATTTGTCTTATGGAAAAACACATGCTATTTAATATATAAGCTTATGTAAGATAAGCTTTGTTCAGGCATGAGTTATAGAGCTATGCTGTGGGTTCAATGTTAATGAGTTAACAATATAAACACAGTGTCTTTTTTTCCCTTTGGGAGGAGGGATATTTTTTTCTTTTCTTTTTTAAATTTTTATTGGAGTATAGTTGGTTTACAATGTTGTGTTTGTTTCAGGCATACAAGCAAAGTGAATCAGTTATATATACATATATCCATTCTTTTTTTAGATTCTTTTCCCATATAGGCCATTACAGAGTACTGAGTAGATTCCTTGTGCTATACAGAAGGCCTTTATTAGTTATCTATTTCATACATGTGCGTGTGTGCTGAGTCATTTCAGTCATGTCCGACTCTTTGCGATGCTATAGAGTGTAGCCCCCTCCAGGCTCCTCTGTCTATGGGATTCTCCAGGCAAGAATACTGGAGAGGGTTGTCATGTCCTTCTGCAGGGGATCTTCCTGACCCAGGATCAAGCCCGTGCCTCTTACGTCTCCTGCACTGGCAGATGGGTTCTTCCCCACTAGTGTCACCTGGGAAGCTTTTAAGAACCTAACCATGTGTTCCCCTAGGAGCAATGGTTCAATATTTGCTAGTTTTGGGTCTGCAGTAACTGAATAGAACACAATTACCACGAGTGATGAGAAGTGACATAATGTCATAAAAGTCATCCCTGTCCACAGATACCTGTCCTTAGACTGACTATTCCCTGAGGACAGATTCCTAGAAGAAAATTACGGGGTCAGATAAACAAGAGTACTGTCGTAACTGAAATTCTCCTGTCTTTATTATTTACTCAAGGGATAAGACTTCGATGATGTATGGATTGCTAGGTGCAGATTAACAGCTATAAAAATGCATCTTTTCTTCCTCCCACTCACCAGAGGAGATGAGGAGAAAACTTTCTAAAAAATTTTATTTTCAAACTATTTAATACTTACTTATAACACAATTAAAAGCTCTAAGATGGCTGTCATGGACTGATCTGAATTTGGTTTTAGGATTAGAGACAATGAAATTAGTAAATCCAAAAGGGCAGCATTTTCAACTACAGGTCATTACTTAAATTTGAAATTTGGTTTGATGAACACAGTAAAGGCCAGGTGAAAATCTGATGGTGGCTGGTGAATTCTGTCATCCTCAGGCCTCATCAGAAATCAGGAGCATGGAAAACTGAATTGCCATAATGTTGCAGACCCTTAAGTTTCACATCATAGTCTATGTTCAAAGGACTGAAATTCTAAGAAAGCTCTAACACTTACACTCTCTAAAAAAGTCAGCACAGACAGCTACAGCTCACTGAAGCCCATGAACATCACAGCTAAGAACAGTGAGTGGGAAAATCCCTCTTCATTCTGCTTTCCAACATGGGGGTCAGATGGGATGGCAGAATGTGTCATGTGACCTGTGTTATCTAACCAACATCTCAGGAGCTACCTGGCACACTGTTCTGAGGTCAATCCCTATCAAGGATCACATCATGGATAATGAATCAAACCCCCACGATCCTTTTAGTCAATAGTTTGCTTCACATCTTTTTTGTTTTTACCTGTTATATTATCATCTGTATTTTCTTCACTTGATATGCTACAATCTGTCTCTGCAGGTTTCAAACATAAGGAGCTCTTGTTTCTCAATAGGATTTCTTCATCATCATTTATTTCCATATTTAAAGATCCATTTTCACAACTGTTTAACTCCATTTGCCTAAAATTTTTTAAAAGGAAAAAAGTCCAATTACTTGGTCATAAATAGACTGCACAGATGATCTCATTCTGAGGGTTGGGGGGAAGGATTCACAATTACCAACTTCTTTTAACACTGATTAAAAAACAGAATTGTTAAATCAAGCCAAATCTCTCACCCCACCCTCCTGCTTCCAAGACAGGTATCTTTCTGTGTTGGGAGCAGGCCTGACTCCAGGCTGAAGTTCAGAAACCATGAATGGCTCTTTATGTACCCTAAGCTTACTCAAACTTCCTGCTCCCCACCAGCAACAGGAAACATTCACTGACAGCGCTGGTTTTCAAACAACTTTTCTACAGGTACCACATTTAACCCTTTTCTCACTTTCCTCAGCTTCTCCCTGGGAGGTTTTTTCTATTCTCAGGTCTGAAATCACTGACTACTTCCATTTGTTTGCCTAGCAATTAACTGACTAGAAGCCACAAGTTGTGGTCCAGGAAGACAGAAAAAACTTGGGAAGACACAATACATCCTGAGAATCTGTTGCTCTTCAGGGTAACAGAAAAGGCTATTCAACATGCAAGTGAAATAGCTGATTCTGTTTAAGGGACAATCATAACACCTTATAAATAACTAAACTCAGCCAAATTAGAACAAAGACACTTTCTTCTAGGGGACTTCCCTGGTGGATCAGATGGTAAAGAATTTGCCCGTAATGCAGGAAACCTGGGTTTGACCCCTGGGTTAGGAAGATCCCCTGGAGAAGGGAATGGCTATCCACTCCAGTATTCTTGCCAGTATTACACTAATAAAATTAAAGGGAAAAAAAAAGAATAAAGGGAAAACGTCCAAGCTATATGTGGTGATTCCAGAAAAACCATTTGTTTTGTAAAAAGACACTATATTTCAACTCAGTAATTAAAAATATGAGTATATATTGATGAAATACTTCAAAAGAAAAAAAAAATCTACAAGATGTTCCTTGTAGAAATATTTAGATCAAGAGAAAATTGTTAACCAAACTGAGGAACAATCTTTGTACTAAAGAAGCAAACAGTATATAAAGAGATGAAATGTTAAATTATAACTTGAAAAGACAGATACATGGACTATGTCAAAATATGTAAATGCTTATATGAAATAATAACCAAGTAAAGACCTTATTTAATAACTGGAACACAACTGTGTAAATATGTACTTTTTTCCAATAATTCAGATTTTGATATTACATCCTTTTTCTAACCTATAAAGCTATCTTTTTATTTTTAAACAAAATAGCACTGTCTTTTCTGATAAGTGAAGTGACGTCGCTCAGTCGTGTCCGACTCTTTGCGACCCCATGGATTGTAGCCCACCAGGCTCCTCAGTCCATGGGATTTTCCAGGCATGAATACTGGAGTGGGTTGCCATGTCCTTCTCCAGGGGATCTTCCCGACCCAGGGATCGAAACTGGGTCTTCCACATTGTAGGCAGACGCTTTACTGTCTGAGCTACCAGGAAAACACACTTAAATCAATGCTCAGCTCCTCCACAAGAGAGGAGGTTCCAACACTCAGGCACCAGAGAGATGAAAAGTTACTAGACAATATGCATGAGATCCATATCCTGGGGAAATGCAAACCTCTTCACTAGTAGTCAGTGTTGAATGAAAGTTTGCATTGCTTCAGGCTCACCCAAAAGAGGAAAATCAGACACTGTTTCCCTTGGTATCATCTCAAACTATGAGAAAAACCACCACATGATAAAAATATTCTTAAAAAAAAAACAAACAAGGAATACCAATATCCTTATATTTTTAAAAAGAAGAAAAAACAAAAACTGTTACTGTACCTTTCCAATGAATTATGAATCGGTACAATAGGATGTTTCATCTTTAAAAGAAGCAAAGAAAAGAAAGTTCACATGTTAAAATTCCCAATAGAATATATTTAGAGTTTTATCCAATATGAGAGTGGTAAATATGATCATAACACACACTACCCTACTCAAGAGGAATCATTTTACGTCCTGCCAAAAGAAAGGAGTCACTGAACCCAACCAGTCTTTCATAGTTACTCAAATAAGGGTACCCAAATTTCCAAGAAAAAGGAAAATGGTCTTTTGAAGGACCTAAATACCATATTCAAATGCTTGACTTTCTTGTAATTACAATTACACTCATTACAATATTATTAAATGCCAAACTATGTTACAGCATTTTACCAAACACTGGAAGTATAAAGGTTCACAGTATAGAGTTCTTGCCCTCAATACAGATTGAGGCTAAAACAGGGGTATGTGTAGAGGAGGAACTCTTAGCCCAACTAAGGGATTCAGGGAAAGATAAAATTTTGAAGGATGAGTAAAAGCTAACCAGGGAAAGACATTGGAGAAGGGCATTCTTGATACTGAGAAATGGCCCAAAGAAGTGGGGGAGCTATAAGCAGTTAACAGGTTTAAACCGGGTTATGACCAAAAAAAAAAAAAGGTTGGTGACGTGGGAAGCAGCTAAGACATTTTGACTTTAACCTGTAGGTAACAAGGGAATCACCAAAAGTTTTAGGTGGTCCAATTTACACTGCATGAATAGAAATACTGTAGGCTGCCTGGAAGAGTAGGCAGAAGGCAGTTAGTTACAAGGTTACCACCAATCTCAACAAGACTCACTGGACAGGAAGGCTGGAGAAAAGAGGCCAGCTACATCAGAGAGAGAGAGACATGTCTAGGTGGTAAAACTGCCAACAGTACCTGAGTGGATATGAGGGACTGAGGGCAGATGTAAAAGTGCACATAAAGTAAAGTCCACTACAGTTGCAAAAGGGAACTCATCAGTTGCCTTCCTTATATAGCAGCTCAGTCTATCACTTTCTTAACTTTCCACTATGCCCTGCTGCAGCCAAGTTGAACTGGTCTGTTACCTTGCTGGACTTGAGCATGGCCAGCTGAGGTGACCCTGGAGGTGTGCGGTAGAGCAGCTCAGAAGTGAAGGCTGCGTTTGCAATCTGCATGCATTCTTCCAAAGTCTTGAGAAAAGTGTTACAGGTTGATTTCAGCAGAGTTCCCACATCAATTCCCTCCTATGAAACAACCAGAGTGGAAGATGCCTTTACTTTGCCAAAAAGGAAAGAGCCCAATTGTTGAATAGTCTTAGAGGTTTTATCTACCACAAAACAACAATAATAATAATCTCATCTATTTTGCTGGACAAATATGTGTACCAGTTATAAAAGAAAAAGACTAAACAAGTCTAATTTATCTATTATCCATACACAAGCCTTACCCTCAGCTCACTCTTCAGGCTCACCCACCACTACAGCTGAAGGCAACAACTTCTATATGATAGCAATATGTCAGACACTGAGCCCTCATGGAGTTTCTAGTCTATAAGGGGTGGCGGACACCAAACAGAGTCACATGGATTGACGACCAGTGGGATCAATGGAGAAACGTGTTCTGAATAAAAATCGAGCTTCCAGAACAGAAGCGTTAGAAACCAAATATCACATTGTTTGCTTTCAGAATGGGCTTTTTGGCTTTCAGTACAGATGAGTCTAATAGGTTTTTCCAACTGGAATTCTTTTGAGCATCAAATCATTTTTTTCTCCAAGTCATTTCACTTTCTCAGGGTGATAGTGGATATTGATACTAATAAGTTATTCAGAAAACAGGCCACCCTCAGATTAGAGAGTATGGTAACCACATCTTAGTGGTGTTAAAGCTATCAGATTTGGCCCAAGATGGAGTCACTCATGCTAAGCCTCACATCAGCAAACTAGAAATGTAGCCACGTTTCTATGCTGGGTATCCCAGAAAAGGCAGGCCTAGGTCAACCAGTCAGTGCTTGCCTGCTCAGCGCAAGTTACTGACCTGGCTCCAAGACTTCCCTTTGCTCCATATAAGAAAAGTAACCTTGCTTTAACCATTCAGGAAATACCCACTGTAACTTCCTTGTTCCTGCTCACTTTGGTCCACAGAAATCTCTAGTCTGGTACAGCTCTTCACAGCTCCTTTCTATCTGCTGGATGGACTGGATGCTGCTCAATTCATCAACTGCTGAATAAAGCCAGCAAGATCTCTAAATTTTACTCAGTTGAATTTTGTTCTTTAATCATGGCCCCTATATTTTCTTTAATTTATTATTTCTAACAAGTGAGATGTTAATGGTTATGAACCATTATGATTCAGACACCAATTACAATGTGTGATTTTTTTCCACACCACCAAGAAATTCTTGGACACCAGCCAGGTGACCTACAGTTCTACACAATTTACCTGGAAATAGTGTCAGGTCTCACAGATTACATGCTCAGTCCTACAAGACTGCTTCCCACCCCCACTTCAGACACCAGAGGCAAGTTCAGGTTGTCACTTGGGCTACTGACGGACCCACTACAGACTGAAGATTCCAACGACCCCCTCCTTGTGTTTAACTACTTTGCCAGAGCAGCTCACAGAACTAAGAGAAACATTTTACTTACTCAATCACTGGCTTATTATATAAGGGTATAACTCAGGAACAGCAAGATGGAAGAGATGTATAAGACAAGGCATGTGGGAACAGGCTTGGAGCGTCCATGCTCCCTTGAGTGTGCCACTCTCCCCAGTCAACACTATCTACCAACTCCAGAGCTTTCTAAACCCCATGCTTTGAAGTTTCATTAAATGGGCACGATTGATTAAATCATTGGCCAAGGGTGACTGAGGTCAATCTTCAGTCCCTCTCCCCTCCCAGGAGGTGAGGGGGTAGGAAAGAAAGTTCCAACCCTACTTGGTAGGGTCTACTGTCAACCAGAACCTCCATCTTTAGGCACTTTTCAACAGATGCCTTATTAACATAACAAAAGACATCCTGATCACTTGAAGTGCAGGAAATTCCAACGATTACTTTAGGAACTCTGTGCCAAAAACTAAAGACCAAACATACGTTTCTTATTATAAACCACAATAGGGCTTACCTGTTAACTCAGTGGCAAAGAATCCACCTGCCAATGCAGGAGACCCAAGAAAGACAAATATGTCTTCAAGAAAATTGGAGATATCAAGGGAACATTGCATGCAAGGGTGGACACAATAAAGGACAAAAACAGTAAGGACCTAACAGAAGCATAAGAGATTAAGAAGAGGTGGCAAGAATACACAGATGAACTGTACAAAAAAGATTTTAATAACCTGGATAACCACGAAGGTGCTGTCACTCACCTAGAGCCAGACATCCTAAAGTGTGGGGTCAAGTGGGCCTTGAGAAGCATTACTATGAACAAAGCTAGTTGAGGTGATGGAATTCCAGCTGAGCTATTTCAAATCCTAAAAGATGATGCTGTTAAAGTGCTACACTCAATATGTCAGCAAATTTGGAAGACTCAGCAGTGGCTATGTGCTGTGCTGTGCTTAGTTGCTCAGTCGTGTCTTAACTCTTTGCGACCCCATGGACTGCAGCTCGCCAGGTCTGCTGTTCATGGGGATTCTCCAGGCAAGAAAACTGGAGTGAGTTGCCATGCCCTCCTCCAGGGGATCTTCCCAACCCAGGGACCGAACCCAGGTCTCCCGCATTGCAGGCGGATTCATCAACTTGTTGACTTCATCAACAAATCAGTTTTCATTCCAATCCCAAAGAAAAGCAATGCCAAAGAATGTTCAAACTACCATATAATTGTGCCCATTTCACATGCTAGTAAGGTTATGTTCAAAATCCTTCAAGCTAGGCTTCAGCAGTACAAGAACTGAGCACTTCCAGATGTACAAGCTAGGTTCAGAAAAGGCAGAGGAACCAGAGGTCAAATTGCTAACATTCAATGGATCATAGAGAAAAGCAAGGGAATTCCAGAAAAACATCTACTTCTGCTTCATGATACTAAAGCCTTTGACTGTGTACAACAAACTGGAAAATTTTTAAAGAGATAGGAATACCAAACCACCTTATCTGTCTCCTGAGAAACCTGTATGCAGGTCAAGAAGCAACAGTTAGAACTGGTTCCAAATTGGTAAAGGATTAAGACAAGACTGTATATTGTCACCCTGCTTACTTAACTTCTACACAGAGAACATCATGTGAAATGCCAGGCTAGATGAATCCAAGCTGGAATCAAGACTGCCAGGACAAATATCAACAATCTCAGATATGCAGATGATACCACTCTAACAGCAGAAAGTGAAGAGGAACTAAAGAGCTTCTCGATGAGGGTGAAAGAGAAGAGTGAAAAAGCTGGCTTAAAACTCAACATTCAAAAATGAATATCGTGGCATCCAGTCCTATCACCTCATGACAAACAGAAGGGGAAAAGGGGAAGTAGTGACAAATTGTCTTTTTTTGGGCTCCAAAATCACTGTGGATGGTGACTGCAGCCATGAAATTCAAAGACACTTGCTCTTTGGAAGGAAAGCTATGACAAACCTAGACAGTGTATTATAAAGCAGAGACATCACTTTGCCAACAAAGGTCCATATAGTCAAAGTTATGGTTTTTTCAGTAGTCATGTACAGATGTGAAAGTTGGACCATAAAGAAAGCTGAAGGCATCAGAATTGATGCCTTCAAATTGTGGTGCTGGAGAAGACTCTTGAGAGCCCCTTGGACTGCAGGGAGGATACCAAACCAGTTAATCTCAAAAGAAATCAACTCTAAATAGTCATTGGAAGGGTTGATGCTGAAGCCGAAGCTCCAACACTTTGGCCACCTGATGTAAAAGAGCTGACTCACCGGAAAAGACCCTGATGATGAGAAAGACTGAAGGTAAAAGGAAAAGGAAGTGGCAGAGGATGAGATGGTGAGAGTGTCACCAACTCAATGGACATGAATTTGCGCAAACTCTGGGAGATACTGAAGGACTGAGGAGCCTGGGGTGCTGCAGTCCATGGGATCGCAAAGAGTCAGATATGACTTAGCAACTGAACAACAACAATAAATCACAATACCATAGCCACAGTTTCATTAGCAAGTTTCCGAGGCACTCAATATAAACACTCACTACTATACAAACACTTTTGAATTAAACACTTACTATAAACACTTCTGAATTTAAAGTTGCTGCATTCACTTTCTCCTTTCCCTCTAGACCAGGGCTTCTCTTCCTTGGCTCCACTGGCATTTGGGGCTGGCTAATTATCGGAGCAGGAGATGGAGAGGGAGTGGCTCTCCTGTTCCTTCCAGATATTAAGCAGCATCTGGCCACCTGACCTCTCTCCCTTAGATGCCAACAGCACTCCCTCAGTAGTGACAACCGAAACTGTCTCGGATATGGCCCAATGTCTCCTGAGGGGCAAACTGCTCTGGCTGGAGAATCACTGCTCTAGGTTCTAACATCCCAAAAGCAGGACTGAAGTGTTTTGGTGGCCCTCCCGCTGCCCTCCCTCAGCATAGTGTCTTGTATACAACACGCTGAAATGGTAACAGAGCCCCCCCTCAAAGAGTGAATGCAAGTGAGCTAAAACACTTTTATTAGAAAAACTTAGAGCACATATACTATTAGTAGCATAGTGCCATATTACCTAAGTAATTTAAAACTATTAATTATAATCTGCAGATTCTTCATTTTTGTAGGCACCGTTTCTCAGATAACTTCTTTGACAGCAGAGCAGAGACCTCTCTCTGGTTAATGTGAACCATTCAATACATAGATTAACACCAGATACATCTTTTAATATACGTTTTAGAATGAGAAAATAACAATTTCATTAATAAGTGATAAAGATTTCAATCCTTGCTGATGATGGAGAGAAATAAAGCTGTGTCTCTATCCTTGAAAGCGCCAGTCTATACTAAAGCAGAACATCTACCACAGTGAAATAAATCCTGCTACAGTCTCAAGAGAGGTGACAGATATGCATAACTGACACACATGATGCTGTCATCTTAGGAGCCACATCAGTAGTACAGAAACGGCTCTGTTAGACAGTTAAGGCTGTATTTTTTAAAGTTAGGCAAACTGAGAAGACACGTATTCTAGTACATTAGTACTAAAATTAAAAGTTCCAAATGTTATCAATTAATCCTGAATGCTTCCCAGGAAGGAAAACTATATGCTTCCATATGCTGAAATGCACACATTTCTTCTCTTTAAGTCTGTCACTTTTTTTCTGTGAAAAACAGTACATTCCAAGGTATGGATTATGTTAGAATATGCATCACCGGTAAGTGACATCTGGTGCTACTTTTCAAAGACAAATGGTATTTTACCTCAGAACTGGACACACCAGTTGTGGTCACTTCTCTCGTTTTATCTACTTGCTGAACAAGAAGATCACAGTAGAGTCTTAGTTCTGACATTTTGGTTTTCAAGTTTTCAGTGTTTTCAGCAAACTCTAAATAACAAAATGATGAAAATGTAATTATTAGAATAAATAACTGATATACTAGTTAGCATACTATACAGATAAAATATAATCTATGTTTAAAGTCAGATGTTTATATTATGGGCTACAGATACTACATAACTGAAGTTATGGGAGCAAGAAAAACAGAAAAAGGAGATTCCTAGCCTTCTGAAGTAATCTACATTATTTCTTGACCCAACATATTTAATAATCACCAGTATGGGAAGAAGGAGACATATACCTCTGATTCACTTGTGTCAGAACTGGGAACAGAGTAAAAGGTTCAGGGTTTTGATCTCAGTTCTGCCACAGTTTTTCTATCTGTAAAATGGGGTCACAGCTATCTATCTGCTAACATGGCGCTCAAAACTGGGAAGGAGTGTTCTGTAACATGCAATTACCACTAATAAGATAGCTCATGAATCAGAGGACTGGTCCAGCATGCTGTCTGGAAAGGCAAATGGCACCCTTTCACACCTGCTGCTTCTTCATTAGTTCGGCACTCCACCCACTCTGGCGCTGAGGGCTCGGCTACAATCATTACTGCCTCTGTTTTCTTTTCTGTGAAAGAACCGGCACATTCTACCTGATATGAGTCAGAGCTCACAGTGTCAAGAATTTGCTTTTGACTTAGTATTAAAAGGGTTTCCCTTGTAGCTCAGCTGGTAAAGAATCGGCCTGCAATGCAGGAGACCCTGGTTCGATTCCTCGGTCTGGAAGATCTGCTAGACGAGGGATAGGCTACCTACTCCAGTATTTTAGCATTAAAAACCAACCAAGAGGCCATCTTACTGTGTCTACCTGAAAAGTGAGGCACATCTGCCATTATGTGTCATGAGAAAGGTCCCTGAAACACTTTTCCCAGAGGCCCCTCTCTCTCCTACCAATCTTTTCAGGTGTACATTCGGGGATGCAGGGTCAGAAGGCAGAGCTCAAGCAGTAAGCTCTGGCACTCGTGACGCAGGACAGATAGAAAGTTATGCCATGGTTCTCAGGAGACCTAACGATGTTGAGTTAATGAGCATTAAGCAGCAGGAACCTGACAATTAAGTAGCCATCCACCCCAGGAAAAAGGAGGGGAAAGTGGGGTGTTACTGAGACAAACACTCAGATCCAAGGCTTCTCTGGTTCAGCTACCCTTTACCAAAAGTCAACTTTGTGCCAGACAAGGTACTAGGCAGTTTTATATCATCACTGATCCTCATGATAATTCTTGCAAGGTAGATAATTACCTCTTTCTAAAACACAAGGAAACTGAAGATGAGAGAGGTCCTATGCCAAGGTCACTTAGCCAGTGCCCTACAAAGCCATGATGTGAACCCAGTTGTGCCTGGCTCCAAAACCTGCCCTCTTTCTACCATGACATGCTAAGAGAGAAGAGTCAGGTATAGATTGTTTAAGTTCCACTGAGATGTACAGCACTTGCATGACATAAAAAGCTGGCTGTGGCTAGGTGGTCAGAAGCAAGGTAACAAACATGGGAACCCAGAGATGCCACCAGGTGATTCCCAGGATTCCCAGGCCAGAGGACAATCAATACTTGCCTTTTTCCTTCTGGGTCCTACTGTCTGTCAGGCAGGCCTTGGCTGACCCCAAGGCTACCAGCCACCGCTGTCTCTCAGCCACACTTCTGGCCTTCAGGTAGAAATATTGTTCCCCAGGGATGATCAGGTCCATGCGTGTGTTATCTACAGAATGAACTGGGAGCAAGGCAGAGGGCAGTCAGAAACCCAGAAGAGCCCTGTCTGGGTAGCCTACACTCTACCCAAACTCCTGAGCTTTACTGGGGCCAGTTACTGAGGACTTCTTCCAAAAGAGGATGCCAGCCCTCACAACTTCTCCTGGTTTATTTATCTCTTCCTAGAGGTCTCTGCTGATGAAGAAGGAAAACTCTGCAACTGGTTCCAAGGTCTCACCAAGACTTTGGCCTAAAAAAGAAGCACTTAAATCTCCTCAGGATCTGTTAGAAGAGGAGAGAGGAAAAATTTCTCTTTTGGCGTGTGTGTGTGTAAAGTATGCTGCTCTGCAGCCAGAAAGGCTTGATGCAAACAAGTAAGGATGTGCTCTTTATCTCCTTGGGTTACTGGAAAGCAATTGAACAGAGTATTTTTACTCTTCTACCTTCCTTTACGTGTCATATTAAAAAATGTGACAACTGGAAAGCAATCAAGAACACAGTACTTTTCCTTTTCTACCTTCCTTCACTTATTATGTAAAAAATGTGACAATTCCCTTAGAGCCTTTAGGAGAAGAAACAAGCAAGCCACACTCCCCTTCACCCTCCAAGCCCTGTGCCCCTGATTCCGTTCTAATCGGTTTCTGAGCCACACCCTCCAAGCACATCCTAAGATTCCTAAAACCAAGAAGGAAAGGCTGTTTGCAGGTCTGTTAGGTGTTTGCTTGTTTAGTTTTGAGTATGATGGTGGTGGTGAGAAGGTAGGTATGTGTCCTGATTTAAACACAGAAGTGTTTGATGTTGCAATAAAAACACAAGGTTAGAAGATTGCCTCAAGTGCCAGGTGAGCAGGAGACTATGAAATGGTACTAGAGGTGTGATTAATAAACACACTGCTCTCATTTATTTTCACTACCTCTTAACCAACCTTCTTGTAAAAACTGCCTGCAGTTTTAGGTCTTACTTGCAAGGTTTTTTTTTTGGGGGGGGAACATAACATAATATATCTTTTGTCTACACTTTGGAAGCAGCACAGAAAGGCATAAGAAATCAGTGCTTTTTTAAATGGTGGGGGAGAAACAGAAAGAAGAATAAACCCTGCAAACCTCTTGGCTTCTCACCTTGAATTTCACAGACTGCCATCTGGATGCTCCCTTTGCAACCCTTCCAGGCATCTTCAGGAGAATCATAGTAAGATAATATCCCCCCACAGAGAAGGAACCACCGAGGCTGCCAACCTGCAAACAGGAGCAAGAGCATGGTCTCAATTACTGCTTCCCAGGACACAGAATAGGACCTAACAAAGGATGCTGGATTCCAACTCCAAGGAACTTATCTTCTGGGGGAAAATTCTAAGGGAAAAAAGAAGCTAGAAAAGATCTGTATATTTGATCTCATTTTTGCACAGAAGTCTGGAAGAAGCAGCAATAAATATAGTGATAATTCTCTAAGCAATGGGATTACTGATGATTTTTATTCCTTTTTCCCCCTAATACAGTACTAGTAATCTTTGGTTTTTAATTTTTCTAAGATTATAGATTATTGTTTTCCAAACATTATTGTTAACATACTTGCTCTCTTCCCCTCTGGTTAAGAAAAATTATTCTGAACCTAAAAATGAGACAAAGGATTATACTGACCTTTCAACATTACAGAAGTGCTGTCTAATAGGCCTGCCTAGGATCATGTGATTTCTAGGAAAAGATAACTTTAATTTACTATTTGGTATTGATCTATTGAAATGGAATAATCTTAAAACATTCACGGGCTTAACTTTTTTTACTTCAGAGAATTTCAGAGGACAGATCATATTCAGTGGAAACTCACATCTTATCTAGTCCTCTTACACAACCTATATTCTAGTCACACCAAACTTACTTGCCCTATTCCTGCTTCAGAGCTTTTGCTCAAATTAGATCTTCTTCCTAAAATGTCATCCCTGACTATCTCTTGCATAAGCCTTGTCAGTCTCTCTGTCAGATTTTTTTTTTCTCTCTCTCTGAAATGCCACAGCCCTTTAAGGATACATTTCTCACTGGACTCTTCCATGGCTGAGATAGTCCGAGAGAAAGTTGGTAGGGACTTTGGGCAGGGCCCCAAGGGCTGCCCAGGTACATACCTGATGGGCCCTTGGGAACAGATTCACACCAAGTAAATACGTAAGTCACCTATTGATGTCAAAAGGTAATGTCAGGGAACCACTGACAGGAAAGCACCTAGACCCTTTACTGGATGTCAGGAGTCCCAAGGGCTTAACTCGACACCCACACAAGTCAATTATTGGATGGAAAACCTCTTGGAATGAACTTGTAAATTTTGTTTCAGAAAGTGATGCTTCCTGGCCCTGGTTTCAAATTCTATGCAAACAAACCTGAAAACTACTGTTCTTGACATAAACATTACAATTCAAGAAATCAAACTGATCATCAGATTATGCCTTGTTGAGTATACAATCAGCACTCCAGGAGTTGGATATTACTGGTGATATTGTAGCCCTCTACAAGTCATTATTTACACCTTATGCATCTCCCCTCACTGAAACAGAAGAATCAACTGCTAAGACTCTGAGAAATGAAAAAGGACTTTGAAATCACCGAGTCCAACCAGCTCTTTCACAGAAAAGGAAACCAATCCCAGACAGATTAAGTGACCTACCTAAAGTCACAAAGGAAGTATACAATAGAGCTGGGAAGAAAACTAACACTGTCCCTCCTGGTGTAACAACTCCCAAACCCTGACTCCCCATTGCCAGAAAGCTATCCTGGTGTAGAACAGTAGCATCATTCTCATTTACAACTCAACTTCCATGATTATGTTCGGTGTGAAACATTCTCCAAACCCACCGTGACTCTCAAGTAGAGGGAATTCAATGTACCCTCAATTATCATATTTTATCAAATTTCGGACCTCACCTACATTAGTCTTCATTCTCCAGAGAAAGAGAACCAATAATAAGTAGGCATATCTACATATAATTTATAATAAGGAATTTGCTCATGCATTACAGAGCCTGAGAAATACCAAAATCTGCAGTCAGCAAGATAGAGAATCAGGAGAGAATCAACTTGTAATTCCAGTCCAAAGTCAGAAGGCTTGAGACCCAAGAAGAGTCAATGTTTTAGCGAGAGTGAGAAAACAGGAAAAGACCAAAGTTCCAGCTCAACAGTCAAGCAGGAAGAGTTATTACCCCTTACTCCTTTTTGTTCTATTTAGGTCTTTGGACGGGACCCATTCACTTTAGGAAAAGCAATCTACTTTACTATGTTTACCAACTCAAATGTTAATCCCATCCAGAAACACCCTCAGACACAACCAGAATGATGATAAGTCAAATGTCTGGGCAATCCATGGCCCAGGTGAATTGACACAAAAAATTAACCATCAGATACCATCAATTTTAAGATAAACTAAAGTATTTGCATAAGATATGATTGACAAGGCTTAATTTCCAAAATATACAAATAGCTCATATGACTCAACAACAAAAACCAAACAACCCAATCAATAAATGGGCAGAAGACCTAAATAGGCATTTCTGCAAAGAAGACATATAGATGGCCAACAGGCACATGAAAAGATGCTCAACATCTCTAATTATCAGAGAAATGCAAATCAAAACAATAATGAGGTACCATCTCACACTGGTCAGAATCAGTTCAGTCACTAGTGTTCGACTCTTTGCGACTCCATGGACTGCAGCACCCCAGGCTTCTCTGTCCATCACTAACTCTGGGAGATTGTTCAAATTCATGTCTATCGAGTCAGTGATGCCATCCAACCATCTCATCCTCTGTCGTCCCCTTCTCCTCCTGCCTTCAATCTTTCCCAGCATCAGGGTCTTTTCCAATGAGTCAGTTCTAAGCATCAGGTGGCCAAAGTACTAGAGTTTTCAGCTTCAGCATCAATCCTTCCAATGAATATTCAGGACTGATCTCCTTTAGGATGGACAGGTTTGATCTCCGTGCAGTCCAAGGGACTCTCAAGAGTCTTCTCCAACACCACAGTTCAAAAGCATCAGTTCTTCGGCACTCAGCTCTCTTTATACTCCAACTCTCACATTCATACATGACTACTGGAAAAACTATAGCTTTGACTACATGGACCTTTGTCGGCAAAGTAATGTCTCTGCTTTTTAATATACTGTCTAGGTTGGTCACAGCTTTTCTTCCAAGGAGCAAGCGTCTTTTAATTTCATGGCTACAGTCACCATGTGCAGTAATTTTGGAGCCCAAGAAAATAAAGTCTGTCACTGTTTCCGTTGTTTCCCCATCTACTTGCCATGAAGTGATGGGACTGGATGCCATGATCTTAGTTTTCTGAATGTTGAGTTTTAAGCCAGCTTTTTCATTCTCCTCTTTAATAGCCATCATTAAAAAGTCTACAAATAATAAACTGAAGTCTGGAGAGGGTGTGGAGAAAAGGGAACTCTTGTCACACTGGGTTGGTAGGCATGTAAATTGGTACAGTCACTATGGAAAACAATATGCTGCTGCTAAGTCACATCAGTCGTGTCCAACTCTGTGCGACCCCATAGACGGCAGCCCACCAGGCTCCCCTGTCCCTGGGATTCTCCAGGCAAGAGTACTGGAGTGGGTTGCCATTGCCTTCTCCAGGAAAACAGTATGGAGGTTCCTTAAAAAATTAATAAGAGTTACTATAAGAACCAGTAAAACCACTCCTGGGCATATATCTGGGAAAAACTCTCTAGTTCAAAACGATACATGCACCCCTGTGTTCACAGCAGCACTACTCACAACAGCCAGGACAGGGAGGCAACCTAAACGTCCATTGACAGATGAGTGGATAAAGAAGATGTGGTACGTGTACACAGTGGCATACGACTCAGACATAAAAAAGGATGAAATAATGCCATTTGCAGCTACATGGATGGACCTAGAGATTATCATACCAAGTGAAGTAAATCAGACAGAGAAAGACAAATACCATATGATATTACTTACATGTGAAATCTAAAATATGAAATGAATGAACTTACTTACAAAACAGAAATAGACTCAGAGACATAGAAAACAAACTTTTGGTACCAAAGGAGAAAGGGAGCGGGGAAGGGATAAATTGGGACTTTGGGATTAGCCGATATAGACTACTATACAGAAAAGAGAGAAACAACAAGGTCCTACTGTGTCATATAGAGAACTATTTGCAATGTCTTCTAACAACCTATAATGGAAAATCATGTGAAAAAGTATATATATTATATATATATATAACTGAATCACTTTGCTGTATACTAGAAACTAACACCTTGTAAATCAACTATACTTCAGTTAAAAGAAGAAACTTAGCAAGAACAAGATGGTGGAGGAGTAGGTGGACATGGAGTACATCTCTCTCCACAGATATATCAGGAATACACCTTCAGATACAGAAGTGCGTGCAGAACACCAGCTGAGAGCAGACAGGAGTACCTGACCAGCAGAAAAGAATATATAGAACCACGCAAAACTTGGTAGGATGAAGGAACTAGGGGGAAAAACAGGAGTGTTAGTAGGACTGGACCTGCCCTCGGGGGGTGGGCGAACTGAAGCAGGGGTCCAAGCCCCACACAGGGGCAACTGTCTGAGTCAGAGGAGAAACATTTAATGCTGAGAGTGAAACAGTTGATCTGTGGCAGCCTAAATGGAATGAGAATCAGACAGTCTTGCCGCAGCCATACATACCGCGGACAGGGACAAGGGCCCTCTGGAAGGCGCAGTGGCTGGGAGCTGGAGTTTGGGGACTGTGGAGTGACCCCAGGGCAAGGGCTGCTGTTGACTGTGGAGAGATGGATCGAGGGGATGTGAAGGAGGAGATCGTGGTGGGAAATGCTGGTGGAGGAAAGCCTGGCAGCCGTGGAAGCAAGGTGATATTGCTGAGTCATGCATAAGGGGTGGGGCCATCACCATAGCCCTCTCTCCCCACAGGCCAGCATCCACAGCTGAACAATAATAGAGAGGCTAGCCTATCAAATGCCTGATGCACTGAACTACAGAGCAGAATGCCACCCAGGGTGCTCCTTTAAGTGCCTGACGCGCCAATCTACAGAGTAGGACACCAGCCAGGGCGGCCCCTCTATGTGCCTGACGCACCGAACAACAGAGGAGCCAAGGCGAGGGAGCCCTCTAAGTGCCTGAATGGGAGGAGCTATGGAGAAAGACTGGCCAAAGACGTCTTCTTACCACCAGCTACAGGAGGCTCGAAAAAAGACTCTGATAGGGCTATAACTCCTTCAGCAGAGGCAGTCCGTGTCCCTGCACACTTGGCGCTGCCAGGTCCCCGCAAGCCAAGCAGCTGCGCCACGTTTGCGCTCGACTCTCACTGGGGCAGAGCTGCCACAGGCAAAAAAAGTCCTGAGTCTATGCACGAAGGATCGTTTTGGTCATGTCCAACTCTTTGTGACCCTGTAGACTATGGCCTGCCAGGCTTCTCTGTCCGGGCAGGGGATTTTCCAGGCAACAATACTGGGGCATACTGGCCAATACTTGTTGCCATACCCTTCTAGAGCACTATATTTCCTGCTGCCCTAGCCGCCAACTCCCCTGAGTATTTGGTCTGCCAGAACCCCTGTGACCAAGCAGCTGCATCACCTCCACATCTGACACTCACAGGGGCAAACCCAAGTCCCTCAGGGCAGCCTCAGGAGCAAACCCCAGTGGATGACCCACATGCAGAGGTGGAAATAAAATCACAGTTGAAACCCAGGGGCAGTGTGGCTAAGGAAGAAGACCCAAAACTTTCCCACCAGCTGTATAAGCTGCAGATTAAATCCACATGATCAACTAGGCAGACTCTGTGTCTATGGAATATATAAAAGATCATTGCGAGCTCCCACAAAAGAAAACACACTAGTTCTGATAGCTGTGGACATTGGAGGCAAGAACACATAGGAGTAGGACCAGATTAGAATCTAAGCTGCCCCCACAGCAGGTCCAAAGATCAGCTGTGTTGGAGAGCATCCTAGGGAGGTGAGGTGGACTGTGACTCCCAGCAAGGGAAAGGACTCTGACAGCAGTGACTTAAGAAAAACATTTATTATTCTTATGTTTTGACTTGCTCTGTCGATTGTTTTGGATTTTTTTTCTTTTGTTTTCGTTTTTTCCCCCCCTCTGTTGTTGTCGATTTTATTGGCACTATGAAATCTAATTAAGCTTTTGAGCTTTTTTCTCAGTCACATTTTTTATTGCTGTTATAAACCTCTGCCTCTATGTTGGGCTTTTGCAGTTGTGTGGAGTTTTCCTTTTTCGCTTTAATTTTAATTTTTTAAATCTATTATTATTTTTTAGACATTTATTCCTTTGCTTGCTTTTCCCACTGTTCTTTTCCCCTCATAGTTAATCTTTAATGTATATAAATATTCTTTATCTACCCCTATTTAACTCTGCATATCTTTTGTTTCTTTCTTTTCTTTCCTCTCAACATATTTGTTAGTTTTATTTTCATTGCTTTATTCCCCAATTGGCACCTTGCTCTGGTTTTGTTTTCCAGTTTGTGCTTTAGTTAGTTTTGTTCTGGTATATATAATTTTTGATTTCCTTTGTTCACCAGGTCAATCTATTCTACTTTATTTTTGTTGGACTGTTTTGATTTTGCTTATGGGTGTATATGTATATGTGAATATTCAGTCACACTTTTTATTGTTGCTATAAGCCTCTGCCTCTACATTGGGCTTTTGCAGTTCTGTGGAGTTTTCCTTTTTTCCTCCTTTTTTCTTTCTTCTTCCATTTTTTTTTCTCTTTTTTATAATTTTAACTTTTAATTTTTTTGGAAAACCTATTATATTTTTT
Organism: Giraffa tippelskirchi; assembly: GCF_054371585.1. Lineage (NCBI taxonomy): Eukaryota > Metazoa > Chordata > Mammalia > Artiodactyla > Giraffidae > Giraffa > Giraffa tippelskirchi. The sequence goes on from NC_137284.1 coordinate 111,582,701, forward strand.
CTACATTTACTCCTTTGTTTGCCTTTCCTACTGTTCTTTTCCTTTTGCAGTTAATCTTCAATGTATATAAATCTTCTTTGTCTACCTCTATTTAACTTCGCATATCTATTCTTTCTTTCTTTCCTTTCCTCTCAACATATTTGTTAGTTTTATTTTCATTGCTTTATTCCCTACTTGGCACCTTGCTTTAGTTTTGTTCTACAGTCTGTGCTTTAGTTAGTTTTGTTCTTAAATAGTAAATATAATTTTTTATTTACTTTATTCGCCAGGTCAATCTACTGTACTGTATTTTTGTTGGACTGTTTTCAGTTTGTTCATGGGTATATATGTATATGTGTATATTCCATTATTTTAATTATTATTTGTCTGATTTTGTAACTGCCATTTGTCTGGGGTTCATCTTTGGTTTCCCGTTTTTGGATATTTGTTTTAACCTCCCTTAATGCCATAACAAACCACTTGTGGAATCTTCGTTCCTGACCAGACATCAAGCCCTGAGCCTTTGGAGTGGGACCATTGACTCCAAGACCAAGACTACCAGAGAACTAACCCCAGGGAGAATCAAATAGTGAGAACTCACACAAAGGAAACCACTTGAATACAAGGCCCTGCATCACCCAACCACCAGTAGCACCCTGTGCAGGACGCCTCATCTAAACAACAAACAAAACAAAAATATAAACCCAATCATCAGCAGACAGGATTACCACTTCACTCAGCCTGGCCCATCAGAGGAAAAGCAAATAAAAACTCAGCACAAATCTCACCCTATACAAAGCTCACACAAACCACTGGACCAACCTTAGGAGGGCAGAAACCAAAACTAAGAAAGAATTCAACCTTGAAGCCTGGGAAAAGGAAACCTCAAACACAATTAATTAAAAAAAAAATAATGAAAAGGCAGAGAAATACTACATAAATGAAGGAACAAACTAGAAACACAGAAGTTCAAATACATGAGGAGGAAACAGGCAAACTACCTGAAAAAGAATCAGAATAATGATAGTAAAGATGATCAAAAACCTTGAAAACAAAATGAAGAAAATGCTTGAATCAATTAACAAAGACCTACAAGAATTAAAGAATAAACATACAGAGACAAACAACACGATTACTGAAATTAAAAATACTCTAGAAGGAATCAATAGCACAATATCTGAAGCAGAAGAACAAGTCAGTGAGCTGGAAGATAAAATGGTGGAAATAACTTCTGAAGAGCAGAATAAAGTAAAAAGAATGAAAAGAACTGAGGATAGTCTCAGAGACCTCTAGGGCAATATCAAACACACCAACATTTAGAATTATAGGGGGTCCCAAAAGAAGGAGAGAAAAAGAAAGGGTATGAGAAAATTTTTGAAGAGATAATAGTTGAAAATTTCCCCAACATGGAAAAGGAAATAGCCAATCAAGCCCAAGAGGCACAAACAGTCCAATACACGATAAACCCAAGGAGAAACATGCCAAGACACATATTCATCAAACTAACAAAGACTAAACACAAAGAAAGAATATTAAAAGCAGCAAGGGAGAAGCAACAAGTAACATACAAGGGAAACCACATATGCTTAACAGCTGATCTTTCAGCAAAAACTCTGCAGGCCAGAAGGGAATGGCAGGATATATTTAGAGTATTGAAAGGGAAAAATCTACAACCAAGATTACACTACCCAGCAAGGATCTCATTCAAAATTGACAGAGAAATAAAGTTTTTCAGACAAGCAAAAGTTAAGAGCATTACGAACCACCAAACCAGTTTTACAACAAATGTTAAAGGGACTTATATAGCCAAGAAATACAAGAGAAGAAAAAATATCTACAAAATCAACCCCAAACAATTAAGAAAATGGCAATAGGAACATATATATCAATAATTACTTTAAATGTAAATGGATTAAATGTTCCAACCAAAAGACACAGACTGGCTGAGTGGATACAAACAAAAACAAGATCCATATATATGCTGTCTACAAGAAACCCACTTCAGACCTCAAGACACATATTGATTGAAAGTGAGAGGATGGAAAAATATACTCCATGCAAATGCGAACCAAAAGAAAGCTGGAGTAGCAATCCTCATATCAGACAAAATAGACTTTCAAATAAAGAAGATTACAAGAGATAAGGAAGGACACTACATAATGATCAAGGGATCAATCCAAGAGGAAGACATAACAACTGTAAATATCTATGCATCCAATATAGGAGACCTCAATACATAAGACAAACACTAACAGACATAAAAGGAGAAATTGACAGTAACACAATAATTGTAGGAGACTTTAACACCCCACTCACACCAACGGACAGATCATCAAATCAGAAAATTAATAAGGAAACACAAGTCTTAAATGATACATTAGATGAGATGGATCTCATTGATATCTTCAGGACATTCCATCCAAACGCAAAAGAATACACTTTCTTCTCAAGTGCACATGGAACATTCTCCAGGATAGACCACATCTTGGGTCCCAAATCAAACCTCAGTAAATTTAAGAAAATTGAAATTGTATCAAGCATCTTCTCTGACCACAACGCTGTAAGACTAGATATCAACTACAAGAAAAAAACTGTAAGAAACACAAACACATGGAGATTTAACAACACGTTTCTAAATAACCAACAGGATACTGAAGAAATCAACAGGGAAATCAAAAAATTTCTAGAAACAAATGACAATGAAAACACGACAACTCAAAACCTATGGGATGCAGCAAAAGCAGTTCTAAGAGGGAAGTTTATAGCAATACAATCCTACCTCGAGAAACAAGAAAAACATCAAATAGACAACCTAACTTTACACCTAAAACAACTGGAAAAAGAAGAACAAAAAAAACCCAAAATTAGTAGAAGCAAATAAGTCACACAGATCTGAGCAGAAATAAATGAAAAAAAAAATGAAAGAAACAATAGTAAAGATTAAAAAAACCTAAAAGCTGGTTCTTTGAGAAGATAAACAAAACTGACAAGCCTTTAGCCAGACTCATCAAGAAAAAAAGAGAGAAGAATCAAATTAACAAAATTAGAAATGAAAAAGGAGAGGTTACAACAGACAATGCAGAAGTTCAAATAATCATAAGAGAATATTATGAATAACTATATGGCAATAAAATGGATAACCTGGAAGAAATGGACAGATTCTTAGAAAAGTTCAATCTTCCAAGACTGAACCAGGAAGAAATAGAAATCATGAACAACCCAATTATAAGCAATTGAAGCTGTGATCAACCATCTCCCCAAAAACAAAAGCCCAGGACCAGATGGCTTCACAGGAGAATTCTATCAAACATTTAGAGAAGAGCTAATGCCTATCCTTCTAAAACTCTTTCAAAAAATTACAGAGAAAGAACACTTCCAAACTCATTCTATGAGGCCACCATCACCCTGACATCAAAACCATACAAAGAGAACACAAAAAATGAAAACCACAGGCCAATATCACTGATGAATATAGATGCAAAAATCTTCAACAAAATTTTAGCAAACAGAATTCAGCAACACATAAAAAACTCATACATCATGATCAAGTTGGGTGTATTCTAGGAATGCAAGGATTCTTCAATATATGCAAAATCAATGTGATATACCATATTAACAAATTGAAAGATAAAAATCATATGATAATCTCAATAGATGCAGAAAAAGCCTTTTACAAAATTCAACACCCATTTATGATTAAAACTCTTCAAAAAATGGGCATAGAAGGAACCTACCTTAACATAGTAAAGGCCATAAATGATAAGGCTACAGCAAACATTATTCTCAATGGTGAAAAACTGAAAGCATTCCCCCAGGAACAAAAGATCAGGAACAAAACACGGGTGTCCACTTTCACCACTGTTATTCAACATAGTTCTGGAAGTCCTAGGTATAGCAATCAGAGAAGAAAAAGAAATGAAAGGAATCCAGATTGGAAAAGAAGAAGTAAAGCTTTCACTGTTTGCAGATGACATGATACTGTACATAGAAAACTCTAAAGATAGTATCAGAAAATTACTAGAGCTAATCAGTGAATTTAGCAAAGTTGCAGGATACAAAATCGATACACAGAAATCACTTGCATTCCTATATACCAACAACGAAAAATCAGAAAGAGAAATTAAGGAATCAATTCCATTCACTACTGCAACAAAAAGAATTAAATATCTAGGAATAAACTTACTTAAGGAGACCAAAGAACTATACACAGAAAATGATAAGACACTAATGAAAGAAATCAAAGATGACATAAACAAATGGAGAGATATCCCATGTTCCTGGGTAGGAAGAATCAATACTGTGAAAATGATTATACTACCAAACGCAATCTACAGATTCAATGCAATCCCTATCAAATTACCAATGGCATTTTTCACAAAACTAGAACAAAAATTTCACAATTCATATGGAAACACAAAAGACCCAGAATAGCCAAAGCAGTCCTGAAAAAGAAGAATGGAGCTGGAGGAATCAACCTCCCTGACTTCAGATTATACTACAAAGCTACAGTCATCAAGACAGTATGGTACTGGCACAAAAACAGAAATATAGAAAAATGGAACAAGATAGAAAGCCCAAAAATAAACCCATGCACCTATGGGTACCTTATTTTTGACAAAGGAGACAAGAATATACAATGGGGCAAAGACAGCCTCTTCAATAAATCATGCTGGGAAAACTGGACAGCTACACATAAAAGAATGAAATTAGAACACTTTCTAACACCATACACAAAGATAAACTCAAAATGGATTAAAACCTAAATGTAAGACCAGAAACTATAAAACTCTTAGAGGAAAACATAGGCAGAACATTCGATGAAATAAATCAAAGCAAGATCCTCTATGACCCACCTCCTAGGGTAATGGAAATAAAAACAAAAGTAAACAAATGGGACCTGATTAAACTTAAAAGCTTTTTCACAGGAAAGGAAACTATAAGCAAGGTGAAAAGACAACCCTCAGAATGGGAGAAAATACTAGCAAATGAAACAACTGACAAAGGATTAATTTCCAAAATATACAAGCAGCTCATAAAACTCAATGTCAGAAAAACAAACAACCCAAACAAAAAGTGGGAAAAAGACTTAAACAGACATTTCTCCAAAGAAGACATACAGATGGCTAACAAACACATGAAAAGATGCTCAACACTGCTCATTTTCAGAGAAGTGCAAATCTAAACTACAATGAGATATCACCTCACACTGATCAGAATGGCCCTCATCAAAAAGTCTACAAACAATAAACACTGGAGAGGGTGTGGAGAAAAGGGAACACTCTTGCACTGTTGGTAGGAATGTAAATTGATACAGCCACTATGGAAGATGGCATGTAGATTGCTTAAAAACTAGCAATAAAACCACCATATGACCCAGAAATCCCACTCCTAAGCATATAACCCGAGGAAACCAAAATTGAAAGAGATACATGTATCCCACTGTTCATTGCAGCACTACTTACAATAGCTAGAAAATGGAAGCAACCTAGATGTCCATCGACAGATGAATGGATAAAGAAGTTGTGGTACATATACACAATGGAATATTACTCAGCCACAAAAAGGAATGCATTTGAGTCAGTTCTGATGAGGTGGATGAACCTAGAACCTACTATATAGAGTGAAGTGAGTCAAAAAGAGAAAGATAAATATTGTATTCTAACATATATATGGAATCTAGAAAAATGGTACTGAAGAATTTATTTACAGGGCAGCAATGGAGAAATAGACATAGAGAACAGGCTTATGGACATGGGGAGAGGGGAGGAGAGGGTGAGATGTATGGAAAGAGTAACAAGGAAACTTACATTACCATATGTAAAATAGATAGCCTATGGGAATTTGCTATATGGCTCAGGAAACTCAAACAAGGGCTCTGTATCAATCTAGAGGGGTCGGTTGGGGTGGGAGATGGGAGGGAGGTTCAAAAGAGAGGGAATATATGTATACCTATGGCTGATTCATGTTGAGGTTTGACAGAAAACAACAAAATTCTGTAAAGCAATTATCCTTCAATAAAAAAAAAATTTTTTTTAAACTTAAAAAATAACCTGCCCGTTAAGCAATAACATGATCTCATTCCCAGATGCTTCCTGCCTTCAGAGCTGTTGTAATGTGAAAAATGTCTAAAAATTGAAAAAATGTGGTATAAACTAGGTTTATCTTACAGGAATTTGAAAACTGTTAAATAACCCAAATACACACACACACACACACACAAAGCACAGCTACAGTACATTTTAAAAATAGCTCATAAATGATAACAGTAACTGTAACAATACCTTCTCTGTAACAGGTTCCATATTTATCTAGGAAAAGTTATAACAACAATAGAAGGGATTCAATTATTTTATTCTGTAGTTTGTAACTAGAAAAACTATGACCAAGAAAAACTTTTCTTTAAAGTATAAAGTTTCTAGAATATCAGAAGGCATGTTAAGAGACCACAGAAGTCTCATTCCCATTATCTAAGACTTAATGGTAGAGCAATGGATAAACCGTGCTTCCCTAGGTGGCTCAGTAGTAAAGAATCTGCCTGCCAACGCACAGACTTGGGTTCAATCCCTGGGTCAGGAAGATCCCCTGGAGAAGGAAATGGCAACCCACTCCAGTATTCTTGCCTGGGAAATCCTACGGACAGAGGAGCCTGGAAGGTGACAGTCCATGGGGCTGCAAGTCAGATATGACTCTGGAACTAAATAACAAATAGAGAGCCCAGAGTAGTGTAGAGAACACACACTTTCAAGATGTCCCGTCTTGGGAAGCTCATATAGCTTAGGAATGATGGATGAACTGCATGAGAAAAGAGGCATGGATGATGAAGAGGCCATTAATCCACTTCCTGGTTTAAATTAATCTGCTGTTACCTTGGTTTACAGTGATGATTAATTTTATGTATCAGCTTGACTGGCCTACCGATGTCCAGATTGCTGGTAAAACATTATTTGTGGTTGTGTCTATGAAGAGATCTCTGGGAGATATTAGCATTTGGATCAGTAGACTGAGTAAAGATTGCCCTCACCAATGTGGGTGGACATCATCCAATCTAATGAGGGCCTGAATAGTACAGGAAGGCAGAGAAAGGGTGAATCCGCTCTCTACCTGAGACGTGACCACCACCCTCGATTCTCAGGCCTGTGAACTCTGACTGAATTGAGTTACCAGCCTTCCTAGTTCTCCAGCTTGCAGAGAGCAGACTTAGGACTTTACAGTCTCCATAACTGCATGAGCCAATTCCTATCATAAAACTCCTCATATGGAAATACACGGTTCTGTTTCTCTGGGAAACCCTGATTAATACACTTGAAAATAATAAAATACTCAAGGTAACAAAAGAGCAGTTAAAAACTATGGGTCTGTACCAGCCCCTAATCCCTTCAACTACCATTAGACTATCTTCCCATGTAACTCCACTCCTTTTTTTTGCCGTCCCCTACTGGAGATGGAATGCCGGGTCAGCCAAACTCCCTGCTAGGAAGATTAGCTGAGAAACTTCAATGAGTAGGAAAAGTTTTAGAACCTACAAGCTACTGCTGCCAGGGATGGGGTATTTAAATGCCAATTTCACACATTTTGTATTATCTTGGATTATTTCACTGTAGAAGGTAAAGTGGACATTTTACTTTTGGCAACCAGGCATCCACCTCCTACATTTCTGTCACTGAAAACCCCCTTCTCCACACTCTATCCACGTAGTTTCGATGGGGCTGACAAGCCCCAAGGTGGGCATGTGATTCAGGGTTAACTAGAGCTTCACATCCTCTTTCCTCAGAGCTATGTTCCAAGACAGGCAAGTGGCCCAACCAGAAATATTTCTGGGACTTTTGCTGGGACTGGGGAAAGGTGGAAAGAAATGGAGACTATCTCTCTTTTCTCTTTGGTCTCTAAGGTGTTTGCCTGAGGCCACCACTGGCAGTCATTGTGCCATCACATGGACCTAAACATGGTTTACAGGTACAAGAAAAGGGGGTGAGAGGACAGGAGGGAGTCAGGAAAAGGAAGCAAATCTAGATGACAGTTTTTGAACACCTCAGTCAGACTGTGTTATACCTACAGATAAGATACCTTCTGGACTTTCCAGTTATATGGACTAACAGAAGTCCACTTCTTACTTCAAACCTGAGGTGGATTTTTTTGCAAATAAAATATTTCTAAAAAGGTATCACATGATTGTCTCACTAAATGTAAAAAACATACTTGACAGAATCTAACACTCTTTCATAAAAATTCTTTAAAAAAAACTAGGTATAATGGGAACTTCTTCAACCTGATAAAGACATCTACAAAGGCCCAAGGCTAACATTATGTTAGTCTCTCAATCTTGTCCGACTCTGTAATCCCATGGACTGTAGCCCACCAGGCTCCTCTGTTCATGGGATTCTTCAGGCAAGAATACTGGAGTAGGTTGCCATTCCCTTCTCCAGGGGATCTTCCCGACCCAGGGATTGAACCCAGGTCTTCCGCATTGCAGGCAGATTCTTTACTGTCTGAGCCACCAAAGACCAGATGCTTTTCCCATGAAATCAGGAATAAGACACAGATACTTACTCTCACCACTTCTAAGCAACACTGTATTGGAGGTTCTAGCCAGGGCAATTAGAGTACAGAATTATATAAAAAGCATTCAGACTGGAAAGGAAGAAACAAATCTACCTCTGTTCTCAGACATGCTAATTTATATATATTTTTAAAAGGAATCATTTAAAAAACTATTACAAGGAGTTCGGCAAAGTTGCAAGATTTAAGACCAATAAACATATATCAAGTGTATTTCTATACAATTAGAATGAACAATCTGAAAATAAAATTAGGAAAATAACTTCATTTACAATAGTATCAAAAGAACAAAACAGGAATAAACTTGACAAAAGAAGTATAAAACTAATACTCTGAAAACTACAAAACATTATTGAAAGAAACTAAAAATTTGAAGATCACTATTGCAAAACTGTTATCAGCTTGGTTTTTTTCTCACATAGTGAAAATGTCTTTTTATGTTTAATCAACAGTAATTATTTGCACAATTCATTTTTCAGTTCAAGTAACACTGAATGGTATATATATTTTTTCAATGAGAACAATTTTGCTTTAAAGACACGCACTTATTTTTGGATATAAAAGGTCATAGCTCAAGTTAATTCTGCACTATAACTATATATTCCTTTTTTATTTCACAACAGCCATCATTTTTAAATCAAAATTTTTAGAGATCTCATTTTTTTAAAATCCAAATCAAACAAATGGTTACTTGTGAGTCAAACACACATCTGACTAAAACATACTGTAGTTTCCCTTATTTTTTACTCAGCAGTCTTGTGACGAGTAGTTCATCCAAACACATCACTCAAAAAAAATTAAAAAATTAAAAACTGCACTCCATTAAAGACTTAAATTTTTTAGTATTTTAAAATTTATACATAGTGAAATTACTTTTTTGGTTAATAGTTCTGTGTTTCAATAAACACACAGTCCTCTAACAACTCAAGATATAGAAAAATTCCATTATTCTCCTCTTAAAATTCTTTTGTGCTACTCGTTTTTAGCCAAGCCCTTCCCCCAATCCTTTACCCCGGCTAACCACTGTTATGTTTTCAATTTAAATTGAAAATATCCTCTAATTTTCTTAGAGACTTCTTTGACCCATAGGTTATTTTGATGTATTACTGTTTAATTTCCTAATGTTTGGGGAGTTCCTACATCTTTCTGTTATTAATTTCTTGTTTACTTTCGGTAAAGACACATAACATTATTTTAAATTGGGCAAGGTTTCTACTATACCCTAGAGACTCCCTACAACACCAATTTGAAACTCTCAGGCTTGGTTTGGTTTAATAATCTAATCTAACGACAACCCAGTATATCCTCCTGCTCCCAGAAAAGAACCCTCCTTTTTAGTCTTGCTGGTTTCTTCACTGACGGTCTCTTCTGTTCTCTCACACATACTCCTGTCCAAGCCAATCCCACCAACCCTTTGGTCCCTCCTTTTCTGTGAAGCTTTCCCTGGGGGTGATTGGTAGCATCCAACTACACCAAGGGACCAGCTATATGCAATGTGGTCCCTCTAAGCCTTGTCAAGCCACAGCCTCAGAATAACCACATAAAAGCTTAAAGGTCAAAATCACAAATTTAGCTGGAAGGGCATTTTCATCACCCTCTGGTCCCTTCTTTCCTGTGAAATTTTCCCTGAAAGTGATTGGTAACATATAACTATTCCAAGGGACCAGCTACATGCAGTGTGGTCCCTCCCTCTAAGGCCTGTCAAGCCACAGCCTCAGAATAACCATATAAAAGCTTAAAGGGCAAAATCACAAATTTAGCTGGAAGGGCATTTTCACAGTTGAGAAAGATTTCCACTAGACCATGATCTTTTTGGGGCTTCCCTGGTGGTTCGGATGGTAAAGAATCCACCTACAATGCGTAAGACCTGGGTTCGATTTCTGGGCTGGGAAGATCCCCTGGAGGAGGGCAAAACACATATGAACAAGTGTCACTGTTTACCTGGGGGGATAAGCAAAATTGAGCTTTTTTGCTCAATTCTAAATAAGATGAAAGGGTAACAGGAAGTGGTAAGGATTAAACACTGAGAGTACAGTCTGAGAACAATGGCCCCCAGGCTTCTTCCATCCATAAACCACTTCAATCACATAATACTCCATGGATCACTCTTAGTATATCCAATCACTTCACACATCCAAATCAAGGGAAAGACAGATATTGCTTCTGGTAGAGTGCTAATGAGGCAACAGTTTCACATCTCTTATGTTCCTTAACAAATTATTAATTAATTTTCGCTGGGAGCAGAAGTACAGAGACCAGTGGTACAAAGAATTACGTGATCTGCAATAATCATTCATCCACAAGGATGACTGTCATAGGACTGCAGAAGTCAATTCCAAAATTCCGATGGTTTATTTGAATCTTTTCCTTTATAATTTATACCCCTCCAACTTCCAAAAGAATGATTTAAGGAATTCAGGATACATATACTCTCAGAAACCATGAGAAACCACAATTTTCACACAGGCAATACAAACTAATTTTTTCCTGGCATCATTAATCAAAACTACTATCCAATTAACCTAACCTTAAGTGAACTATGTACCAGGCAGGTTCATATATGCTATCCATTTCATCTTTATAACAAACCTAGTATGGCTTATTATTCTTGCTGTCACAAAGCTGAAGCTCATGGAGATTAAGAAGAGCTAAAACTATTAAAAAAAAAAACTTCTAGAAAAAAAGATAGGACCTACCTAGGGTTAGGCAAAGTGTTAAGATTTGACACTAAAAGCACAGGCAATAAACAAAAAAAATGATAATTATCAAAATTAAAAAATGTTGTGCTGCAAATGATACCATAAGGAAGTGAAAGACAATCTACAGAACAGGAAAATATATTTGTAAATAATATATGTGATAAGGAACTTGTATCTAGAATAAAGAACTCTAACAATTCATAATGAAAAAATAAATAACCCAATTAAGAAATGGGCAAAGGATATGAATAGACATTTCTCCAAAGAAGATATACAAATGGCTAAATAAGCACATGAAATGATGAGTAACATCATTAGTCACTAGGGAAATATAAATCAAACCACACTGATATATCACTTCACACTCACTAGGATGTATATAATAAATGAGACAGACAATAACAAGTATTGGTGAGGATGTGAAGAAATAAGAACTTTCTTTCATTACTAACAAGAGTGTAAAACGGAGAAGCCACTTTGGAATAGTTTAGCAGTTCCCCAAACTGTTAAAGTGTTACCACATGACCCAACAATTCTACTTCTTTGATTAATGTTCAAAAGAAATGAAAGGACGTCCACACAAAAATCTGACACAAATGCTCACAGCACCATTACTCATATTAACCAAAAACATGAGCAATCCAAATGTTCATCAATGGATGAGTAGATAATCAAAATTATATTTCCATATAGTAGAATATTATTTCTTAATAAAAAGGAAAAGTACTGATGCATGCCACAACACTGATGAATCTAGCAAAAAAACATTATGCTAGGTAAAGGGAGACCACATAATGTATGATTCCATTTATTCCATTTATATGAAATGTCTGGAATAGACAAATTTATACAGACAGGCAAATGTATACAATCTTGGTGTTTGCCAAGGGCAAGAGGGGGTGGGGTGGAAACGGTTGCTAATGGGTATTTCTCTTCAGGATAAGGCAAATGTTTTAAAATTGATTGTGGTGATGGTTGTACTCTGTGAATATATTAAAAAACACTGATGAGTATACTTTAAATGGGTGAAATTCATGATAGATTAATTAATTACTATCTTGGTAAAGATATTTAAAAATAATTCCAACAAAAACAGTTGACTAGTGGTTGTGAGCCCATGAGCACCTTGCTCTGGATCACTCACATTCCAGATGACTTCATAGTACTGTCTACCCAGCACAAACATATCTGGACAAGCATCACCTTCTACCTTGGGGGATAAGCAAAACTATAGCACCTTCTCAGACAATCATCTGGTGAGCATGATACAAGCTTCTGTTATTTTTGGAATGCAGTACTGCAATGTGCTCCTGCTCTAATGCACTGGAGGGGCCCAAGAAGCCTGCAGCTGGCTAGAGCTCATGACAGCAGCCCTCCTGTGTGCTGAGTGGGCAGGAAAGCGAACTAAAACTGAATGCAGAAAGCTCAGAGCACAGTTCTGAAAATTTCTTAGTGATAAAACACATGCACAACACCAGGCACAGTCCTCCTTACTCCCAAACTCCTCCCCACCTCCCATTCCCAAATAAAGTCTGCTATTCTAGGCCAACATACTTTAAATATAGGTACATTATGAATCAGCTAGAATTATATAATGACCAAGCAGGAAGGACCTTTACAAGTATTATGTAATGAATGGAGCACTGACACTGGAGTCACTTACTAACTCTGTAACCTTGGGCCAGTCCCTTCTCCCATCTTTCTGTGCCTCAGTGTCTTCATCTGGAAATAATAAAGTCAACTGCTTCCTAAAATTGCTGCAAAGATTAAGTAACTTAATCTGTGCAAAATGTTTAGAATAGTGTCTGGAACATCAGAAGTGTTTAAGTCTTTTTACTATTGTTACAATTATTAATGGGTAAATCTCATCACTCTTATGGAGGAAAATATTAAAGCTCAGAATGATAAAGTGACTCTGCACCTGGCAGTGACAGAGTCGGCACCAGACTTCACGTCTCTCTGACTCCTCAACTAGTGTTCAACTATGGAGCATTAACGAATAACCAAGCAGGTATAATACCCCTCGACTAACCTTTAGGGCTTGAAAGATACAAATAACAAACTCACAGTGACCTAGCATTATGTCTTATACAATAGAGATGTTTGTGAAACGTTTAATCCATTCCCTTTCCATTTCGGGTTTAATCCTCTAATATGTGAAGATAGGGCTGGATCCTAAATCCCAGAATACCCAGTGTTCTGCTGCTCAAGACTGGGTAGCTCAAGAATGTTAGAGAAAAATACACAGACACTCTTTTTCTTTTCCCCTTTTCCTCTGATGGAGCACAGGGTACTTGAGTGTGCCTAATATATTAGGTAAGAGACTTTTCTTCTCTCTTTCTGTATTTTAGCAGTACACTCATGCAAGCAATTAAGATACAACAATTCTCAGGTCTTGATGGATGTTTACAACTTTCAGTAATTGAAACCTAAACAGTTTAATTCAAGAGGCAAGAGAAGCTCACAAGATAACTACAGTATTTGGCAAAATACAACAAATGTAGCCAAAGTAAGCTTTTAAACAATCTCATCATTTCTTTCTTACTTACACATGCACACTCGCACATGTGCGCACACACACACACACACACACACACACACGTGCATGAACAATCACTCTGCAGTGCTTAAACCAGCCTATGAGGCTGTGCAATTTCAGGCCTGCCCCCCATCTCTGCAGTCTTACTGGAGCCTCTTCTCAACTCTCCAGACTTTTAGGTCTTTTTTCCTTAAACTCACCAGTCTTTATCCAACTTTACGGCCTTCACACTGATATTCTCCATGACAAAAAGTTTCCCCTTACAGCCTCCAACTGCACTTCTGCCTTGGCCTCACCACCTACTCAGCTTTTATTTATCCTTCAGGCTCTGCTTAGATATTTTCCTAAAAGAAGCCTTCCCCAATGACCCAGACTTGCCTCTCCCTTCCTCCCCTCTCAAATCACACACACTTGAGCACCTGCTTCTAACCACTTATCCAATGAATGCCTGTCTCCCTCACCAGACTGTAAGTTTAAGAAAGGCAGGAACAGTGTCTGTCTTAACACTGCTTGCCCTGTGCCCAGAACAGGGCCCAGCACACAGCAGCTGGTAAATGAAATTAACAACATCCTTCAAGGATTTAAAGGATTGGCTGATAAACTGATATGCTAATTCTCCACTCAGATTTGGACACGAGGCATCCTGTATCAAGCTGTGGACATGACAGAAATACACAAATGGGTTAAGTACTCTCTTTGGAGAAAAACTCAAAATGAACAAAAACTTAGACAGATATTACATGTATTTTTAAATCACTATGTGCAAAACCATAAGAAAAAAAATGTTACTTAAAAACAAAAGCTTCAAGAGAAGAAAATTAATGGTGTCTTCATTAGCGCTTGTCATTAACACTCACACTATGCTCTTTTGGGGAGACTTACTTGCACAGGCGAGGGAAAGAGACTAGGATGCATTTGCTTCGCCTAGGTTGTTACCATTCTTTTCCAGAGTAAATGTATCTCCTACGGAAAGAGAATGCACTGGACAGTAATTTTAAATACACCTAGGGAAGGCTTCCCAGGTAGCGCAGTGGTGAAGAATCTGCCTGCCAATTCAGGAGACGTGAATGAGAGAAGCAGGTTTGATCCTGGGACCAGGAAGATCCTCTGGAGTAGAAAATGGCAACCCACTCCAGTATTCTTCCCTGGAAATTGCCATGGACAGAGGAGCCTGGGAGGCTACAGTCTATGAAGTTGCAAAGTATCAGACACAACTGAGCGCGCACACACGCAGGCATGCACACACACACCCAGGAAAAGTCCCCCCGTGGTGTGATGGGCTTTTATGCACAGTGTGTCCACAATGAGGTGGCTTGTGGGCCAGGGAAACAAGCAGCATAATGTAAAGCCAGCCACTGGCAATGGCTCCAATGTTTCTTTTCTTTAGGGCTTCCACCATGATGGCATCACTCACAAAATTAACTTCTCTCACTTGGGGCAGAAAAAAGTAGACTTTTTCCAACAGAACAGATGGTACGGGCACCACATGATAAAGATTCCAAAGTTCCTTCCAGAGAAATTTAGCTTTTTTGAAGGATACATAAAGACAGTCAGGGGGAAAAAAGGCATTTCATGAGCAGGAAGTAGGTACAGTAACAACAGACTAAACTTGGTGAAAGAGGTAAACTTGGAGGAGAAGAGCAAAAAAGGAGATGGAAAAAAAAAGAAGAGCATTGAGGATCAAAGAAATAAGTTAAAAGGCATGTGTGATGGAAAGGGGTGAAAGAACCAAGACCAGTGACTAAATTTCACTCAGGGGGATAAGATCCTACATCTTAGAGCTTAGAGATAACCTCTGAGGCAAATCACTTGATCAAACATCCTCCCTAACATTCAGCCAAACCCAGTCATGAGGTATCTACATCTAATACATCAAATGAAGGTCCTTGAAGCAAAGAGCAAGTCTTCTAAAACACTTCTCCTCACTCAGTTTCTACTAATGATCACAAGAAAAATAAACAGAATTTACTTGTAATCACACCGTGCATAGGGAAGTGATTCTGGGTACTCCCAACAGGCGCACTTTCAGCTGTGCTTTATAACCTCATCAAAGTCACTACTGCCAACTGATCCTCCCAGACACAAATGTCCTTAAAACACCCCAGAAAATCATACTACAACCCTAAAAAAAAAAAAAATCCTAGGCTCCACAGGATGGGAAAATACACCTCCACCACTTAAGAATCATTGGGAATATTTCTCATTTCAAATACATTGCTGTTAAAACTGTAACAGCCTGCCTACCTCATTTTCCATAATAAAAAGTTAAATTTCAAAAAAGTGCCTAGCACAGTTTCCAGAGCACAGAAGGCTTTTATTTATATACTCATTTATGAAAATGCTCCTTCTGAATCATATTCACAGCTGAAAAACAGTTATGACCTTCTCAAGATATGAAGTACTTCCACAAATTGGAAAGGGGGTGGGGTACTATTTTTAAGCCGTTCTGTTGAGCAGGGCAAGAAAAGAGTTGCTAACATTTGCATCCTATCTTATGGTCATTTCCGAGTCTGTAAAACAAAAAGAAATGTTCGGTGAGAAAACCAAAAACGTGCATACTTTGGAGCTAAGACTCAGATACCCTGGTCTGCACTCAGATAACTCTGCAAGTGACAAAAGGAAAGCATTCGCACGGGGGACTCTGAAAAAGAACCTTTGACCTCTGCTCGCATTCATACGAAACCTTCCTGAGACCAGCTCCTTTGCCAGAACGCCGGACTCCCAGAGGACCCCACAGCCGGAACCAGCATTTCCCTCCCGCTGACACCGAGGGCATCGTACCTTTCAAGTCACCCCAAATCTCAGGATTCGGAAGTGAGGAGAGCTGCCGCTCCCACCCAGCCCCCACAGGGGGCTGTGTCTGTACCGCATGGGAGACAGAGAACTGCTGTGGGGAAACATTCCTGGTCCACGCAGGCCTCTCTGCTCTCAGGAGAGACCGTGACCCCCGACACCCAAGAGGCGAGTCCCGACGCCGCCCTCCCTCGGCTCAGACAAAGGACCGGACCTTGGCACGCCCCCCACTCACCGCTCAGATAGTTGGTCCACTTATACAGCACCCCCTCCATGGCGCCCGCGGCCACCTCGCCCTCGTCCGCCGGCCCCGTCACTGCTCCAGGCTCCAGGAGGCGAGGAGCACCGGCAGCAGGGCCATCGCCCGGCGCTGCCGAGCCGGCCACTCCCGGCGCCCAGGCCCAGTGCGGGGACGCCCCGCGGGCCTCACATCCTGGGCCCGGGGGCGGGGTCACTGCGGCGGCCTCCGCACGTGAGGACGCGGCCAGCCGGTAGTCCCAGGCGCCGCAGGGTCCGCAAGGAGGCCAAGGTACTGGGTGGGCCCGAGGGGCGACTGAAGTCACCAAAGTGTCGCGAGTGAAGTAGCCGGTCGCTGGCCGCGCCAGGGCGCGCTACCTGAGTGCTCGACCCACCGGGCTCAGGGCCCGCTCGCGCATGCCCAGTGCACCGCCCGCGCGCCGGTTCCCAAAATCCACCCCGGAGTTTAGCTGAGATGCCGGCGTGGCTGACCTACTGAAAGAGGCCCGCAGGGAAAATGAGTCCTGGGAGGCAGGCTTGGGACTAGAGGGAGGGTGAGAAGGGAGTAGGGAGGCTTCTGGGACAAAGGGGAACACAGTCTTAACTCTATGGTATCATAGATGGGTTCCACCTCCCGATGTTTGGGAGCCACCGTGGCCCCTTAGGGTGCCCGCTGGATTCTAGTCTTCAGAGTTTGTCTTATTTCAAGGCTAATTGATCCTACACACTTCAAGGCTATTGAGGGGGTACCCAACCATAGGGCGTAAGGAGATGATGGGAATTTCACTATAGAATACTGTGAGTGACCAGGGAGCATCAACAGATGTTTGAACTCTAAAACCCTCGCTGCACGAAGTGTGGTCCGTGTACAGTCGCACTGAAGGCACCTAGGAGCTTGTCTGAATTGAAGGATCTTGATGCGAGGCCCCAAACTCCTGAAAGAGATCTCCAGGGGGGTATTCCCATGCATATTAAAGTGTGAGAAAGTTCTGTGCTAAGGATATTTGACTAGGGAAAATGTTAACTATAGATTCTGTGGTAAAAGTAGGTTACAAAACAGTGTACAGTAGTATCCTAATTATTTCAGGCATATGTCACAAAACCATGTGCCAAAATGTTGATGACTATTTCTGCATGGTGGCGTTACAGATTTTTTCTTTTTCTTTAGTGTAATCTAAAGAATTAAATAAAATCTTTTATTTGCAAAATCTGTTGCCAGATTCACAAATAAAAATACAGAAAAATTAATTTGCTATTTATTTGAAATTCAAATTTAATTAGGCTCCTGTATTTTAATTATTTATTTTTAATGGGAGGATAATTGCTTTATAATGCTGTTTTGGTTTCTGCCATACATCAACATGAATAAGCCATAGGTATACACATATCCCCTCCCTCTTGAACCTCTCTCCCACCTCCCACCCCATCCCACAGATGGACTGTCACAGAGCACTATGCTGTGACTCCTGTATTTTAACTGGAAACTCCAGTGTTTTCCAGTTTCTTCCAAGTGAGCTTCAATGAACAAGTATTGCTTTTGAAATTATGCAAAAAATGTAAAACAAAATCTTTAAACTTAGCCTGTGTAATTCATAACTGTGATTACTATTTCTACTTTAAGACAGAGATCTGTACATCCTTATCCTTGATAGAGGCTATTATGACCCTCTACACTTTTGCTGTTCAGTGGCGAAGTTGTGTCCGACTCTTCGGGACTCCATGGACTGTAGCACACCAGGCTTCCCTGTCCCTCACCATCTCCCAGAGTTTGCCCAAGTTCATGCCCATTGAATCGATGATGCCATCCAACCATCTCATCCTTTGTCGCCCTCTTCTGTCTTCAATCTTTCCCAGCAGCAGGGTCTTTTCTCATTATTGACCCTCTACACTAAGGTCATCTAAAATTATTAGTGACCATAATATTGTGTGGCGTTGTAGAATGAATCAGAAGATGGTTCAACGGTAGAGCTCAACTGCTTTGGGGGCTGAATAACCTTAAGCAGGACACTTACCCTCTCCTAGCCAAAATATCAACTTATCTTTTAGAGGGATAAAAGAACTTGCCTTACCCACAGAGTAGTGAGGTTCACGAAGAACCGGAAAGCACTTTGAAACCTAAACCACTGTTACATGCCTGCGTGCTCAGTCGCCTGAGTCTCTGCTATTCCATGAACTGTAGCCCACCAGGATCCTCTGTTCACGGAATTTTCCAGGCAAGAATACTGAAGTGGGTTGCCATTTCCTACTCCAGGGGATCTTTCCCAACCAGGAATTGAACCTGAGTCTCCAGCGTCTCCTCCACTGGCAGGCAGATTCTTTACCACTGCTCCACCTGGGAAGCCCCCTTACCAAACTCCTGGGTGTTGCCGGGGGTTGGGGGGAAGGGGGCGGGCTCTCTCACCAACCGTGAAACGAAAGGAGTCTTTCCTGAGACCTGTGCCATTTCCCCTGGCCCCAGGACTTCACACCCCTGCGGATTCTTTACACCTCTGAATCTGTCTGAGGTTTCCGGTTAGCTTTGGTCCCCACCCCTCTCTCCAATTCCTAAATTGTAGAATTCTGTAATCCCCGGGCCTTCAGGATCTCTCCGGGTGGTTTGCTTCTGCTCTACCTCCCCTCAGCGGAACTGCAAATTGCAATACTGTGACACCATTGGCTTGAGAGGCTCCTGAGGGACAGAATCAACAGCCAATGGAGGCCGTCTTTCCAGGAGCCAGCGTTGTAAGAGCCAGTCAGGGCAGGGTTTGGGCTTAACTCTTTAGAGGTGAGTTCGCAAAGCGTGGGAAAGTTGTCCGTGGTGAATGTGCCACGTCTGCTAGGAAGGGGAGAGTCATGACTTGCCAGAGGCTGTTGTCTTTAAGT
This sequence comes from Giraffa tippelskirchi, assembly GCF_054371585.1. Taxonomy (NCBI): domain Eukaryota; kingdom Metazoa; phylum Chordata; class Mammalia; order Artiodactyla; family Giraffidae; genus Giraffa; species Giraffa tippelskirchi. The sequence continues at coordinate 111,602,366 of NC_137284.1, forward strand.
CTTCAACTACTTTCTTAACTCTATGAGGTCGGGGGCCCTTTCTGTGTTTTTGTAGCAACTTCTTTCCTGCCCTGGCAACATGAGGCTTTTCTTGTGGAATGCAGTCCTGACACTGTTAGTAACTTGTTTGAGTGGGGCTCTCATCCCAGAACCAGAAGTGAAGATTGAAGTTCTGCAGAAGCCGTTCATCTGCCATCGCAAGACCAAAGGAGGGGATTTGATGTTGGTCCACTATGAAGGCTACTTAGAAAAGGACGGCTCCTTATTTCATTCCACGTAAGTAATTATACCCTTCGAGTAAAATAGTACAAGAACCCAACCCACATATGCCAGCTCTTGGGCAGGGATACTGGCGCGTACCAGCTTTATCTCTTCAAAAAAAACTGAAGTATCTAATTTCTTTCTATGGGGAAAGGAAGTTGTTGAAAGCCAATCTTATATAACAAGGGCTTTGAAGATCTTATTGGAAACATGTGCTCAGGATAAAGCAGTAATTTTTTTAATTATAAAAATTAGAACTAGAATTTCTGAAATACTTTAGAAATATCTAGGTGTATAATTAGGCAATAACTAGAAAAGACTTAAAGGAATTCTCATTTCTCAAACGTTGATCCTGAGGGAAAATAACTTTGGTGTAGGTGAAATTTACTTTAACTTTTCATAGCAACTTCACGAGCAGAATATACTATCATTTATTTGCTTGTTATAGGACATGTTAACGTTAGTTCATTGACTTATTTAAATTCTATTCTGATAGATGACACTTTGGTCAAGGCACAGGACCATGATTCATTTCATTATTTGTTTCTTTCTAGAAATCAAAGAGAAGGCAATGGCAATCCACTCCAGTACTTTTGCCTAGAGAATCCCATGGACGGAGGAGCCTGGTGGGCTGCAGTCCATGGGGTCGCAAAGAGTCGGACAGGACTGAGAGACTTCACTTTCACTTTTCACTTTCATGCATTAGAGAAGGAAATGGCAACCCACTCCAGTGTTCTTGCCTGGAGAATCCCAGGGACAGCGGAGTCTAGTAGGCTGCCATCTATGGGGTCTCACTGAGTTGGACACGACTGACGCAACTTAGCAGCAGCAGCAGCAGAAATCAAAGACTTCATTGATGGGTGTGTGGGTGTGGTTATGGAAGATTAATCCAATACCTACAGTGAAGGATTTTCAGGTGGTTACACTTTCATTATTTCTGTTTCATAAAGAAAGAAATTGCAACGTGGAAATCTTTTACACGTATAGTGATTTCCAATTAGGCATTGAATCACTGATTCCATTCCAAACATATTTACTGAACAGTTCTTTATGTTAGCCCTTTTGTTTGATACTAGAGAAAATTTAAATATCTGACTTCTTTCCAGCCTCATCCATTCATTCATCTATCCATCAGTCAAATCCTTACTGAGCGACCACAAGTCAGGCCCTAGGGATACAAAGATGACTAAGAGTGGGTTCTTCTCTAGCAGGACACTGTCTACAGGGGGAAAGGAAGACAAATAACTCATGATTTAAAGGACAGAATGTTCAAAGTGCTCACAAAGCATAATGGACTCTAGAATTAATCATGCTCTAAAGGTGGGGAAAGAGAGTGACTTCCCAGAGATCGTAATTGAGGTGGGTCTTGAAAGAGGGATGGAGGTTTTTTGGTAGAGAATGAGGAAGGGAGGACATCTCAGGTAAAGAGAATAACATGAACTAAAGCAGCAAAGTTTCATGGCCCTTCCTAGACCTTGTTTTCTGATAAACTGCCTTTACTGGGCATTCTGATCTGGTCTGTCGTGACGTTCTGAAGTCAGTGGCACTCTTCTCTGAACTCTGTTAGCCCTTGAAAAAAGTTCCAAGATGGTGGCTTGCCACTGAATTCTCAATAGCCCTATCTTTTTTTATCAATGAGGCCAGTGCCACATTGGACATTAAACAATATTATGATTTGCATTTGAAACTTTCAATTACATTTTTATTTTAGTCTGATCTATTTTGGATCCAGCCTTTCAAGTCTCAGAACCAAAAGCCTGTGTGGACTTCAGTGTAAACCACTTGACATTATTTAACACTTTGCTACTGAAGTTCTAGTTCCTGATAAAGGGAATATTGTCATGCAGCCTCCATGTAAATGGCCAAAACCTGATAACTCTGAGTATTATAATGAACGTACCACCAAATGATCAGTTTATAAAGCATGTTCATCATTTCAAGAACCATAACCTATGTGGTAAATGGCCTAAATCCTTTAGCATGACAGTAAATGTGCCAAAATTGTAACACAGCTGGGTAGTAGATTCTTTCTTCTTTCTTTATTCTGTTCTAGTTTTCCTCTATGTTCTACAGTTGCCATTTTGCTACTTTGATCCTGGGCAAAATTCAAGAAAAGAAGTGATGGCCTTTACATACATTTAGTAACCATGGTACTTGGGAAGCTTAATAGAGTGACTTCCGGTTCTCACCTACAAGAGAATAGGACAGTTCCCTTTTTGCACTGAAGTGATGTTAGTCTCTCAGTCATGTCCAATTCTTTGGGGTCTCATGGACTGTAGCCTGCCAGACTTCTCTGTCCATCGAATTCTCTAGGCAAGAATACTAGAGTGGGTTGCCTTTCCTTTCTCCAGGGCATCTTCCCAACCCCGGGATCAAACCTGGGTCTTCCACATTGCAGGCAGATTCTTTACCATCTGAGCCACCAGGGAAGCCCCCTTATTGCACCAAGAGTGAGTTAATTGGCTTAGATACTACTCAGCCCATAAGCCCCTCCAGGAGCCCATCAGGTTGGCTTTCTTAGGCTGGCCTCTCTTGAGCCAGGATATCTTGACCATTTACTTCTTCTCCAGTCCTTGAGGGGCCACTCGTTCAGACTTCCTTGCATAGCCCCACAATAAACACTTAGGGAGAGAATTAGGCCAGGATATGAGTGGGGATTCAGGGCTGGAGAGCAGCCTCTTGCACCTGTCAGAACCACCAGCAGGCTGTATATCAGGAAAGGTTGTAGAGAGGATATAAGATGCTGTGCTCTTGACTCTTCATTGTCCATGTGAGTATTCTTAGCCTCTCATCCTCCTTCCCAAACTCATCCATATTCCATTATTTTATCCCTCTTCTGCACCCTAGTGGTCTCCCAGGGAAAGCATCACTGTGTGATTAAGACTTTGAACTTTGAACTTTGGAGTTAGGTCAGATACTGGCACACTTAACCTCAGTTTCCTCTACTGTACAATAGAGTAATAATGGTACTTATCTCATATGATCACTGTTAGACTTAAAAGAAGTAAAGTATTTAGATAATACTTAGTATACAATAAGGCTTCCCAGGTGGCACAGTGGTAAAAGAATTTGCCTGCCAGTGCAGGAGACACAGGAGACACGGGTTCCATCTCTGGATTGGGAAGATCCCGTGGAGAAGGAAGTGGCAACCCACTCCAGTATTCTTGCCTAGAGAGTCCTGTGGACAGAGGAGCCTGGCAGGCAGTCCATGAGATCGCAAAAAGTCAGACACAACTTAGCGACTGAGCAGGAGCAGGAGCAATGATAAAGTTACTAAAGAGTCCAAATGTGTTTTCTTTCTATTGTAGTCACAAACATAACAATGGTCAGCCTATTTGGTTCACCCTGGGCATCCTGGAGGCTCTCAAAGGTTGGGACCAAGGCTTGAAGGGAATGTGTGTAGGAGAGAAGAGAAAGCTCACCATTCCTCCTGCCTTGGGCTATGGAAAAGAAGGAAAAGGTAATAACAATTCTACCTTTGTACTACAGCATTATAATTCTTCTCTGGATTAGGCATAGAAGGTAGTAACTACTGTGTATTTTTTTTTTCAAGAAGTAAATACAGGACTTGTATATTTTAGGAAAATATAATTATGTCTTGATTATCATTTGAAGTGGCCAATTAGTCATAATATATAAATGGTCAACTGAACTATCAATGAAAAAATGTTTTGTAATCTCAACTTTGTTTACTATTGCTCACCAATATGGTGGGTTTTTTAAATGGTAGTATTATATATTATATAACATAATGTTTACCATTTTGAAGTATATAGTTTAATGGAATTAAGTACATTCACATTCTTGTGCCAGTGTCACCATTGTCTCCCAGACTTTTTTATCCTCCCTAATTGAAACTTACTGATTTGTTTTAATAATGCAAAAAGAAAGACTACTCAATATAACTGTTTTGATGAGTTGAACATTTGAAATATAGATTATTAAGGCATTAAATGCAGTTTTAGATGTGAGCTGTGTATGAGTGACAACTGATATCTCCCACGACAGACCTTTTATTGGAGGTTCTTTTCATCTTTGTTTTAAAATTGTTTTATAAAGTGTTTGATAATTTATTTAAATAAATAATGGAATGACATGAAATGAGTTTAATAAAGCAGAAGCAACTGAGCTAGTTGGTCCTGGGAGCCTTGGTGCTAGTATTCTAGGGCAGCCAATAAAACCTGTTGTTTAAGTGGGAGACCATTCAGTTTTCCAAAGGGCTACTTATAAGAAGCCTAAAGATGTTTATATGTATGCATCCTATAATTCCTTCATTAGAATATAACCTAAGGGAATAATCTGGTATTGGGGAAAGATTTATAAACAGAAAGTCCATTACTGTGTTGTTTCTAATAGCTAAAAGACTGAAACCAACTTAAGTGTATAATAACAGAGGTGTAGCTAAATAAAATATGACCCAGTTATTTTAAAATGGCATTTCGGGACTTCCCTGGTAGTCCAGTGGCTAAGACTCCAACACTCTCAATGTAGGGGGCCCAGGTTTGATCCCTGGTTAGGGAACTAGATCCCACATGCTGCAACTAAAAATCCTTATGCCACAAAAAAGATCAAACATCCCATGTGCTGCAAATAGGACCTGGCACAGCCAAATAAAACTAAATAAATAAATATTTAAAATAAAATAGTATTTCAAACATTTAAAAAATTATATCTAAAATATGTATGATATAATATATATAAAATTAGAAAACAAAGATATATATAGTATAATAGTAAGTACTAGGAAAAAATATATACACATACAAAGTGAATCACAAGGAAATAGAATGTTGATAATGGACAGTGGTTCTGGGGGTTATTTTATTTTTGGTTCTATCTCTTCCACATTCTCTACATAATGAAGCAAAAAAGTTTAAGAAGTCATTAGAACTAGACATAAAACCACTCTGATGTAGTAAAAATACAGACTTCATAGCCTCCAAGCTTAACCATTTACAAGGCAGGGACTATGATTTCCTAGCCCAGTTTCCTAAGAAGAACATAGGTGTCATATATGAAGTATTACATATTCTAAAATGGACCTTGCTATTCAAATCTTCTGCATTGAACAAGATTTATTACAAAATTCAATTCTTGTTTTAATTATCATCCTTTTGGAGAATAAAATCAAGTATCTTGAAAATGTTTCTCTGATGTTCAACATAGTCTTTCGCTTTCCTGTATCTTTAACGTTTCTCCTTTTAATATTTATGTAAATCTTCTGCAAAGAACAGGATTTACTAACAAAATTCAATTCTTATTTTAATAATGATCCTTTTAGAGGATAAAGTCAAGTATCTGACATTTAACATATTATTTCACTTTTCTGTATCTTTATTTCACCTTTAATATTTATATAAATATTAAATGGTATTACTTCATTTCTGTCTACATAAGTGATATTAGTATATTAATATAAATACTAAATGGTATTAGTCCATGTCTCTTTCTCCATACTCCATTTAACTTGATTTTACTTGGTAACAAGTAGAGATCTGAATTTGAGTCATTTCCTTCAAACAGAGTCCCATGAAACTAATCCTGCTAACATGTACTTAAACACGAATTTTGTAGTTTTTTAGTACCACGTTTGCATGCCTCCTTTTGGAAAGATACCAGTGTTCTCCATGACCTCTAGTGCATGCCCTTCTCTGCCTAGATCTGGAATGTAAGCTTCAGCACAGACTGTAAGTTTTGTTCTTTGGATGCTTACAAATGCTCTTTCATGGGAATGTGTGGGAATATGTGGGATGAGGGAGTGGGGCACTAAGAAATATTTGTAATCTTTACCCAGATCTGTATGTTAATTATACTTATAAGAAAACAAATTGGAAAAAAATAATGTCAGTTTCTCAGAAGTTTGGTTTTGTTTGGTTTTTTTTTTAAGGTCCCTGGGACTCTAACAAAGTTCTTTTCACTTTAAAAGATTTTTATCTCCCTTCTCAGCAATTTGTTTTAATGTGTCTGTGTCCCCCCCCCCGCCCCGCCCATGGAATTTCCTCAACGTGTGTTGAATTTGCTTCCAGATGAGGAAACTGAGACTTAGAGAAAGGCAGATGTGTTTTGATCCCAGGGTGACCCCAGAGCTCACCTTGTTATATACTGCCTCCAAGTGGTGGAAATGGCCATGGTAGATGTATCTCTAGGCCAGGAGTTTCTGACCCAAAAGTTAGTAAATCACTTCTACTATGATTAACTCTGAATGAAAGCCCATTAAGTCATCCTTGACATGTAATATGTAATCTCTTAATTATATTTGAAATTTAATGCTCAGACCATGAGGCATCTGTGTGTGTGTGTGTATAAAACAATCTTTAACTGCAAAGCCAAAACACTCTCTTTTGGATCTAATAATTTGGATTGTTCTATCTTTATTCTATTTGTCTGAATAAACTATAAGTAATTTCTCTATATGTGACAGTCTGAGAAATGTTCTTCATTTAATTCAGTTAAAATAGTATTTTGTTAATTACTGCAAGTTTTCTATCATCTAAACTTTGTGATCTTTTTTAATAAAACTTAACCCCCACCCTCTCCACGTGTCAGGTAAAATTCCCCCAGAGAGTACACTGATATTTAACATTGATCTCCTGGAGATTCGAAATGGACCAAGATCCCATGAGTCATTCCAAGAAATGGATCTTAATGATGACTGGAAACTCTCTAAAAATGAGGTGACCTTCCCCTTCTCTCTCTCTCTCTCTCTTCCCTTTTTCCTCCCTTCTTCCCTTCCTTTTTCCTTCCTTCCTTTTAACTCACTTTTTAAGAAATATATTTTTAAATAAAATTTATTTTTATTGTGTAAAATGTTATTTATAAGTTTTCTTAAACATTGATGCTTTGAAAATTGCCTTTTTTTCATAGGAAATCATTGTATTGGAGAGAAGTATATTGAGACTTTCCATTCCTCTGCTTTTTTTCTCCTTAATGCAATAGGATTCACTGTATCTTGCTCTTGCCCTGTTTTTTTTTTTGTATTGTGGTGTAGCCGATTAACAATCAGGTAAATAGCAAAGGGACTCAGCCATACATATACATGTATCCATTCTCCCCCAAACTCCCCTCCCATCCAGGCTGCCACATAATATTGAGCAGAGTTCCATGTGCTATATAGTAGGTCCTTGTTGGTTATCCATTGTAAACATAGCAGTGTGTAGCATATCCTCCCAAACTCCCTAACTATCCCTTCCGCTCTTCCGCTCTTCCTTCCCCCTTGCCCAGAGTTTTTGAAGATCTGTTTTACCAAGACAAATTCTTGTTTTGAAGTTACTGTGTAAGAAACATAGATGTCCTGCATAATATCACTGGTTGTTAAATGAAGTTGTATAGTGATTGTCTAGCAGTTAACAGCCGGAGAAGGCAATGGCAACCCACTCCAGTACTCTTGTCTGGAAAATCCCATGGGTGGAGGAGCCTGGTGGGCTGCAGTCCATGGGGTCGCTAAGAGTCGGACACGACTGAGTGACTTCACTTCCACTTTTCACTTGCACGCATTGGAGAAGGAAATGGCAACCCACTCCAGTGTTCTTGCCTGGAGAATCCCAGGGATGGCGGAGCCTGCTTGGCTGCCGTCTATGGGGTTGCACAGAGTCGGACACGATTGAAGCGACTTAGCAGCAGCAGTTAACAGCAGCAAGCAGATCACATGCTCAGTTTTGCTCAGGATAGGAGACTCCAGTCTGGATTTTTCACAGAAGCAGACAGACCTTTCCCAGCTCCCTCAAGGTCCTGGTGTTGAGTAAGGGGAAAGGAAGAAGACTTCTCTATATAATTTATTTAGGCTTTTACAGCCATTGCTATACATACATGTCTTAGTCTGGCTTCTGTGGGGAAAGAAATGGAGAAGGATCTGTATCCTTACATTTTTTGTCTACTCATATTCTCCATTATGGGCTTCCCTGACAGCTCATTGGTAAAGAATCCACCTGCAATGCAAGAGACCCTGGTTCGATTCCTAGGTCGGGAAGATCCGCTGGAGAAGGGATAGGCTACCCACTCCAGTATTCTTGGGCTTCCTTTGTGGCTCAGTTGGTAAAGAATCTGCCTTCAGTGCGGGACACCTGGATTCAATCCTTGAGTTTGGAAGATCCCCTGGAGATGGGAAAGACTACCCACTCCAATATTCTGGCCTGGAGAATTCCATGGACTATATGTATAGTATAGTCCATGGGGTCTCAAAGGGTTGGACACGATGGAGTCATTCCCCCTCACTCTCCATTATGGCTTGGCTGGTCAGAAATCAAGTCCCTTTTTATGCTTTCATCCATTTCATTCCAGTGACCAGGAGATGATTGAGTCTTGAATAAGATATGTTGTTATAAACCACAGGGTCATGATCCACAGCTACTAAATTTATAACACCTCAGAGTGTTTATCGGTCATGAACTTTTTTCTATCCAAGATAAATTTGAATTCCCTTTCATTTAAAAAATCCCAAATAAACAACACATTCCCATGGTTCAAAGAAATCAATTCAATACAAAAAGATTTATTAAGAAGTCATTCTCCCACCTATATCCTCTTCTACCATGTGACCTTCCCCTTCCCATCCAGTTTTATTAGTTTCTAATGTATTCTTCCAGGTATTTCTTTATGCCAATACTAGCAAACATGAATGTATAGTTTTATTTCCCCCTTGCTTACACAAAAAGCAGCATACTATGCATACTGTTTGGCATCTCACTTTATTCACACAATATACCCTGGAGACGTGTTCTACATTAGCCCATCTATTATCACCGCCTCTCCCCCTTTTTTCAACTGCATTAAATCCCCTTAATCTTACAAATAAATGTGCACATTATGTTTGCATGTTGGTGGTAGGCGGAGGAGAGAAGGTTTGAAATTGTTCATCTAACAGAGGAATACTAGGGATATGATTAAAAACGAAAATACAGGTTGAACTACATTATGGTGAATCTAGTAGGTAACTGGGGGCAATATTTTGTTTATATATTCAAATATCTGTATAAAAATGGAAATTTTTAGTCTAAATACTCATCAGTCTGGATTTTGCTTTAATCTCTGAGATCAAAAGGTCAAGTGGCATGATCACATCGAGGTCCAGAGCAGCTACTGTTTCTAGTCACCTACTTAAATTGTAAAAAGGCCATCAGTTAGCCTGATTTTTTTTTTTTTTTTAGTTAGCCTGATTTTAAGAGAAATACCTGGAATTCTGATCCTTGTTAGAAAACAAGATCTGGGTAATTCAGAGGATTGAAAGATAGCAGTCTTTCAAATCCTTGACTTTATGTAGACTGGGATTAATATGCTTTATTGTGTGTTTTTCTCATGCTATAATCCTTACGTTTGTCTCCGTGCAATATTCAGTGTCTCTGCTATAGCACTATTTGTTGTTGTTTACTTGCATCCAACTCTTTCATGATCCCATGGACTGTAGTCCGCCAGGCTCCTTGTTCATGGGATTTCCCAGACAAGAATACTGGAGTGGGTTTCCATTTCCTTCTCCAGGTGATCTTCCTGACCCAGGGATAGAATGTGAGTCTCCCACATTGCAGGCAGATTCTTTACCACTGAGCCACCTGGGAAGCCCATAGCACTATAGAAACAGCTTTTAAGGGGAAAAGTTCTTTATAACTCTTTTATTATCATATGTAGTTATTTAGTAGTTGTTATATATAATTAAATGCGCTACCCATCTAGTCTATAATATTGATTGGCTCAATGTGGGTGTCTTATGAATCTGAATTATTAATGTGACCCATTATTTTGTAGGTTAAAGTGTATTTAAAGAAGGAGTTTGAAAAGCATGGTGCAGTGGTGAATGAAAGTCATCATGATGTTTTGGTAGAGGATATTTTTGATAAAGAAGATGAAGACAAAGATGGATTTATATCTGCCAGAGAATTTACATATAAACACGATGAATTATAGACACACATCTCCCATTTTACATGGCATCCGTCCTTAAAAGCAAGGGTAATCATCCTGAAAGAAAGTCTTATTTGTTAACTGTGTTCTGTTCATGCTTTGTTTTTTTATTTTTATATATTTTTCTGAATATTATATGAAGAACCCCTTAGGGCTTCTAAGTACATTTATTTCTGGTAAGTTATTGGGAAGAAAAAGTTGATCTGTTTTTGCAGAGAAGACTTCTGGACCATTTTCCACTTTCACCTGTGAAGCCATATGTTTTACTTGCATACATGTAATTTTAAAATATTGCAACCAGGAGTGTGCCTAACATAAGAACAGGTTACAGCACAGATCAGCACCCTCTATTTCTTTTTCCCTCATCTCCAAGTTAGATGCTGATATTTGAAAAGCCTTTAGCAATAGCCCAAGGCTTATTATTTTCATGTTGTAATCAAACAGTGTGCCTGTTACTGCTTTTGAATCTCCGCTTGAGGAAAACAGGAAAATGATTGTTGAGCTCTACTTTTAAGTTACTGCTTTACTGAGATGTGCAATGCTGAAGTGAGTAACAAAATTCATAATTTATAAATCTGTTTACATTGAAATATTCTGCCTGGGATTTAAGCTGCATAACTAGCAATCAATGACCTACCATGATTAATAGAACAAATTATTTATGTGTTTATTTCTTCATAATAAAATGTGTCAAAATATTGCAAAGGAGGTGAAGAGTTGGATTGAGTCACTGTTTACTTTTTAAGGCTAGCAGATCGCCCTTCCTCATTCTTTAATTGATAAATGTCTATAACTAATGTGTTATACTACAGTAACATTATCTTATAAGAGAAATTAATGATATAATAAAAAATTTCCCATTTCTGCCTCATCAAAAGAAAAATGAGGCAGACCCACAGCAGCTACTATTTATTTTTTTTAATTTTTATTGGAGTATAGTTGCTTTACAATGTTGGGTTAGTTCACAACAGCTGCCTTTGAATAGAGGTCTATCCTGAGTCAAAAGTTGATGATCTTTATAATTTTATCTTAAATTGGAATTCTTCCTTAATACTTTTTAAAAATACCCAAACCTCATTTGCTAGAAGAGTAAGTTTACAAAGTGATCTCAAGTGCATCATTGTCTGATTCTCATGAAGCCTATGAAAAAAACAGATCATACTGTACCTATTTTATAAATGAGGAAGTTGTCATTCAGAGAGATTAATTGTTGTGCCCAAGGTCAATCAATAACTATCTTGTAGACCCAGATTTCAGTCCCCAAGTTAAGTATCTTTCTACTGTCCTCTAGTATTGAAAAGGATTCTCTCTTCAGTTTGCTCTCCTAGTAGTCAACTCTGTTTTTTTGTCCTTGGATCCTTATGCTTTGAAGATAGTTAACTGGCTGTATGTGGCGCTTTTGAATTCCCATGATCCAGAAATGTCTCTGGTCTCATTGAATAATCTTAGGGTGAGCACTGAATTGCCTCAAAAACCCTAGGGGCAAGAGTGTCCAGGCATGCGTCTTAGTCTTTTCATTCCTGTTTACCTCTGGGTGGTTTGTACGTTATTTTAATACTTATGAACAACTACTACATCATATATCGACTACTTTCACTGACTATATATTGACATTTTCATCACTAAAACAGGAAGTTCTTGGTAAGAACATAAATAACACCTTTCTCTGATGAAATCACCTATATTTAGAAAACTCTTGTCACTGCTGTTTTCCTCAACTTGAAGGACTTACAAACCACAATACAGAAAGCTTTGTACTGTATTATTGAGGGAAAGAAAGTAGCTTGTCATCCTGTGCTATATTGTATAAACATTACTGATGATGCTATCTATGGTGGAGGAGGAAAAGAAAAAGAATTTTGTTTATTCAGGGAGCATATTATTTATCCTATATGAATTTGGATCAATTCCCACCTAAATATTTAGATACAAATATGAAATGACAGCATATAAATAGGTTATGGTTGTTTTTACATTATCTGCCTGTTTAGTGTAGCAGCATCTTACGTTTTCATTTGTAAGAATAATCAGACATGAACTGTGACTCCACTTGTATATAATTTGCCTCAGTAATACTGCTAAGATGTGTTATATTTAAATTTCTACAACTCTGTTGTGGTATTTGTCTCAAAATAAAGTTTATTTGGCAAATAATTGGTTTTGTGAAAAATTCTTCAAGCCCCAGTTGACTCAGCAGCTTTATTGATTTTCTGTTATTCTTGGTCTTACATTGAAACTAAGTGAGGAAATGGACAGGTAGTGAGGAGAGGTGTGTGATGACATTTTGAATGTGTCTTTGGTTATCCACTCTGTTTAGATATACTTGTAAAGAAAGCTGTGGTGTGGTTTCAATTGTTTTGAAATTAGCATCAAACTATTGAGGGCAATAGTTAATGGTGAATTTTTGGGCACTGGTATGTGGTGTTTTGTTTTGGTGGTAGTTGTCTTTAATGTTTTGGTTTAGAAGTTTATTGTATGTCATGGGTAGGCATTATGATGATTAATGCCTTCTCAGGGACTTGCCTGGAGGTCCTGAAGCTAAGACTCTGCACTCCCAATGCAGAGGGCCTGGGTTCGATCCCTGGACAGGAAACTAGATCCCACATACTGCAACTCGAAGAGTTCGCATGCTGCAGCTGAAAAATCCCACATGCTACAACAAAGATTGAAGATCCCAGGTGCTGCAGCTAAGACCTGGCGCAGCCAAGTCAATCAATAAAACAATAATGCCTAGTGAGTAAATTAGTGCTATAAAATTCCTTATGTAATTAAATGAAATTCTGAGTTGCTATAAAGATAACAAGAAAAGATGATTCTGATTCAGATGGGTCATTAGCCATTTGAATCTTTCCTTGTAGAAATGAATTTGTACTCTTCCTCTTATTTGTGATATAAGATATTGCTTACATCTATCATGCTATTTTGGAGAAGGCAATGGCACCCCACTCCAGTACTCTTGCCTGGAAAATCCCATGGACGGAGGAGCCTGTTGGGCTGCAGTCCATGGGGTCGCTAAGAGTCGGACACGACTGAGCAACTTCACTTGCACTTTTCCCTTTCATGGACTGGAGAAGGAAATGACAACCCACTCCAGTGTTCTTGCCTGGAGAATCCCAGGGACGGCGGAGGCTGGTGGGCTGCCGTCTATGGGGTCGCACAGAGTCAGACACGACTGAAGCGACTTAGCAGCAGCAGCAGCATAATGCTATTTAGATATCAGCATGCCATCTGTCCCCTGAATTGAGGACACAGGTGGTTTCTCAGTGTTGTTTGGAAACTACAAGAGGAGAAAAAGAAACTTGGTGAAATGTTATGGGAAAAAGTAATGCCTTTCACCTCTCATAAAAAAGCAAGTTGTCTGGATAGACCTAGAGATTATCATACTGAGTGAAATAAGCCAGACAGAGAAAGACAAATAGTATGTGATATTGTTTATATGTGGAATCTCAAAAATAATAAAAATGAATCTACATACAAAACAGAAACAGACTCACAGACATAGAAAACAAATTTGTGGTTACCAAAGGGGAAAGGCAGGGAGGGATAAATTAAGACCAAGGGATTAACAGATACACACCACTGTATGCAAAATAGAAAATAAAGATTTACTGTATAGCAGAGGGAATTATATTCATTATATTGTAATAACCTATAATAAAGAATCAGAAGAAAAGTATATGTATAACTAAATCATCTTGCTGTACACCTGAAACTAACACAATATTATAAATCTACACTTCAATTTAAAAAAAGCAAATTGTCATTACAATAATAACTCTGGGAAAAAAAATAACAAAGGACTTATTTTCCAGAGATACAGAGCACCCAGACATAAAAGTTTTAATTTTTTTTCTTACCCACTTTAGTTTGAATTGAAATCTGAAATGTCAAACATGAATATAAATTAATATGCCCATTTGAAAACATAATTATAGTACTTCTATCTCTTAATATCTGTAGCATTCTAATTAGAAGGATTTGCATATTCCCTTTTAGTACAATGAAATCCATACATTCTTACATATGGGTTTGGAGAGTTTGTGAAAGTTGCTCAGTCATGTGTAACCTTTTGTGACCCCATGGACTATAGAGTTCATGGAATTCTCCAGGCCAGAATACTGGAGTAGGTAGCCTTTCCCTTTTCCAAGGGATCTTCCCAACCCAGGGATCAAACTCAGGTCTCCCACATTGCAGGAGGATTCTTTACCAGCTGAGCCATGAGGGAAATCCAAGAATATTGGGGGGTCTTTACCAGCTGAGCCATGAAGGAAATCCAAGAATATTGGGGGGTCTTTACCAGCTGAGCCATGAGGGAAACCCAAGAATACTGGAGTGCGTAGCCTATCCCTTCTCCAGCAGATCTTCCCAACCCAGGAATCAAACCAGGGTCTCCTGCATTGCAGGAAGATTCTTTACCAACTGAACTACCAGGGATTTGAAGGTAAATTCTTTTCTCTCTTTAAAACACTATTTTGTCTCTGCTTTTAGCTTTACCTCTGCAACTTCCTGCTCCTTGCTCCAGACCAGTCACAGAAAGAGCCCTTGGCAAACACTGGTTTCATAGCTCAGTCTTCAAACATAATGAGAGGCATGCTTCGGTTTCTAAAGGCTATAGAAATGTAGCAATGATTCAAATGTCATGTACACTACAATCATATAGGATTTGTGTTAAGAGTGCAGATTCCTAACTCTTTCCCTAGAGATTCTGATTAATGGGCCACGAATCTGCATTTTAGCCCACTTGCTAGATGATACTGATGCAGGTGGTGTAAGAACCTTAATTTGAAAGACAGTTAATTTCACTCATTCTCTGCCCTTGAATATGCAGTCTCTTACATTTTTTTCTTCTATAAATACTGCTTTTGTTGCATTTTGGAAAACATTAGGTACTGGGGCAACTAACTGTGCCTAAAAAGGAATATACTGTTAAAGGATAAGTTGTGTGGAGATATCATTTTTCCTAGGGTTAGAAATTTTATATGACTAAATTCTTACAGCAGAATGTTGGATAGTCAGTAAAGCTATTTTGTGTACATTTTGTCTAATAAAAGGAGAAAAGAGCTCAGACTTTCCCCAAATTTATTCTTCTATATATAATTTTTTTCAGAATTATCTACAACCCACCCCTTTAGAAGAACATACAGTTGAGATTTAGGAAAAAAATAAAACTACTCTCTTGAACATATATAGATGTATATATGTGCATATATATATTTATATAGTGCAAACTATATACTGTGTATAAACTATAAACTGGATGTATATATAGTATGTGTATGTATATAGTGTGTCTGTGTGTGTATATATATGTGTGTTCAGTTCAGTTCAGTTCAGTTCAGTCGCTCAGTCGTGTCCGACTCTCTGCAACCCCATGAATTGCAGCACGCCAGGCCTCTCTGTCCATCACCAACTCCCAGAGTCTACCCAAACCCATGTTCATCGAGTCGGTGATGCGATCCAACCATCTCATCCTCTGTCGTCCCCTTCTCCTCCCGCCCCCAATCCTACCCAGCATCAGGGTCTTTTCCAATGAGTCAACCCTTTGCATGAGGTGGCCAAAGTATTGGAGCTTCAGCTTCAACATCAGACCTTCCAATGAACACCCAGGATTGATCTCTTTTAGGATGGATTGATTGGATCTCCTTGCAGTCCAAGGGACTCTCAAGAGTCTTCTCCAACACCATAGTTCAAAAGCATCAATTCTGTGGTGCTCAGCTTTCTTCACCGTCCAACTCTCACATCCATACATGACCACTGGAAAAACCATAGCCTTGACTAGACGTACTTTTGTTGGCAAAGTAATGTCTCTGCTTTTAAACATGCTATCTAGGTTGGCCATAACCTTCCTTCCAAGGAGTAAGCGTCTTTTAATTTCATGGCTGCAATCACCATCAGCAGTGATTCTGGAGCCCAAAAAAGTAAAGTCTGACACTGTTTCCACTGTTTCCCCATCTATTTCCCATGAAGTGATGGGACCAGATGCCATGATCTTAGTTTTCTGAATGTTGAACTTTAAGCCAACTTTTTCACTCTCTCACTTTCATCAAGAGGCTTTTTAGTTCCTCTTCACTTTATACCATAAGGGTGGTGTCATCTGCATATCTGAGGTTATTGATATTTCTCCCGGCAATCTTGATTCCAGCTTGTGTTTCTTCCAGCCCAGCGTTTCTCATGATGTACTCCGCATATAAGTTAAATAAGCAGGGTGACAATATACAGCCTTGATGGACTCCTTTTCCTATTTGGAACCAGTCTGTTGTTCCATGTCCGGTTCTAACTGTTGCTTCCTGACCTGCATACAGGTTTCTCAAGAGACAGGTCAGATGGTCTGGTATTCCCATCTCTTTCAGAATTTTCCACAGTTTCTTGTGATCCACACAGTCAAAGGCTTTGGCATAGTCAATAAAGCAGAAATAGATGTTTTTCTGGAACTCTCTTGCTTTTTCGATGATCCAGCGGATATGTGTGTATGTGGCTATAATTTTGTACCAGTCATTGAAATGCTCTGTCTAGTACATGACTTCCTCTCTCTGGAAACTTCTTTAGCATGCAGTCAGACTTCATTTTTGTCAATTTGGAGTCTGTCATTCTCTACTTAGCTCACTTTTCTGTGTTTCAGTTATAATTTAGGTAAAATTTCCCAGTAGTCCTCTATGTAAAACCAACAATAATCTTTCTTTACCCCTTTTGCTTGAGGGTTGCCAGAGGATTAAGTAGCTCCTTTTGATATGCATAGATTATTTTTAGGGAAAGGATAAAAACCGTAGGAAGACTTCAGGAGATCTGCAACACCCAGCAGTGTCTGTGGATTCCTTTGTTTATCAGTTCTTTGTGTTCCTGTACTGCTAATAAAGCCTCTGGCATAAAATGGATGCCTTTAGTGAGTATGAGTCAGCCAGTAACTTACAAAACCAATCTAAGTGCCTGTGAGCTAGACTACCATCAATTTTATTTTATGATCTAAAAGCAAATGACATGAGATGTTTGCTGAGGTCTTATTCTAAAAATCCAGAGTAAAGTTGAATGCTGTCACCTTGGTCTCTGCTGCTGCTGCTAAGTCACTTCAGTCGTGTCCCACGCTGTGCGACCCCATAGACGGCAGCCCACCAGGCTCCCCCGTCCCTGGGATTCTCCAGGCAAGAACACTGGAGTGGGTTGCCATTTCCTTCTCCAATGCATGAAAGTGAAAAGTGAAAGTGAAGTCGATCAGTCATGTCTGACTCTTAGTGACCCCATGGACTGCAGCCTACCAGGCTCCTCCATCCATGGGATTTTCCAGGCAAGAGTACTGGAGTGGGTTGCCATTTCCTTCGTCTCTAGTAACAGGTAAATTATATCCCACTTGGGGATTTCTGGGAATTTACAAGTCATTTCATTAATTTAAAATTCCACACTACAGTAGGATAAAGATAATTTCTTTAGTAAATAGTTAACAGTAAAAACAATTCCATACACAATGTAAATTGTGGTATTGAGGGATAGTTTTCATTATGGTAAAGAATGAAGGGCAGGGAGATACTTTGGGGCTTAGTTCCAATTTCCTATAGCATTATCTTATTCATTTGTTGGATTTACTCTGCTGGAGTGCATTTTGTGTTAATATACTTCTGAATTTAATTTTTACCTCTGGGTGCGAGAGAGTAGGGGCTTCCCTGGTTGGTTCAGTGGTAAAGAATTTGCCTGCCAATGCAGGAGACACAGGTTCAATCCCTGGGTAGGGAAGATCCCCTGGAGAAGGAAATGGCAACCCACTCCAGTATTCTTGCCTGGAAAATCCCACAGACAGTGGAGCCTGACAGGCTATAGTCATGGGGTCGCTAAGAGTTGGACATGACTTAGCGAATGAACAATAACAAGAAGAGTAGGACATTATGACATTCAATCACATATTGTTGGTTCTTTACCCTTATGATCCCATTTACTGGGACGGCTGTGCAGCTTTTCTGTGTGGTATATATTCTCTTTCAGAAATCCTAGGTTTTAAAAAGTTGATTCTTAAGTTAATAGCTAACTTTAATTAAATGGGTAATTATACTTTTGTGGAATAACCTGGAGGAGAAGTTGTACAAGTACAGAATATTTGCCCTAAAATGAGAAACAGCATTTTACTTGTGGGAAAAGAGGGAAGAACTTAAAAAGGATTTTGCAGTGAAATCCTCATTTGAATGGCCAGATTTCCTCCCAGCATAATTGTTCTCTCCTGCTACCTCTACACCAATGGTTCCTGGAGACTAATCACAAGTTTTTCCTTGTACTATTTTGGCTGCATTTTATAATATAAGATCTTTTTACAAAATGTCATACCACATCCAGTAGTAATTCAAGTTTTTGTTTTAAATCACAGGCTTTAAAGAAAATTAAACAGCCTACTAAAGTTAATTGATTCTTTGTCACATTAAGACTGAACAGTAAATCAACTCTACTCCTAGGATTTTTTTTTTCCCAACATTTTACTACTATGGCAATAATTCCTTAAAATTATTAACTCTTTATTGTTCATCTATTTCCCTCAAACTGGGCAATGTTCTTTGGTTTTCTAATATTTCTTCTTGGTTTTTTTTTTTTTTTTTAGGTGAGGTATTTTATTTCATTTTTTATAAAAATTAATTTGTAGTACACTGATTTTTTTTTTACATTTCAAGAAATCCTAGTACATTTGCAGAGTTATATTCATTACAATTTTAGGACATTTTCACTACCCCAAAAAGAAACCCTATACCCACTGGTAGTCATTGCCTACTTTCCCCACAGCCCCTAAGCTAACAGTGTACTTCCTCTCTGTGTTTGGCTATTCTTGAAATTTTCTAATAATTTTTAAAGCTCAATCCTTTCTTTGTATTCATGGTAAAGAAAAATCAGTAAGCTGAGAAATTCAAATGATGGTAAAATAATCTCTGCTTTTAATTTTTGTTTAAAAAATATGAGCAGTACTTTTTGAAATTCAAATAGAACCAAACCCAGATTCCAGTTCTCAGGAATAAATCACTCAACATATGCAAAGTTCCAATCCTTTGCACTGGTAAGAGCTAGAGCCAATGGTATAAGGGATATAATAAGAAGAATAGTAAAAACGTAGAACTTGGTTTATGATTAAAGTAGAAAGTCAATGGAAAAGAAAGAATAATCATGAATTTAAGAACTAAACTATATATATCTAGATTATTGTCAGTTCTTTGAAATTAAACTGACAAAAAATGAAATAATACCAATTTTTTGGTCTTTCATAGAACACAAAAGAGCACCCCAAACAAAATACTCTTTCTTTAGAATCAGAAATTTCATAAATTCTCTCAATAGGTGAAATCATTGTTTAATCACTAAGAGCATGAAGGAAATCTTCTAATTGAAACCAAAATTTCTACAGCAATTGAGACAGACTTTGTTTTTTCTGAAGAATTGGAAAATAACTAATAGTAACTTCTGATAGAGTCATATATTATCTCAAGTGAGCAGTGATGTTAAAATTGTCAACATAAAAAGCTCAACATTTACAATTCAAAATGAGCTTTCATCTATTAAAAGGTGGCCACAAGTGTCACTAGAGTATTAAAAGCAAGCCCTATTTTAAAACCATACATAGCATGAGGTCAACCTTTTCTACACATTGTAAACTAGGAAAACATATCAGCAAGAAAGGATTAGGTTGATACTCCTAAGTCTGATTATAGAATCTTCTAGTCTGCTCTTTGATGATCATAAGACGAAGTTTCAGCAGCTGTCTTTTAAATGATCTGCTCGGTTGGCTAAACCCATGAATGAGTCCTAAAGTTGCAGCAATGAATGTCAAGCATATATAATTTGTTTCTAAAACCAGGTCCTGAACATTCATGAACTGCTATCTTATTCAAAATTAAATAGGAGCCACTCATTGAAATGACACATTTGAATAATTGAACTTACAAGCCCATCATCTAATTATATGAGTAGGATTTTACACCTTTTTGCTAAAATACAATTGATAGTTGTCTAAACTACACATCTAAAAGGCCTGATTGATCATTTAAATTCTAAAAATAATTTAAAAATAGATATGCACACTTATAATCTCTCAGTGTTGCCTATACTCAATATGGGCAGTCATTCTGTAAATTGTTTTAAGGGCATCCTAAAGGTTTGTTACCATGGTAACCAAATTCAGAAAACTAACCTCCTAAACATGGTTGTCATAGGATTAAAGCAGGTGGCTGACTAATCTTAACTAGTGCTTTTCATTCTCTTTTTCCCAGGGCATCCTGTCAGCTCCTTTCTTTGGTTCTCATAAGATTACAGACAAAGCAGTTACACAGGCTTTCTTACCCATACATAAGTGTCTCACTCATATAATATTGTCTGTTGTTCATCCTCATGAGAGTTGCCCAATGATTGATCTTTTTCCTTCTCCTATAATTACACTAAAAGAAGTACTAAGTGGAAAATATCTCTACATGCAATGTGTTAAATGCATTTCTCAATCACACATGTACTTCGGCTCCTCAAAATCATTGCATCGGGTTCTTTAGAACCAGTTTAGTTACAGGTTCTTCAACCAGTAACACTGGTTGAAAAAAAGTCAAAATCATCATCAATATATTATTTAAAAAAATAGTCATATTTTATTTATTCAGCTGTGCTGGGTTTTAGTTGTGGCGTGTGGGATGTAGTTCCCTGACCAGGA
Source organism: Giraffa tippelskirchi (assembly GCF_054371585.1). NCBI lineage: Eukaryota > Metazoa > Chordata > Mammalia > Artiodactyla > Giraffidae > Giraffa > Giraffa tippelskirchi. The sequence continues at coordinate 111,623,172 of NC_137284.1, forward strand.
ATCGAACCGAGCCCCTTGCATTTGGAGCCCAGAGTCTTAGCCAGTGGACCACCAGGCAAGTCCTATCATCACTGTATTTTTTTAGGTGGTCTGGGTTCAGTTAACCCTCATTTATGATCATCTTTTAAACTTGTTTATATTTCCCAACATGCTAGATTAATGCATTTATCTATGCATAACTCTTATGTTACCCTGACAGCAACATACAATATATGCATATATGACTTCTATACTTAATTATTATTTCCCTGCTTGCCTCTGACTTCTTGAAAGGTAGGGCTGATATGCCTTTTTCATCTTTGCAGCGATAGTGCATTCCTGGTACAAGAGTCCAATAAATGTTCCTTGTTGTATCAGTATGTTGAAGAAGTTCTGTAAGTATAAACTATGCATTTACAGTTCTTAGGGCTTCCCTGGTGGCTCAGCTGGTGAAGAATCGGCCTGCATTGTGGATGAGTCTAGTCGTATCCGGACATTTGGCTCCTTAGGGGCATTAAGATTAGTGTTCCTTGCCTTCCACATCTGTCCCTGAAGGAAGAATTGCTATGGAACTTGCTATTCTATTGTGAACAACTAGAAAACTGGGCAAAATACATGAAACAAAATTTGTCAGATATTGGACAACCCATGAGCAACTAGAAGAACAGGACTGGGATTCTCCAGAGAAAGGAAACAAATAAGATAAGAGCTGCAGTTACCCCAGTTTTCTTCTGTTTGGAGGCAATTCCTGAACCATACATGATAAAAAAGAAGGAAAACAAAACAGAGCCCAGTTGTCTTGTAGGATTGAAGAAACAGACATCAGAGTTGAAGGAGGTCAAAGCAGCTAGCATTTGTCAGCAGAGCTCTGGAGAAGAGACAACTAAACAGAAAAAAGCCCAGAAATTTGCATAAAGTTTTCCTTGAGTCACTGAGAGAAGACCAATCTGTGCAGGCATACGGTGAGTCACCACAAGGGAGGGCAAAGAATAACTCCTGAGGAAAGAACAACTGTTGCATAGCTATGTAACAAAAAATTCCCAAAACTCGCACAAAACTGAGAATTGTCCAGATTCCTACCAGCCAGAATCACCTGACTGATTACATGGAACATTCATTAGAGCCAATAGGTGAATCATACCTTCGTAAAAACCAAAGTAGTCACAGAGTTAAAGCTACCCTGTGCGCATGCTCAGTTGTGCCCAACTCTTTGCAACCCCATGGACTGCAGCCCACCAGGCTCTTCTGTCCATGGAATTTTCCAGGCAAGAATACTGGAGTGGGTTGCCACTAGCAGGTGGATTCTTTACCACTGAGCTACCCAGAAAGACCAAAGCTGCCATAGAAAGGTTCTAAACAGTTGATGAACATGTCTCATGTGAAAATGATTCTTCAGAACTAAGTCCAACAGCCTTTAAAGTAATATAAGAAAAAATCCATCACTCGATGACATAAAATTCACAAAGACTGACATCCAATGAAAAATTACAAAAGAGACAAAGAAGCAGGAGATAAAACAACCAATAAAAGACTAAAAATAGAAATGATGGAATTAGCATATGAGGACTTTAAAACAGCTATTACAATATATATTACCTGATATTTAAAGGAAAATGTGTATGAGAAATGGATAGTATAAAAAGAAGAGTAGAACTTAAGAGAGATAAAGAATAAAATATCTTACATAAAACTTTCATTGACAGGTGGAATTTAATTTCTTTTACTGTGCAACTTTGCTTCACTCCACTTGGTTTCTAAAGCCGTGAGAGATGGTCAGGTCCGGATCTCAACCAGGCCAAGTGAGGTCTGTAGACCTGAGATGTCTACTGTGGGGATGGAGAGGGATTAAGGGATTCCTCAGGCCAGGAGAAGTGTAAAAGCCCCTTTGAAAAAAGAAAACAACAAAGAGAAAAATAAACTTTCATTGACAGTATTAACCATTAGTAGATTAGAGACTGCAAAAGAAAAGATAAGAAAACTTGAAGAGTATCAACAGAAATTATCCAAAATGAAGAGAGTATAAAGAGTAGTAGGGAGAGGGAAAGAACAGATTCTCAGTGATCTATGGGACAATTTCAAGTGGTCTAATAAATTATAATTGGGGTCTCTGAATTTGGGAGGGGCAGGGTTACAATGGGTAAAATATTTAAAGATATAATAGCCAAAATGTTTCCTAATTTGATGAAAACTGTAAACGTGTTCAGATCCAAGAAGCTCAGTAAGCTCCAATGGGATAAACATACGAAAAATAAAAAAAACCAGACCAAGGTACATTCTAATCATATTGCCCAAAACCTGTGTTAAAGAAAAAACTCTTAAAATCCATCATAGGAGAAAAAAAGGACATGTTATGTACAGAGGGAGAAATATAATCAAGCACAGACTTTCCTTCAGAAACTTTGCTAGTCTTGTTTGACAATAGAATGTTTATGACAATAGAATGGTACCTTTAAAGTGCTGAAAAAAACAAAGCTCTCAACCAAAAAGTGTTTCCAAAAAAAATGTTTCAAAAATGAAAGTAAAGTGATGACATTTTCAGACAAAACTTGAAAGAGCTCATTATCATATAACCTGCACCTAAACAAATGACAGTGATAGCAGTAAAGTTGGGGTGGAGGATAGAAGTATACAGTTGAAAGTGTTCTGCATTATATCTGAAACTGTACTATTTGAAGGTAGACAGTGGTAATTTTAAGATGCATATTGTAAGTTCTAGGAAAATAAAAAAATAAAACAACCAGTATGGCTAATAATTTTTTTTTAACCCCATGGACTTCAGCATGCCAGGCTCCCCTGTCAGTCCATGGGGTCACAAAGAGTCACACACGACTGAGCAACTGAACTGAACTTTTTCTCATTATTTAGAATAATGGTTGTAAAATGGAATATGAAAAATACTCAATTCTTCAAAAAAATGAAAGAGCAAAAAGCAAACAAAAAAGAACAGAATAAATAGAAGTAGCAAGATGTTGCATTGAAAACCTATCATATTGATAATTACATTAAACAGAAATGGTCTACACCTGAGTTTCTCAACCCCAATGCTACCAACATTTAGGCCTGGAAAATTCTTAGTTGGGGCTTCCCAGGTGGTGCTAGTGGTAAAGAACCAGCCTGCCAATGCAGGAGACATAAGAGATTCAAGTTTGATCTCTGGGTGGGGAAGATCCCCTGGAGGAGGAAATGGCAACTCACTTCAGTATTCTTGCCTAGAGAATCCCACGGACAGGGGAGCCTGGCAGGCTACAGTCCATGGGGTCGCAAAGAGTCCAACATGACTGAAAAGACTTAGCACAGCACAACACAGTTCTTGGTTGTGGGGACCTGTATTTTGTACTTTGGGATATTTAAGGATTCTATGACCACTGCTCTATTCTGCAGTATCTGCCTTGATTGCCCCAGCCCTCTCCCACTATTCTTTCACTCCTGGCAAACCGCAACCACAGGCTTAACAGTCAAAGATGTTAAAAAAAAAAAAAAAGGTCTCCTTCCCTCTCCTGCATTCAGTAACCCACTTCTCCCTGGTGACATCTACTATTACAGTTTCTTAAGTATCCTTCCAAAGATAGTCTGTGCGTTTTCAAATGAGTACAGGCATATTTTCCCCCACAACTGGTAACACATTTACACAGTGTTCTTCACACAGCTCCCCTACCCTTACTATAGATTGGAAATCTTTCATATCAGTACATAGATCAGTACTCATTTTTTAAACAGCTGGATAGCATTCCATTGTACAATGCACAGTTATATATTTAAACAGTTCTCTATTGATGGGCATAGGCTTGGTAATCTTTGCTAGCATAAATGATGTAGCAATGGATAACCTTGTACTCATATCATTTCACACTTGTGTTGGTATACCTGTAGGATAAATTTCGGAAATGGAATCTTTAGGTCAAAGACTATGTACGTATTTGTAATCTGAGGAGGTATTGCCAAGTTATCCTCTATGGAAGTTATAAAACTTTGATTTTTGCTACTCTGACACATGGAAAACGCTACTTTGTATCTGTATTTGCTTTGCAGTTAAGGGAGCTTGAATATTTTTTTCATGTGCCCGAGGGGTATTGCAGTTTGTTTTCCTGTGAACCATCTCTTCGTATCTTTTGAGATGATCTTTTCTTTCTGTGAATTTTTAAAAATTTATTTATTTTTAATTGAAGGATAATTGCTTTACAATATTGTGTTGGTTTCTGCCATACATCAACATGAATCAGCCATAGGTATACATGGTATTTTCTTATTAGTTTATAAAGGATAGAGTCTGTTGTAGTAACAGACGGATGAATGTTCTGACCAATGGATGGTCATGTCCTGACCAATGACCTTGACGCCAGCATCAACACACTCGGTACCTGCCTATAGATTTATTAACCTAGGTTTGGGATCTTGGCTTCGCTACTTACTATGTGACCTTGGGCGAGTTGCTTAACTTCTTTGGGCTTCAGTGTCTTAAGTATGGGACAGGGTCTGGGTTATCAACATGGCTTAGAACCGTACCTTTATACCCAGGGACGGAGTCGGCTTGGACATATGAGTCAACAAAGTATTGGACACGTTTCTCCGCGGAGAAATCTCGCTTAGGCACAGAGGCCCGCACGTAGCAACCGAAACGGAGGAATCCCGGAGAGGCGCCAGAGAAAGTGGGGTCTGACTCCTTACAGCCCGAGTTCTCGCTTGAGAGAGAGACACGCAAGCCCGGCTGTGATCAAAAAATAAAGACCGAGCAAAGGGGGACCCACTTTCCTCGGTGAGATTCGCCCTCTGAGCCGCCCCTTCTGCTCCCAGGCTCCGGGATCAGGCCCAGCGCGGGTGCGGCGCGGCCGGGGGCCAGAGTGTGGGGAAGGAGGCGGAGGCGGAGGCGGAGGCGGAGGCGGCGGAGGCGGCGGCGGCGGCGGCGGCGGCGGCGGCGGCGGCGGCGGCGGCGGCGGCGGCGGCGGCGGCGGCTGCGGGGAGGGTGGGCCCCGCGGTCACGTGAGCCCGGCCAGCTGTTAGCTGGGGGCGGCGGCCCGGAGCTCTGGGAGTCTGGGGAGGGGGAAGCGCCCGACGGCCGCCTCCGCCGCTGCAGCTGCAGCCCCCGACGTCGCCACAGTAATCGCCGCAGCCGCAGCACGCGCACGCTCGCCGGCCGCGGCATCGGCACCGCAGACCAGAGCCCGGAGCCCGGAGCCCGGAGTCCGGAGCCCGCCGCCCCCCAGGTGAGCCATGCAGGGCGCCCCTGGGAGCGCAGGGCGTCTGCAGCCGCTTCCCCCGGCGGGTTTCACCCTGATCTGCCATCCCTGTCCCCCGTGTGCCTCTGGTCGGCTCCGGCTGCCCCTCCAGACCCGCGGGTGGCGCTACCTGGGGCAGAATCCCGCGGATGCTAGCTGGGGGTCTCTAGAGGATCACTAGACAGGGGGGGCCTCAGTCCGGGGTTGAGGGTGGGGGAAGGTGATTTGGGCTGCAGACTGCGGGGAAGCAGGAGAGGGATGCCCCACCCCAGGGCGCGAGCACTGCAGCCTGGTTGGAACCTGCCCCTGCCCTCCACACCCCAACCTCATCCTCCCCCGTCACCCTCCTACCCCCCTCTCCCCCGCCACTTCTTTTTAACTCTTCTCGCTCTCCCAGGCCGCTTTTCCTGCGTTTCCGTTGCCTGAAATCCCAGTTGCTGGCCCGCTGGGGTGTGTACCCCGTGCCACCCCCGCCCTCGCCACCTCCCCGCTCCGGGGGATCCCGGCTCGCACTGGCGCATCACTGGTGGCGGAGCGAGCCTGGCACCTTCTCGGTAGGTAACGCACCTGCCGCGCCGGCGGGCTCGCGCGAACATGGCTGCCGGGCGGGCCCGCTGCCCTGGGCCCGGCTCTGCCCAGCTTACACCGGTCTGTGGTCGCCGAATCGTGACCAGAGGACTACCCTCCCGCGAAGGGCAAACGTGTCAGCTATTGCTGGAGTCTCCCCGAGCCGAAGGACTTGTCACAACACCCCACCCCACCCTCAAGCCAACACCCAGCGAGGTTCTTGGGGATGGAGGATGTCTGGGCAGGTTAACGCGGTGGCTCTGGGGCACTTAGTGGTCAGAGGCACTCGTATTTCTGAGGTGATTATCCACTTCAGCTTGCCTTTGCGCCCTCCGTTCGCTGCTCGGTCGGATCGCGGATTATTGGGCGACATTACCCCTGGGGTCTGAAACGAGTGGGAGGGACGCTTGAACTTTAGAGAAATTGACGAGAACTAAGATTTAGGGGTTAAATTTGTCCGTTAAACCCAGACGCCTGTAAGGAAACAGTCATTTGCTGTGGCTCCACACTGTCTTGGTAGGATTCTGTTAACGAATACTGTCTTTCCGAATTTGCTGTTTAATTCTGGCTTGCGAGTGTCTTGAATTATGCTTATGTCCAGCTCCCTGGTGGTGTACGTGTGTGTGTGTGTGTGTGTGTATCCCGGTGCCTACTGTGTTCCAAGTCTGATTAGAAGATGCACCCGTTGCAGAGGAAACCTCTATTTATTCAAAATGGCAGCATGAAAAATCAGGCCTGGCGGAATCAGCACAGACCACAGTTAACATCAGCTGCCCCCTGACTTAAGCTTTGGTGGGGGTGGGGAGAGGGTCTCCCGGAAGGAGCGCTCTCCTGGGTATGGCTACAGACAGCCCTAAAGGGTGGGAGGTGACTCTTGGAGCAGGCTAGATTTTAGAGTGCTGCAAGTTTCTGGGGAGGTTATGTGGGAAGTGTGGGAAGCTGTGATTATCCTAATTTATCAAAAGCTGGTGCAAAGACCTGATTAAAACTGTGATTTTTATCTGACTGCTGATAGCTGTTTGATAACTTCTGTGTTGTTTTGTACCTACAAGTGGCTCTTAAGAGATGTATGTCTAGTATAAACATCATCTAAGAACAGTACATGGAACAAATACCAGGTTCTTAGAGTAGGTTTTATTGGAAGTGCTGATTTGACATCATGACCAAGCACACAGGCACCAGAGAATGATACATTCTTGAAAAGTGACTCATGTGAGGTTTTAAAATAAAACAGCCTTTCTTTCCCGTTTCACTGCTGTGCTGCCAGCTATCTTCTCCTTTAGCAAGCAGGAGATGCATGAGGAGGCAAGTGTTTGAGGGATAATGGGATAGAGAGAGATTAGTGCAAAGGTCAGGAATGGCAAGCTGGAAGCAGCCTGAGAAAGGGCTGTGCTGTCAACCTTCTCTTCACAGCCGGTGAGGCTGAATCCAGCAGGGTGAATGGACTGCTCCCAAGGTCATATAGCTGGTTGGCAGCTGGCAGTGAGAACTGAAATCCAGGTGTCAGAACTCCCCATTTTAGGGTTCCACATGCCACCTTCCAAAGCCTAGGAGAAAAGGGCAAACGTATCATTGTTAGAATGGCAAACACTTCATGAAACCAAACTTTAACATAAATTTAAAAATCTATAGGTATTTAAAGTAAGCACTCACACCTTAGTTTCCTAACTTAAGTCCATTTAACTTCTTAAGCTGTGTCCATCTCATGTTCCCATTTTCCAGGGACTAGACTGTTTCTGTATTTAAGCACCAAAAGCATAATTTTATGGTTTTTATATTTTATGTCAGAATCTTTGAGGTGAGAAGTATATTCTTTGATTAAAAAATTAGTTGCTTATGTTACTTGTCTTTTTTTGTTTTTTTTTAAGAAGCCCAGGTGGGGCATATAATAGCCTTTGAATATATCTAACTTTAAATAATTAGTAAATAACAAACCTATTTTAAAGTAAGTTTGAAGCAGCACTGAAGACAGCATTTTTTTCTCTAATTTGAATTTGAGTTCTCGGAGTCATATACCAGTGACCCTAGTTCTACTAAAGCAGAACTAGAAATTGTACATGATATTTTTGCAGAGGCGTTGAGAGTATGGGAAATATTTCTTCTGGGCATTCTGTACCTTCAACCCAGTGATCTGCAGAAGGAGAAGGTGGGTGGGCTGCATGCAACTGGGACAATAATTTATAGTGGTGAAATAGATAGGAACTAAGTATGAATTGACAGATAGGTTGAAGTGAAGACAAGTGCTAATGCCACATGTGTGTGCCTGCTCAGCCACTCTCGTGTCTCTGTGAGTTCATGGATAGTTGCTCACCAGGCTCCTCTGTCCATGGGGTTTCCCAGGCAGGTATACTGGAGTGGGTTGCCATTTCCTTCTCCAGGGGATCTTCCTGACCCCTAGGGATCAAACCCCAGTCTCCTGCATTGGCAGGCAAATTCTTTACCACTGCACCACCTGGGAATGCCACATGTACCATTAAAACAATAACTTGCATTAGAGCATGAATGTGAAGATTCATTCATTGAAATTCTCCCTATATGTCAAAGACACAATCACAAGTTTTAAAAATACGTAAACACATGCAATCTGTGTTTGTTGGAGGACAATAAAAGATACAGGTAAGCCAAAGTTATTTTTAAAACACCACCCGTGATCCCTTTGCCCAGCAATAATCAGTCATTGTAAATGTTTGGGACCATTTTCATTGGAGTGAGAGTCTAGGTTTGTGCTGCTCAATTCAATAGCCACTAGCCATAGGCCACATGTGGCTACTGATTACTTGAATTGTGATGTATTACAACTGTGTGATAGTCTGAATTGTGATATATTGTAAATGTAAAATTTACACCAGATTTCAAACATTTATAGGAAAAGAAGATTTTAAAATATTCTATTAATTATTTTTATTAAAGTATTATTGATTTATAGTATTATATTAGTTTTAGGTATACAACATAGTGATTCAATATTTTTGTAGATAGACTCCATTTTAAGTTATTATGAAATATTGGTTATGTTCCCTGTGTTATACAATATATCCTTGTAATTTATTTTTAATATATAGTAGTTTCTACCTCTTGACCCCTGTATCACTATCTGGTTCCTCCTTCCTTCCCTCTCCCCACTGATAAACATTAGCTTGTTCTCTATATCTGTGAGTCTCTTTCTGTTTTGTTATACTGATTTGTTTGTTTTATTTTTTAAATTCTTAGGTAAGTATAAACATACAATATCTGCCTTTCTCTAACTTATTTCACAAAGCATAATACTCTCTAGGCTCATCCATATTGCTGCAAATGGCAGGAACAAATACAGCTTGTTAATGACTTTATGTTGATTATGCAGGCATACCTTGGCGATAGTGCAAGTTGGGTTCCAGACCACTGCAATAAAGCAGGTATCAAAATAAAACAAGTCATATGAATTTTCTGGTTTCCCAGGGCATATAAAACTTATGTTTATCATGTAATCTAATAAGTGTACAATAGCATTATGTCTAAAAAAGGTATATGCCTTAATTTAAAAATACCTGATTGCTAAAAAATGCTGACATCATCTGAGGCTTCTGTGAGTTATCTTTATACTAATTCAAATAGCACTGATCACTGATAGCCATAACAAATATAACAATAATGAAAAACCTTGAAATATTGTGAGAATTACCAAAATGTGACACAGAAAGTGAGCAGATGCTGTTGGGAAAACAGCATCTATAGTCTTGGTGCAGTCAGGATTGCCACAAATCTACAGTTTGTAAAAAACACAATTATCTGTGAAGTGCAGTAAAACAAAGTACAATTAAATGAGGTATGTCTGTATTTTGAATTAATATTTTGGATATATTGGATTTAAACAAAATACATTGTTAAAAGTAATTTCATCAATTTCTCTTTACTTTTTTAAATGCAGCTCTTGGAAAACATAAAATTACATATGTGATTCACATGTCTTGCACTGTATTTCTTTTGGGCTATGTTGGTCTAGGTCATTAACAGAAAGGGAAGGTTGGTTGAAGTGTATCATACTGTTCATAGAGTTGGATGTAGATAGTGAGAGAAGTTTGAACAGACACTGGTGGGGAGGAGATGGGATGAGTGGGAAGGACTCACATGATGTACATGTCAATCACACCCACCTGTCCTATTCCCTCCAGAAACTTCCAGCATCCTTAGGGCCTCTACCCAGTCTGGAATGGTGATGAACTGAAACAGGTGGGTGACTGGAATGGGAAGAAGTTGGAGGTCTCCCAGCTTGAGCCTTATCGGTAGCAGAGTGAAAGAGCTTGAGATGGTTAACGTTCCCTTCTCCTTCTGTTCTTAATGGTTATGTATTGAACCTGAATCTCCCAGTGCTTAATCTACGCCCTAAAGAGAGCTAGGTGTTCTTGAAGGGTTCCATGAGCATTGCTGATCATTGTCTTAAGTTGGGCTACTGCCCTCCTCCTCTTGCTGGTTTACATGAGCGCCTCTTCTTTTAGATAATAAAGACCTTGAGAAAATCTTTTTAGCTCCATTTTCCTCTTAGGTTGCACACAGTGCTTGTATGTGCTTAGGGGGTCAAAGTACGTATTAGTAATTCATATCACTTCTTAAAAATCCTAGTTAAAATCATACAGTGATCACTGCTATATTTAAAATGGATAACCAACAAGGACCTATTGTATAGCACATGGAACTCTACTCAATGTTATATGTCAGCCTGGATGGGAGGGGGTTTGGGGGGAGAATAAATACAGGTATATGTGTGACTGAGTCCCTTTGCCGTTTATCTGAAACTATCACAGTGCTGTTAATTGGCTATACCCTAATATAAAATTAAAAGTTTAAACTTTGAAAAAAAATTATACAGTGATCAAAGGCTCATCTGAATATCTTTTTCTCCACTCAAAGTAAAACGTAGTGTATTTTAAAATTGCACTTAGCAGTGCTTAGTGACCTAAAATAATTAAATGAGATGTCTTAAAATGTCCTTTCTTGAGCCCTGAAGTAATCAGATTTTTTAAAATAATTAAAAATTCAATAAAGCAATGCATGCATGCATGCCTAGTCACTTCAGTCGTGTCCGACTCTTTGCAACTCAGTGGACTGTAGCCTGCCAGGCTCCTCTGTCCATTGGATTCTCCAGGCAAAAATACTGGAGTGGGTTGCCATGCCCTCCTCCAGGGGATCTTCCTGACCCAGGGATCAAACCTGAGTCTCTTATGTCTCCTGAATTGGTAGGCAGGTTCTTTATCACTAGCACCACCTGGGAAGCCCAATAAAGCAATATGAGCTTGCTATAAAGATATTTAAAATGACATAAGTGGATAAAAGGGTAAGTTTCTATCTTTATAACCCATGCTTAGTCCCATTTGCAACGCTCAGGATTAATATTAATCCTTCTAGGTTTTTCTTTTTTCTTCCTACTTCCCTACTTTCCTCTCTCCCTTCCTTCTATCTATAGTATATATTTATTTTTGCATAAATGGGTATTTACATTCACACAGTAATATGTTCATATATGTGTATGTAGGTTCCTTTTTGGTAATAAAATGGAATAAATTTCCTGATGGTTTTTAAAACAGCAAGTGGCTCTAGCATTAATGGGCACTTACAAAGTGTTTTGGTTTTTTTTGGCCCTGCCAAGTGGCATGAGGGATCTTAGTTGGATCTTAGTTCCCAGACCAGGATCAAACCCATGGCCTCTGCATTGGGAGCTTGGAATCTTAACCACTGGATTGACAGAGAAGTCGCTACAAAGTAGTTCTCAAATCCATTTTGCTAGACATAAAGTAACCCTGTGGTTTCATACAAGCAAGATTTAAATTTCTTCTGTAGGAAATGAATGTATACCTGATATGTTTTACAAGGACAGAGTGTATATCACTGTTTTAAGAATGAATGGGAAGATTATTTAAATTCCAGTTTACAGCATTAACAGGTACATATCAAATCATACTAATGGGAAAAGATCAGAATAGACAATAGGCTATTTACATGGGTGAGGAAAACAGATGGTGGGAATAGGAAGGTCATCATTTGTAGCAACCTTGCCAAATTAGTGGTCACAATGGCAGCAATGTCAGAAATGAGAACAGAAGGAAATACAAGAAACTTAGATGTGACTTGTTCAATAGCTCCCAGTTTTTCCCACAGGGAATGCTTTTGGAAGCTAAACATATACCTGTATATTTCAAAAACAGTCTTTTTCATTTATCTCCATAATCATTACATACCTGGAACCCTGATCTTTAAGACCAAACCCTCCTTGAATGTTCTTCTATTCCAGATACTCTGCGTTTAACATCTCATGTAATCCCCACAACAGTATGTGGTAGACATCATGGCCATGTTTTATAGATGAAGAACTTAGTGGTTGGACGAGCAGCACTTGGAATCTGGGTCTATCTGATTCTTTCTTATTAATAAAAAAACATAATATATTCTCTTGGAGAGATTATTCTGACTGTACAGGTCTAATGTATACTATTTATTTATTTTTTTTTTTAATAAATTTATTTATTTTAGTTGGGGGCTAATTACTTTACAATATTGTAGTGGTTTTTGCCATACATTGACATGAATCAGCCATGGGTTTACATGTGTTCCCCATCCTGAACCCCCCTCCCACCTCCCTCCCCATCCTGTACCTCTGGGTCATCCCATTGCCCCAGCCCTGAGCATCTGTCTCATGCATTGAACCTGGAATGGTGTTCTGTTTCACATATGATAATATACATGTTTCAATGCTATTCTCCCAGAACGTCCCACCCTCACCTTCTCCCTCAGAGTCCATAAGACTGTTCTATGCATCTGTGTCTCTTATTCTGTCTCACATATAGGGTTATCGTTACCATCTTTCAAATTCCATATATATGCATAATGTATACTATTCATGTGATGGAAGTCATTTATTTTCTTTGTATTATTATAAAAGATAGAAAACTGTCTTTCAACCTGCCGTATATTGGAAAATATCTTCCTTATCAAGTCCGAACTTGATCAGACTGTACTTTTCTAACTTGAATGAAAAACAAATACTGCTTGCACTACTTATCTACTCTTTTCCCCATTTTAAAAAAATCAGTTGTTTTATCTATGAGAAATGGATGCCATTCAACTAATCCTTTCTCTTCCCCTCACTCTAAAATTCCTAAGAGCTCTTTCAAAAGTGATACTCATGCAGCCTGAGTTTTCTATAAAGTGGTTCCATATTTTAAATGCACCTGAGTGATGAACAGATCACTGGGTATGGTAGAGTTTTTGAAGGTAGGCCTTGAATTCAAGTGTGTCCCAACATTGACTGGACACAGAATAAGTAATGAGTCATATATATTGTATCTTTAGCATTATTTTTAGATGTATAAGGATTTTATTACCAGTTAGTACATACAGGTGGTTTAGTCGCTAAGTTGTCTCTGACTCTTGCGATCCCATGGACTGTAGCCTGCTAGGCTCCTCTGTCCATGGGATTTTCCAGGCAGCAATACTGGAGTGGTTTGACATTTCCTTCTCCAGGGGATCTTCCCAACCCAGGGCTTGAACCCCGGTCTCTTGCACTGCAGGCAGATTCTTTACCGACTGAGCTACCAGGGAAGTCATACAGATGCATTTAAAATGTTATGAAATTCATAGCATATATTTCCCAGCCATCTACAATCACTGTTATGTGGGGTGTCTATGAAATTTTTTTGATGTTTAAAAGTTGGGAAACATATTAGAACATTTTGCATTATAGAGAAATTCTGGAGTGATTTGAAGAATAGTGATTTGACTATAGAAAACTCCTTGTTTCCTTAACAGCTGTCACGTGAATCATTCATTAAGTTGCACATTTTGCTTTATTCATATTTCTCATTGTCAGCATATCTTGAAAATGAGGCAAAATCAGATGTGTCCAAAGGATAAAATGAATTCATTTGCCATAACTGAGCTGTGGGGTTGTCCTTAATCCCTGGGTCTCTGCCTTATTGAAAGGCCATATTTATTAACTGCAGTATATTGGTAAAATAAGTTATTTCTACTTCAACTGTTCCTTTTCTTTTTTTAAAGTATTTTCATTGCAATTCAGATTTTCATGTGGGAGGGAAGTTTGAAAGTGCCTGAATATAGGTTAAGAAATTGTGATTTTACAGCCCAGGAATATTATTACACTTAAAAATTTTGTTGCATTTCATTACAGTCTTTTTGCATCAACTACCTATATGATATACATAATTTGAATGATACTGCATGTAATTTGTGGGACTGCTTTTTATTTCACCAGCTTGTTCTTGTGTATTTATATATTTGCCAGTTTTTTATGATATGTCAAGATAGTAAATTATTTATCGGGTTTGTTTGGTTTTTTTATTCTTGTGATCATCTAAGTGGCTGTATTTGGGAGGTGATGCACCAGCAGTAGTCCATTAAATTATCAGGGGTTATGGTGAAGTTGAGTCATTGTTAATTACCTGGAATTTTGATTTCACAAATTCGAAATAGACACTCTTTTCATTTCCTCTTGCTAATCACCTAAATTGCAGTAATTTTGGAATGGAATAGCAAATCAGTTTGTGATCATTTCACTCATGAAGGAAAAAGCATCCAAAGGATATTTCTTAGCAGGCCCTACTGATTTAGAAATATTCAGCTACCTGAAATAATATCTAGCTTTTTTTTCTGGCTTAAATTCTTTCTATCCAATGCAGAGAAGTCATGATCATTACTAAAGGATTTACTTTGCATCTGTGTTAAAAATGAAGAATGCGTTTTTTTAAAAGGCATTTTTAAAGATTTGAATGATTTTATTTCTTTAAAGTAGTGCAAAATCCCAAACTTTTTTTTTTTTTTTGGTACCGGGAGTGGGGTGCAAACCAAACATTTAAATAACAGCTAACAATCCATATCTTCCTGATTATCATGTAGAGTGATTAGTCTGATTTCCCAGTTTTTAAGTCAAAGACTGAGAAAACACAACCTCCTACATCTTTGTCATACTTCTCTCAAGTTAACCAGGGATGTGTTTCACCCCCTTGGTCTTTAAGGCAAAGAGTACTGCTGCTGATGTTGCTGAAGTCAGTAATATTCCATTAAAATTGAATGGTTTCCTTAAAAATAAAACTGAGAAGCAAAATGGCAGACAGTTTTTGGCCCTTGAAGCTAGTTAACACCTTAAAGGGGCTTATTGTACTCTTTTCCTGTTTGTATATATTGAAAGTTTCTACACTCAAAAAAAAAAAAAACAAAAAACCAAGAAAACAAAGCCAGACAGAAAAAAATGAATCATACTTTTGAGAAGCAAAGAAGTTTAATAACCTATAACAATAGATATTCCATACCAGTCTGAACTGATGCATCAGAATCATCTGGGCATTTGTTAAAAATATACTCTCTGAATTCAGCTCAGACCCACTGAATCAGAATCTCCAAGGAGAGGGTGTCCAGGAATCTGCTCCTCAGACCATTTCCGTGTGTAGTCCAATATGAATCCCGCTGATTGAACCACAGCTTGGGAGCACCATGTCAGAATCAGATTTTCCTGCTCTTTTTATCTCATTGAAGATGAAATATAGATGGGTACCCTTTCTCCTTCATTTGCTCAACAAACATTTTTTGAGGTCTTATCATGTGCCAATCTGTGTGCTAGGTTCCTGGGGAAATAAGGAATTATGTAAGTGTCCTTGCCCTCATGGGGCTCATAGTCTAAAGAGATACAGCAAGATAGATGGAAACAGGGGCTCTGCTCTTCCCCCAGTGCACTGATGTACCGAGGCAAACTGAAATCCCTCCCCATCCCCCAGTTGTCCTTACTCAAAGTGATATCTGAGCCCCTGAATAACTTACAAGTTGATTGGTCCAGTGCATGGACTGAGGAGCCTGGAGGGCTATATAGTCCATGAGGTTGCAAAGAACTGGACACAACTGAGCACACACATACAGTGCTATTTCTAACCTTGAAAGAATTTTAAACATCATGTGCATTATTTTTTAAGTAAAGAGTATAGTATAGGTGTTTTTTTGTTTTTTTTTTTTGATCTTGCTACACCTCTTGTAGGATCCTAGTTCCCTGACTAGGGTTTGAACGTGGGGCCCTCGGCATTAAAAATCACAGTCCTAACTGCTGGGCCACTGGGGAATGTCCCCTAACTGTCATAAAATTTTTGTACAGATTGTTTAAGTCGGGATCTAAATAAGTCCCACTCATTGCAATTGGCTGGTACATCTCTTAAATAACTTCGTCTCTTCATCTTCATCTTTTTTTTTCTTGCAGTTTTTGTTGAAGAAATCAGATTTATCCTATAAAGTTTCTCATAGTCAGGATTTTGCTGATTTCATGCCCATGGTTGTCATTTGTATCCTCTGTAAATTGATGCTTCAATCTAGAGGCTCTATCACTCCAGCCTGATCCTCTAAGCACATTTTAGTTACACGTTGGAATGTGAGTGTGTCTGATGAGCCAGGTGCAAACCTTCAGTGAGAAGATGAAGGAACATAGTAGGGATTGTTGCAAAAGTGGTAAACTCATGACCAGTGACTAGTAGGAGCGAGGAAAAGGAACATTTATTGAGCATCCACTGTATCCAACCACAGGACTGGGTACTTTCCATTTGATCTCAGGTATACATGAGTGCTATGTTGTATATGACATATGTGAAAATATGTCTTATTTTCACATGGGGAAACTGGCTCAGAGAGAGTTCATAACCTGCCTGTTTCCCATGGTTCAAAGGTGGAGTCAGGACACGAACAAGGGTTTCTGTCTGTAAAGTGTGCCTTCTCTTGCCACTGTGCATATGGGGCTACAAGGCCAAGTAAGTATTGTAAATGACCACAATTGACCTGACATTGAGAAAAGAAGGAAAGAACAAAAAAGAGAAGTAGCACAAGGGGGACCATAGGCAACACTTCCATTGGCCTCAGTGTCAAGGGGTGGAGGGGACTGTGGCAGGAACCCCTTCCCAGCTCCAATCTTGCTGACATGCATGAATGTGGACCCAGTGTTGTCAGATCTTTTGAGTTTTCAGGAGATGCTAAGTATCTGAATTTCTGTGGAAAATCTCTAGATTTACCAGTGTTAGCTGCTAATTCAAATTAAACACATACAAACTCACTATATAGGCCAATGCTCTGAAAGAAAGTGCAAGTGTAAGTGTTAGTAGCTCAGTTCAGTTCAGTCACTCAGTCGTGTCCGACTCTCTGCGACCCCATGAATTGCAGCACGCCAGGCCTCCCTGTCCATCACCAACTCCCGGAGTCTATCCAAACCCATGTTCATCGAGTCAGTGATGCCATCCAACCATCTCATCCTCTGTTGTCCCCTTCTCCTCCCGCCCCCAATCCTACCCAGCATTAGGGTCTTTTCCAATGAATCAACCCTTCGCATGAGGTGCCCAAAGTATTGGAGTTTCAGCTTCAACATCAGACCTTCCAATGAACACCCAGGATTGATCTCTTTTAGGATGGATTGATTGGATCTCCTTGCAGTCCAAGGGACTCTCAAGAGTCTTCTCCAACACCATAGTTCAAAAGCATCAATTCTGCGGCACTCAGCTTTCTTCACCGTCCAACTTTCACATCCATACATGACCACTGGAAAAACCATAGCCTTGACTAGACGGACTTTTGTTGGCAAAGTAATGTCTCTGCTTTTAAATATGCTATCTAGGTTGGCTATAACCTTCCTTCCAAGGAGTAAGCGTCTTTTAATTTCATGGCTGCAGTTACCATCAGTAGTGATTCTGGAGCCCAAAAAAGTAAAGTCTGACACTGTTTCCACTGTTTCCCCATCTATTTCCCATGGAGTGATGGGACCAGATGCCATGATCTTAGTTTTCTGAATGTTGAGCTTTAAGCCAACTTTTTCACTCTCCTCTTTCACCTTCATCAAGAGGCTCTTCAGTTCTTCTTCACTCTCTGCCATAAGGGTGGTGTCATCCGCATATCTGAGGTTATTGATATTTCTCCCGGCAATCTTGACTCCAGCTTGTGTTTCTTCCAGCCCAGCATTTCTCATGATGTACTCTGCATATAAGTTGAATAAGCAGGGTGACAATATACAGCCTTGACGGACTCCTTTTCCTATTTGGAACCAGTCTGTTGTTCCATGTCCAGTTCTAACTGTTGCTTCCTGACCTGCATACAGGTTTCTCAAGAGACAGGTCAGATGGTCTGGTATTCCCATCTCTTTCAGAATTTTCCACAGTTTATTGTGATCCACACAGTCAAAGGCTTTGGCATAGTCAATAAAGCAGAAATAGATGTTTTTCTGGAACTCTCTTGCTTTTTTGGTGATCCAGCGGATATTGGCAATTTGATCTCTGGTTCCTCTGCCTTTTCTAAAACCAGCTTGAACATCTGGAAGTTCACGGTTCACGTATTACGGAAGCCTGGCTTGGAGAATTTTGAGCATTACTTTACTAGCATGTGAGATGAGTGCAATTGTGCAGTAGTTTGAGCATTCTTTGGCATTGCCTTTGTTTGGGATTGGAACGAAAACTGACCTTTTCCAGTCCTGTGGCCACTGCTGAGTTTTCCAGATTTGCTGGCATATCGAGTGCAGCACTTTCACAGCATCACCTTTGAGGATTTGAAATAGCTCAACTGGAATTCCATCACCTCCACTAGCTTTGTTCGTAGTGATGCTTTCCAAGGCCCACTTGACTTCACATTCCAGGATGTCTGGCTCTAGGTGAGTGATCACACCATCGTGATTATCTGGGTTGTGAAGATCTTTTTTGTACAGTTCTTCTGTGTATTCTTGCCACCTCTTCTTAATATCTTCTGCTTCTGTTAGGTCCATACCATTTCTGTCCTTTGTCGAGCCCATCTTTGCATGAAATGTTCCTTTGGTATCTCTAATTTTCTTGAAGAGATCTCTAGTCTTTCCCAATCTGTTGTTTTCCTCTATTTCTTTGCACTGATTGTTGAGGAAGGCTTTCTTATCTCTCCTTGCTATTCTTTGGAACTCTGCATTCAGATGGGAATATCTTTCCTTTTCTCCTTTGCTTTTTGCTTCTCTTCTCTTCCCAGCTATCTGTAAGGCCTCCTCAGACAGCCATTTTGCTTTTTTGCATTTCTTTTCCATGGGGATTTTCTTGATCCCTGTCTCCTGTACAATGTCACGAACCTCTGTCCATAGTTCATCAGGCACTCTGTCTATCAGGTCTAGTCCCTTAAATCTATTTGTCACTTCCACTGTATACTCATAAGGGATTTGATCTAGGTCATACCTGAATGGTCTAGTGGTTTTCCCTTCTTTCTTCAATTTAAGTCTGAATTTGGCAATAAGCAGTTCATGATCCGAGCCATAGTCTGCTCCCGGTCTTGTTTTTGCTGACTGTATAGAGCTTCTCCATCTTTGGCTGCAAAGAATATAATCAATCTGATTTCGGTGTTGACCATCTGGTGATGTCCACGTGTAGAGTCTTCTCTTGTGTTGTTGGAAGAGGGTGTTTGCTATTACCAGTGCATTCTTGTGGCAAAACTCTATTAGCCTTTGCCCTGCTTCATTCTGTACTCCAAGGCCAAACTTGCCTGTTACGCCAGGTGTTTCTTGACTTCCTACTTTTGCATTCCAGTCCCCTATAATGAAAAGGACATCTTTTTTGGGTGTTAGTTCTAAAAGGTCTTGTAGGTCTTCATGGAACCGTTCAACTTCAGCTTCTTCGGCGTTACTGGGTGGGGCATAGACTTGGATTACCGTGATATTGAATGGTTTGCCTTGGAAACGAACAGAGATCATTCTGTTGTTTTTGAGATTGCATCCAGGTAGCTCAGTAGTGTCCAACTCTTTGGGACCCCATGGACTGTAGCCCACCAGGCTCTTCTGTCCATGGCATTCTCCAGGTAAGAATACTGGAGTGGGTTGCCATTTCCTTCTCCAGGGGATCTTCCCAACCAGGGATCAAACCTGGATCTCCTGCATTCCAAGTAGATTCTTTACTGTCTGAGCCACCAAGGAAGCCACCAGTTTAGGCCAATGCTCTGGACCAAACCAAATGAATGCACAACCTGCCACCCTTAAACCATCCTATGCCGCTCAGAAATATGACAGTGAATCAGTGGCATTGAACTCTACAGGAATCAGCTGTCAGAGGTAGGTGTTGCCCTTGGACTTAGGGAAAGGGAATAGTGACCAGCTCTTAAAAGACATTAAGTGACGATGGAGCACATCTTCAAAAGGTAAAAGAGCACTCAGACACCGTAAGGAAAAAAGTCAAGTTTCTAAAGTCTGGTTTGTTCAGATCAGACCTTGACAAAGGAACAGCCTTCACCATGTACCTTTTCTCACCCTCACGGTGATGTGTCCTTACTGTGTCCCAGATAACATTCTGAGCGCTTTGTGTTTCAGCTCATTTGAACCTCACCATGACCCTGTTGTTATCCCTGTTACAGAACAGTGACACGGGATTGAGATTTGAACTCAGATTGCTTCCAAAACCTGCCTACTCACCCAATATCCTATGTGGTCTTTCTTCCATTAGGTAATTCCTCATTAAAGACATTGATTATTAGAAGCTGGAAATCACTGGCTGTGGAGTCCTAAAGCTTTGTGTTCTGCTGTCTTGAGCTTTCAGTAAGACACTTAATAGCATCTTTCTTACTTATCAGGCAGAACTTGATGAGTCTGATGTATGTACCTTCTGTCAACTGGCATTTTCATCTCAATTCAGTTAGATAATTCATTTTCCAAACACCCTATTTACTCTTTACTATCTCAATAGCAGATAAAGGATAGGAAAGGAAATTTATAAGTGAGTACCATTTGTCCTGTTTTCAATTCAGCAGGGATGTCAATGATTTAAAAAATGAATTTATCAATAAATAATATAGAATACATTCTTCTTTGCTTTTCTGAAAGAAAGTAATTAATGTACATGGACTTTAAACTTACCCAATCTGCCCAGTAAAGCTGGGAGCTTGGAAAGTAAGGACATTTGTGCAAGTAAACATCCTTTGTCACAGTTTTTTGCAAGACAGCTAATAAACCTATGGCTTATACAGACAGTCATTTTCTTCCTCTCAGGCAATTCAAGGCTTTCTTATTACTGGGTACGGTGACCAATGAGGGCCACTGAAGCTTTTCTGAGATAAAAAGGCAGGGCAGTTTGGCATTCAGACGAAGAAAACCCCTCCTTGGCTTGAAGCATTCATGCCCTTCAATAAGTACTCACTGAACTTGAGGACAAAGACCTTCTTTCCCATGCAGCTACCTCCTTCCTTGTCTAGACATTCTGTAAGCGGTCTCCTAGTTACAGAGGTGCAGCACTCCAGCCCTCTAAGCCTGTACCCAGCCTCCTGTCACCAGTCAGGGGGGATGTTGGGCGATGCAGCTCTGATGCTGTGGGCTCAGGGACTCTGCAGTTATAATTCCCAAGAGGAAGTCATGACTCCAGAAAAGATTTTGATGGTTAGAAATTGATCTTAGAAATACTTTACCACAACTGATAGCACCATATCTAAAGCTGTCCAGGCCACTACTATAGCCTTGAGCCACCTGTGGATATTTGATTTTTAAAAAATGTTTAATATGGTAAAAAGTACACATAAGATTTACTATCTTAACCATTTTAAGTGTACAGTTAAGTTGTGTTAAGAATATTCATATTGTTGTGCAGCCAATCCCCGGAAATTTTTCACCCTGCAAAACTGACTCTGTGTACCCATTAAACAACTGTCCATCCTCTTCCCTCTCCTGCCCCTCCCTGGTCCAGCCCCTGGTAACCACCATTCTAATTCTGCCTCTATGAATTTCACTACTCTAGGTAACTCATATAAGTGAAATACAGTATTTGCATTTTTATGACTGGCTTATTCTACTTGGAATAAAGTACAGATAAACACAATTTGAAATATTCTTAACAAATACTTCCTAGGAAATGCCTGTCAGTTTAATTGTCTACAAGGGTTAAATTAGAGTGTTTCATTAATTGGAGCTGTTAGTTTTCCTGGCAAGAATCCCAACTGGTATTTACCACAAAGAAGCCTATTCAATAGGCCTGCCCTCTAAGCCTGTTGCTTTTAAAGATTTTTGCTTGAAACCCGTAGTAAAAGAAATGTTATATCATAGCCCAGTGCATACATACACTTCTGTGTGTGTATTTGAACTTCAAGTTTCTTATGCCAACACTTACCCTTCTTATATGAGATGCGTATATTCTTTACTAAAAAACTGTTGATCTTGTCCACTAGGTTGATTCCATAACCCACGAAAGGACTACAACATGCAGTTCAGGAAACACTGCTTCAGACATTCCTGGATTCAGTTTTAGGCCTGTAGTATAATCCTGGGAGAAGGCAATGGGACCCCACTCCAGTACTCTTGCCTGGAAAATCCCACGGACGGAGGAGCCTGGTAGGCTGCAGACCATGGGGTCGCTAAGAGTCAGAAACGACTGAGGGACTTCACTTTCCCTTTTCACTTTCATACATTGGAGAAGGAAATGGCAACCCACTCCAGTGTTCTTGCCTGGAGAATCCCAGGGACAGGGGAGCCTGGTGGGCTGCCGTCTATGGGATCGCACAGAGTCGGACACGACTGAAGCGATTTAGCAGCAGCAGCAGCAGCAGTATAATCCTGTGCCCCCATCCCCACTTCTGGACCCTCATGACTCAGAGATTGCTTCAGAATTGTGCCTCAAAGCAAGCAAGTTAAGAAAAAAATCCATCAGTCATGGCTTTATTTCTTGAGTAAGCTTTGTTCATTGAGTCTGATGCTGGTTTAAGTAGAGTGAAATTATAATACAAAACCCATTCTTGAATAGTTATTCTGTTTTCTAAAGCTGATTATAAATGACAAAAAAAACTATGCAATAGATTTCTGAATTAGCATATGTGATTGGGAGTTAATTAAATTTTATTTTTCTTCAGAGAGGAGATTATGGTATCTCATAATGCTGGATAAGATTATAGACGGAAAAGGAGAAAAATTGTAAAGTCAGTCTTTTGTGTCATATACGAATGATTTAGCAGTTTATAAAAATACTGTAAACAGAGACTTCAAAATGCATGTTTTATACAGTATATAGATGAGTTAACATCACAGATTTTTTTTTAGTGAAATATGTGGTATGTTAGCCAATATTATGACAGATAACGGGAACAAAATTGAGATCCCTTGTATCAGTTTCGAAAGAATTTCATCTCAGGGTCAGCAGAAAATTGACTTTCTGATTGGCCGGTTTTTCTTTTCCTGTTTAAGGAGGTGACTGTAGGAGGCCTGCCCGCTATTTGTATAAAAAATAGTAATGCAAATTTATTGAGTAATTCTGAATTGGGAAGACTGTAAAGGAAAAAAAAAAAGAAAACAAAATACCAGAGAATAACTGTAATACTGAATAAATAATTTGTCCTAACTATAACTCAAATAAGAATTTGCCGGTTTTGAAATTTCTTGTTTTTGGCCTTGCTACACAGCTTAAGGGATCTTAGTTCCCCTACCAGGGTTGCTACCCGGGCTCCCTGCATTGGAAGCATGGTGTCTTAACCACTAGACTGCTGGGGAAGCCCCCAGTTTTGAAATTTTAGATGTTGGGACAGAGAAATAGAGCTGAATTTTTTATTTGAAATTAAATTCCTAAATTGGCAATACTCCCAGGTTTAATTTTTTAAAATCTTTTTTGTATGATTAAATAAAGATAAGTACTTGTAGGAAAATCGAAACAAAAGAAAATATAGAAAAACAGAATTTAGTGGTCAGGCTACTACTTCTAGTCTTTTTGTATGCATGTGTTCACATAGTTAAGATAATTTATTTTGGATCCCCCTTCCAGTTCCCCACACCATTTCTCCATTCAATTAAAAACGCTTCACAAACATTTTAATGGTTTTATGGTGTTCCACCATATAGATGTAGCATAAAATTTTAGCCACTTCTCTGATGCTGGACAGTTTGGGCCAGTTTTTCACCTGTATAAATACTGCTGTAATGCACTCTTTTGTGCATAAATCTTATCCATATTCCTGACCATTTCCTTGGGGTGTGTGTATGTGTGTTATTTGCTCAGTCATGCCCGACTCTTTGTGACCCCATGGATTGTAGCCCTTCAGGCTCCTCTATCCATGGAATTCTCCAGGCAAGAATATTGGAGTGGGTTGCCAGTCCCTTCTCCAGGGGATCCTCCCAATCCAGGGACCAAACCTGGGTCTCCCCACACTGCAGGCAGATTCTTTACAGACTTAGCCACCTGGGAAGCCCTTCCTTAGAGTAGACACTTAGGAACGGCATTACCTTCTGTCTACTGCACTGTCTCCTCCCTAACGTAGCAACTTCTTTGAAAAGTTGTCTATGCACTGGTCCCATTTCCTTCCTAAAACCTGGCTTGGAACCCTTCAATGGCTTTAGTGTTTATTATGGGATAGACCCTAAAATCCCTGCCACCTTCCTGCAAGACCCAACAGAAACCAGCCTGTCCACCTGCCTCTCAACCTCTTTCCCATTCTCTCTGGCCTCAGCCACACTGGCTTTTCAATGTAATGACTCCTTCCCCTTCTCCAGTCTCAGGGCATTGAAACCTACATATCCTCCTTCTGGAACAGTCTCCCTCCCCCAGCCATCTGTCTTTTGTGGACTAGGAGGTGAAATATCTGTTTAGAGGAAGTAGTTGGAAGTTTGAAGAGAAGTGAAGCTATCAAAAGTTCATTTAGGAGGTAAAAAGAGGAGCTGACCAGCCAAGTACACAGAGGGTTTCCAGGCAGCAATGAGGGCCACTTTCCTGGTATATTCAGAATTAGGAATGTGAGATTCACATCAAGGAAAACGGAATTGTCCTCCAGGGCTGTGATCACCTTTAGCCTCTGGAGGAAGGAGCTTGCTTAAACTCAGTTCACATGGTGAGTTCCGTAGCCTCTTCCTAATGTTTATTTTCCTCGGTCTTTTGGAAGTATCATGCCTCTTCTTTGCTAATTCAGTATAAGTGGGTGATAGCCCATTTTGTCATTAAAATAAGTGTTGTTGTGCTAAGTCGTTTCAGTTGTGTCCCACCAGGCTCCTCTGTCCACGCAGTTCTCCAAGCAAGAATACTGAAGTGGGTAGCCATTTCCTCCTCCAGGGTATCTTCCCACAAAGATATTGAAACTACGTCTCTTCTGTCTCCTGCATTGGCAAGAGGTTTCTTTATCACTAGGGCCACCTGGGAAGCCCTAGGACAAATGAACGATTTCACAAATAAGTACTTCTGGAAACCTCAATGTAAAAATCTTCATTTCTGGGTTTATTGGGAAGTTGTAGTGCTGCTCTGTCCAATAGAATTTCTACCTCCCATGTATGGCTATTTAAATTTAACTAAAGTTTGTCATAAAATTTTAAATTTAATTCCTTAATTATAGTAACGACATGCCAATAGCCACTTGAGGCTAGTGGCCGCCATATTAGACAGTAGAGATAAAACATTTTTGTCATTGCAGAAAATTCTTTTGGACAGCACTGATCTAGAGAATAGACAAAAATCTAGCTAAGTTATCTCCAAGGCTAGTTGTTGTGCAGAATGGTGATCTAGGAAAAGCAAATGGACAATTTGCCTTGGCTAGTTTGCTGTAGGCTGTAATACACAGTTTGCTGACTCATATAGCATTAAAAAAAATAGACATAAAAATTCTGCTCCCTTCTGGCATTCCCAGTCATTCCCAAAATTCAGCAGAAAAGCCAACTTCCCTGCGCTTCTGTTACCTATATATTGGTCATGGTCAGGTGATTCAGATGACTTGTTGACCAAGCACATCTCCAGGCTGAAGAATTAAGTGCTCGTCGGAAAAGCCACGTGTGTTGCTTGTTTTCTGCAGATACATCTTGTAAATTCAAGACCAGTGGGTTTTTACCATTTTTAAGGATCAAGTAAAATCAGGTTCTGCTCATAGTTGCAATGCCAGTACTTTGACATGGCCCAACAGTCAGGAAGAAGGGGGATTTCCATTGCCTATGTGAACCATACAAACACAAGGAAAGAAATGTGTCCTTTCTGCATGTTATCTTCTTCTGTGTTTATTTCACTTTATTTGGCTCAGCCTGCAGTTCCTCTCATCTTCTAATTCTAGGAGCCCTCTATAAAGGCATCTTATTACAGTTACTGTAGGTCTTTCTTACACACACGGGGTCGTGGTTTATCTGTCTCTCCCCTTCAAATTTGAAGATAATGTGGTTTTGTGAAAATGGGAAAGGTTAAGAGGAGAGAGAACTGGAGACTCTTTATCTTCTCACCTTTTCTTTCCCTTTAAAGGACTGGAGGATATTTTCCTGAGCTAGAAGGGATTTTGGGGCTTCCCTGGTGGCGCTGTGGTAAAGAATCTGCCTGCCAAAGCAGGAGATCCAGGAGATGCTGGAGACGTTGGTTTGATCACTGGGTCAGGAAGATCCCCTGTAGTAGGAAATGGCAGCCTACTCCTGTATTCTTGCCTGGAAAATTCTATGGACAGAGGAGCTGGGCAGGCTACAGTCCAGGCGATTGTAAAGAGTTGGACACAACTGAGCATGTATGCAGCAGGAAATGATTTTCAGACTTATGGACTCCCCTACTTCTCTGTGCCCTGGAGAGGGAGCTGCCATAAACACTGCTGGGAAGAACTCTTCACAGCCTGGGGTGGGCATGTGCAGACTAACCTGAAGTAGTTTGGTTATAGATGTAGCAACATCGTCCCTCACAAAGATGTTTCTAAACACAGAATGTTGCTGACTCTGTGACTTGATAGCTGCTCTAGCTGTGAGTGAGGAGAGTTGATTTTAATTGACTTGTTCAATGGAAATTTTTGAAACGCTGCTATATTTGGACAGTCAGAACCCAGTTAGCCTCCCTGGTTTTCAAAATATTTTCTCAAGCATCATTTCATTTGATATTCATGATAAATCTGTGGGCTGGAGCAAAACATTTGTGGAAAGAAAACTTAGACTCAGAGAGGTAAACTAACTTACTCAAGGTCACACGGCTAATAGGTGGGGTTGGCAGGGCTGAGGTTTGAATCCTGGTTGCTTTTCTGAGAATATTGCTTTACTTCACATTTTATCTTAGGTTCATAAAATAAAACACATTTAAGTTGGGTAATTCATGGCACAAATATGATAGTTGGCTCAATGATAATGTTTGTTGGGTGTCTATAATTCAGAGAGTTGGGGAATGAGCTACTGTAATTGGGTGGCATAGGTTCTGCCCTCAGGGAGCTTTATTTGAAACGTCTGAAGCAGTACATTTATAAATAACGGAGGCACGTTATCCTCAGACAGACCAGATGCATCAGTGTTTATGGATGCTGAGAAAATGACAGAGTTCTTCATAGAAGCCTTTTTGAAAGAGAGGGAGTTTTTGAATCAGATCCTGAAGGACAGGTGCAGAGGCTAAGGGAGGGGCACTTCAGTGAGTGCAGAAGCATGGTGGTGAGAAAGAGCTATAGAGAGTCAGCCACACTTTGGTGGAGCATTAAGGAAGGACTGAGCACTTGTTCTGGAGAAGGCAGTGGCACCCCACTCCAGTACTCTTGCCTGGAAAATCCCATGGACGGAGGAGCCTGGTAGGCTGCAGTCCATGGGGTCGCTAAGAGTCGGACACGACTGAGTGACTTCACTTTCACTTTTCACTTTCTTGCATTGGACAAGGAAATGGCAACCCACTCCAGTATTCTTGCCTGGAGAATCCCAGGGACGGGGGAGCCTGGTGGGCTTCCATCTATGGGGTTGCACAGAGTCGGACACGACTGAAGCGACTTAGCAGCAGCAGCAGCAGAGCACTTGTTCATTATTTATCAAACACCTACCCTGCAGAAGGGGGGGCTTCCCTGGTGACTCAGTGGTAAAGAATCCACCTGCCAACTCAGGAGATGAGAATTCAGTCCCTGGGTCTGGAAGATTCCCTGGAGAAGGGAATGGCTACCCATTCTGGTATTCTTGCCTAGGAAATCCCAGGGACAGAGGAACCTGGAGGTCTACAGTTCCTGGGGTCACAAAAGTGTCACACACGACTTAGCAACTAAACAACAACAGTAACCCTGCAGAAGACACTGTGTAGTGCTGGGTTTACAGAGATGTGCAAAAGAGACATGGTCCCTGCCTTCATATTTTTAAACTTTGGTGGGGGGAAGAAAGACTAATTACTGATCGTTGGTAATAAAATAATTACAAGGCTGTTTCAGATTGTGATCATATAGTACAATTGACTGATCTAAAGATCAGGGAAGGGCGTGCTGAGGAAAGAGGGTACAGCTTGGGCAAAAGCTGTGGAGTATTGAGAAACTAGAAAAAGGCCTCTGTCCTGGAGTTGAGAGACTAGAGGGCTGAATGGTATGAGATGAGGCTGGGAGACGACATGGGCTTGATCAGCTTTTGGTCTTTATTCTACGAGCTGTGGGAACAATATGAAGGATTTCAAGCAGGAATGGCATGATCAAACCTTCCTTTTATTTTATTAAAAAAATTTTTTTTGGACACGTGGCTTGTGGTATCTTAGTTCCTAGATCAAGGACTGAACCTGGGCCTCCTGTGGTAGAAGTATGGAGTCCCAACTGCTGGGCCACCAGGGGAGTCACCTTTTCTTTTAAAAAGGTCACTTTGGGTGCAGTGTGAGGAGTGTTTTGGAGAGAGACTAATAGCTGATATAGTGTCACCCCTTAGGAGCAGTTACAACGATCCAGGCTTAGAGATGATGGTGGCTTGGTGCAGAGTAGGAGTAGTACAAGTGAGAAGTGGATAGTTTCCGTAGAGATTTAGGAGGTTAAATTTACAGAACTTGGTGATATGTTAGGTAATGGAGAAGCACATGGTAAGGATAGATTCTGATGCTCCAATGAGATGGATGATGGAGCTGGCCACTGAGACAGGGAACCTTAGGAAGGGACCCAGTTTGGGGAAGATAATGAAATCCTGATTTCAAGCTTTGGATATCAGTTAGGCTGGGTGTGTGGGTCAAGAGCTCAAGGAGACAACTGAGCTGGAATTATATGTGTAGGTTGCTGCTGCTAAGTCATTTCAGTCATGTCTGACTCTGTGCGACCCCATAGACAGCAGCCCACCAGGCTCCCCCATCTCTGGGATTCTCCAGGCAAGAACACTGGAGTGAGTTGCCATTTCCTTCTCCAATGCATGAAGGTGAAAAGTGAAAGTGAAGTCACTCAGTCATGTCCGACTCTTCGCGACCCCATGGGCTGAAGCCTGCCAGTCTCCTCCGTCCATGGGATTTTCCAGGCAAGAGTACTGGAGTGGGGTGCCACCGATATGTGTAGATTATTGGCTTGTAAATGACATGGGAAGCTCTGGGCATGGATGAGTTTTCCCAGAAAGAGCATTAAATGAGGAAGGAAGGACCAAGCTGTGAAGATACTTAGTAGCCAGGTGGAAGAGAACTACCCAGCCCAGGAACAGCTGGAGAGGTGAGAAGAAAGCCTAGAGATGGTTGTGTGTGATGTCATTGAGGTAGAGTAAAAATAGATAAAAAGAGAGAGGTATCTTTCAGTTTATTTCCAGACCCATTTCCCCATCAGCACTCCAAAATCTATCACAGGGTAGCCATGGCCCTCTAGATCAAGAGGCACTTATGTAGTGCACTGTTTTAGGGTACAGTTATTTATTTTTCTATTGCTATGACAGATTGCAGTGTGTATGCGTTTTCTGCCTGGAACAATAACCTCCTTTCCTTTCTCCTACGTCATTGCGCTTTTGGCTGTCACTGTGTTCTGTTGCAAATCTGAGCTCATTTAATCCCACAGAGTACTAACAGTATCTGGTCTCAGTGGCTCTGTAATTCTACTCCAGACACCCCAGCTTCATTTGCCAGCTGGAATCTCCAAATGAGCTCGCTGCACACAGTTTAACACTGAAACTTTGTTAGCTGGTGAAATATGTCTGAAGAGCTCACTGGTGGAATAGTCCACGTTAGGCCCGCTTCCATTCTCTCCCTGGCATCTCTCTCTTTTCAGGATGGCTGTAGCTCCTCCAAGTTACTGCTTTGTGGCCTTCCCGCCACGTGCAAAGGATGGTCTGGTGGTATTTGGGAAAAATTCGGCTCGGCCCAGGGATGAAGTGCAAGAGGTTGTGTATTTCTCAGCAGCTGATCATGAACCCGAGAGCCAGGTTGAGGTAAGTCACGTGTTACTGTCTCTGCAGTAACACATATTCTCTTTCTCTGGCTTTGCCCAGCACCTTGACTTGTTAACGTGGAAACTCGTTTACCCACAGAAGTCTCTTGTGGGTTCTGTTGATTCCTCTTTCCATTTTCATTTGTTTGTAGCCTTAAAAACCCAGGTCCAAAGAGAATTCATTGCTATGGCACATGTTTTATAATTAAGTAAACTATTTACCCATTCCAAAGTCAAATCTATGAAATAAAATATATTCAGAGAAGTCTAGCTTATACCTTTGTATCATTTCTCTGTTTCCCTTTTCTTCTATAGGTAATAGTGTTTTGGAAGTTTGGGGTTTATCCTTCCATTTAAAAATTTACATGATATATGTAACAAACACACTCACATATGTATATGCATATTTGTCCCAGTTCCTTTCTTCCTTCATTAGATGAATGGTAGCATGCTATATATACTTTTTTCCACTTTGAATTTTTCAACTAAAGCTCTGTTTTGCAAGTCATTCCATCTGGAGTGACCATCTTCATTCATCATTTAGAGCTGTGTAGTGTTTCATTCTATGAATGTAATCATAGTTTAATCAGTCTCATATTTATAGACTCTTGGATTGTTTTCCAGTCTTTTGCTATTACAAATAGTGCCAATGTGCATAATAGCCTTGTACACCTGTCACAGAGTCTGGTCTTGGTTTATATATTTTTATCATGTTAAAAAATTATCGATCAATTCTTATTTTGAGTGCTTAAAAAACTGTTCAGTCAATATTTTGGGGGATAGATGCCTAGAAATGGGATTTCTGAGTCACAGGATATATAAGTATGTGGTTTTATTATGCCTACTTGCTCAGTCACTCAGTCATGTCCAGCACTTTGTGACCCCATGGTCTGTAGCCCATGAGGCTTCTCTGTCCATGGGATTATCCCAGCAAGGATGCTGAAGTGGGTTGCCATTTCCTCCTCCAGAGGATCTTTCCAACCCGTTGAACTCAACGTCTACTGAGTCTCCTGCATTGGCAGGAGGATTCTTTACTGCTGAGTCACCTGGGAAGTCCATGTGATTTTGCTATATATTGTCAAATTTCTTTCTATAGGTGGTGTGCCATTTTACATTCCCACCAGCAAAGACAATGCCAGTTTGTCCATATTCCCAGAGTGTGCTGTCAAACTTTCATGATGGATATTTTTTTTAATGAATTAATTTATTTTAATTGGAGGCTAATTACTTTACGACATTGTGGTGGCTTTTGCCATTCATTGACCTGAATCAGCCACAGGTGTACGTGTCCCCTATTCTGAACCCCTCTTCCACCTCCCTCCCCATCTCATCCCTCTGAGTTGTCCCAGTGCACTGGCTTTGAGTGCCCTGTTTCATGCATCAAACTTGGACTGCTCATCTCTTTCACATATGGTAATATACATGTTTCAATGCTATTCTCTCAAATCATCATGATGGTTATTTTATGTTAATTTTACATTCTACTTTTAAAACTAAATTCTTTTATTTATTGTGTCAGCTTTTATTATTGCTTCTCTTTGATTTTCCAGCTATTTATTATAAAACCTGCAAATATGGATAGTTTGATTGTTCTTACATCTATTAATTCTTTTCTCATCTGTTTGGCTTATGGCTTGGATTCAGTATTAATAATGATGGAGAAAGTGGGTATTTTTGCCTTGTTCCTGACCTAAGTGGGGCAGTCTCTAGTGCTTCCATATTAAGTAAGATGCTGGCTTTGGAATGGAGATTCATATCATTTTGTCATGTTAAAAAGTGTACATCAGTTCATGCTTTGAATGCTTTTAAAAAATCCTGAGAAATAGGTGTTACATTTTGTTAAAGGTCAGGAGATAATCAGGAGCTAATCCTCTGATTTTTTTTTTTTTTTTACTTTCTATTTAATGATAAATTGAACCATCTTTGCATTCATGGAATAAACTTCTTGGTTATGGTATAGTTAGTTGTATGTGTTTAAATAGTAATTGTTAAAGGATGACGAATTTAGAGAAAAAAATTGGGGGCTGATAAATTAACAAGCTCTTGCCACTGACATAATCTTTACCCTTTGGTGTTTTATACTTTGCAAAATAAATAAACCAATTTTTCTGGTGATTGTGCATTTTATTTTTTATTTTTTAAATTAGTTTATTTTCTATTTTTTAACTTTACAATATTGTATTTGTTTTGCCATACATTGACATGAATCCACCATGGGTGTACATGTTTTCCCCTTCCAGAACCCCCCTTCCACCTCCCTCCCCATCCCATCCCTCCGGGTCACCCTGGTGCACCAGCCCCGAGCACCCTGTATCATGCATTGACCCTGGACTGGAGATTCGTTTCACATATGATAATTTACATCCCCCATGCCATTCTCCCATATCATCCCGCCCTCGCCCTCTCCCACAGAGTCCATAATACTGTTCTATTTATCTGTGTCTCTTTTGATGTCTCGCATGCAGGGTTATCTTTACCGATTGACTAAATACCATATATATGTGTTAGTATACTGTATTGGTGTTTTTCTTTCTGGCTTACTTCACTCTGTATAATAGGCTCCAGTTTCATCCACCTCATTAGAACTGATTCAAATGTATTCTTTTTAATGGCTGAGTAATATTCCATTGTGTATATGTACCATAGCTTCCTTATCCATTCATCTGCTGATGGGCATCTAGACTGCTTCCATGTCCTGGCTATTATAAACAGTGCTGCGATGAACATTGGGGTACACATGTCTCTTAAGTCTTGATTGTGCATTTTAAATGTGCATTCATCCATGTGTATTTCATTTTGTTATCTGAATATCTGTTTCAGCCTTTTAAAAGCATTAAGCGTCACCAGAGAGCAATAGCTCTCTACAAGGAGCTGGTTATGCTAGGTGAATTCAGCAGCAGCACTGAGATGAATGGGCAGAGTTGAGCAGGTCATGGCTCTAGTCTGTGGTTGGGGCAGTTGCAGACTGTCTCCCACAGGACTTTCGCCAGAACCGCTTGCATCTGATGTTGCACCACTAACTTGGTTCAGGCTCCTAAACTTCAGTGGGACTTTCCTTTCATATGGGCAGAGAAGAGTGCTAGGTTCCCTGGTGCTCATGGTAGGTTTTAAATGGGTCTTCATTAATGTTTGAATGTCCATGTTGTTTAGAGCTGAATGTTTCTCTCTGTTTCTGGGACAGAGGGGACTGGATATGGATGAAGTTGGCTTGATTTGACCTTCCCTGGCTGCCTTCCCTACATGTTTCCTTTTCCCAGAGAGTCATGCACACTGAAACACTTTGATTTTCGTGTGGGCAGATTTTCCAAAGATGGCTCTAATAAATCCCATCCCACGTGTCCTGCTCACAGTGTGCTGAACACACCTCCATGGAGTGGGGGGGTTATGCCCCCCTACCCCTGCCATGAATCTTCATGAGGGCTTCTGGTGGCATCAGGCAGTGAAACCTGATGGAGGTGATGCTGTGTGACCTCAAGGGCTGGGTCATAAAAGGATCTGACTTTTGCTTGTCTCCCGCCTTTGGGACTCTAGCCCTAAGTTCCCAGGCACCATGCTGGGAGGAACCCAGCAGATACCATGCAGTGGGACCCCCATGGAGAGCCTGCAGCCAGTGCCAACTGCCAGATGTGTGAGTGAATGCTCTTTCAGTGATTCCAGACCTCAGACTCCATGGAATAGACTCACACCATCCCTTCTGTGCCCTGTCCAGATTCCTGATGCATCGAATTCATGAACATAATAAATGGTTGTTTTTTATATCACTAAATTTGGGGGTCATTTTTTAGTAGCCATAGTAAGTACAGTATTGCACAAAACCTTTTATAAGTATAACTGAAATAAATATTTTAGAAAAATTTATTTTCTTTTTTGGGGCATAGATTAAATGACTTTATATGTTTTATTCTCATGGTTACAATCATTTTAGGAAATAGACTAGATTCCTTTCATTAGTTATGATACATTAATGCTCAAATACACCATGTACTTATGGTATACACCTCAAATACACCATAAATTATGTCCCCATGCATAATAACTAAGCGCAGTTTGGTACATACCAGAGTTAGTTGCTAGGCAGCCTTGACCTTTTTTCTGAGTTGCATATCTGTGTTCTGAGTTGCCTTGGCATGTTTTCACATCTGTATGCTGCAGGTAAAATAACTTCACAGGTCAAAAACCAAACTCACTGTTCCTGTTTCATTTGCTTCTCTTCCTCTGACAGCTCTGTTGTCTGCCACAGAGTTTATTCTAGAAACCAGAAGCAAGTGTTGATCCATGCTTTCTGACTCATCTGTGGATGCGCAAGGACAGCGGTCACTGTGTCTTGTTGCTTCCTCACCTGTGTCCCCGTCTCCTCACCGCTCCCAATTCATTCACACCCACCCCATCTCCTTTCTGCT
Source organism: Giraffa tippelskirchi (assembly GCF_054371585.1). Taxonomy (NCBI): domain Eukaryota; kingdom Metazoa; phylum Chordata; class Mammalia; order Artiodactyla; family Giraffidae; genus Giraffa; species Giraffa tippelskirchi. The sequence continues at coordinate 111,657,340 of NC_137284.1, forward strand.
TTGATCTGCTTAGTGGTGCCTAGGTCTCTTTCCCCTGAATTCTATTCCCTGCAGGGTCACTGGACTTTTCTTTCCAGATCACAGCTTTGTCACTGCCTTGTTTAAAAATGTTGGATTGTTGTTTATAAGATGAGAATCCAGGCTGATTTGTATGCCATTCAGAACTCTTCCTGCCTGGCATCCTGTTCACTTTTCTTTCTTTTCTTTTAAATTAATAGACATTTTTAAAGCAGTTTTAGGTTTGTGGAAAAATGAGTGTAAGAACAGAGTGTTCTCATATAATCCCTCACCACCCCTGCTGCCTGCCTCCCAGTTTCCCCTATTATTAACATTTTGCCTTAATATCTTTTATAACGGATGAGCCTGTATTGATACATTATTATTAACATAGTCAATAGTTTATTAAAGTTCACTCTTTGTGTTGTGTATTCTCTGGGGTTTGACAATGTCTAATACCATGTATCCATCCCTCATACAGAGTATTTTCAGTGCCCTAAAAATCCTCTATGTTCTAGCTAGTCATCTCTTCCTTCCCCTAACCCCTGGAAACCCCTAATCTCTTCACTGTCTTCATAGTTTTCCCTTTTCTAGAACGTTATATAGTTGGAATCATATAGTATGTAGCCTTTTCGGATTGGCTTCTTTCACTTAGTGATAGACATTTAAGATTCAAGGGCTTCCCTGGGAGCTCAGACGGTAAAGCGTCTGCCTGCAATGCGGGAGACCTGAGTTCGATCCCCAGGTCTGGAAGATCCCCTGGAGAAGGAAATGGCAACCCACTCCAGTACTCTTGCCTAGAAAATTTCATGGATGGAGGAGCCTAGTAGGCTATAGTCCATGGGATCACAAAGAATCGGACATGACTGAGCAACTTCACTGATGTCTCTTCCAAGCTTGATAGAACGTTTCGTTTTTGCTCTGAATAATAATTCTTTGCCTAGGTATACCACAATTTATTTTTCCATTCACCTATTGAAGGACATCGTGGTTGCATCCAAGTTTGGGCAATTTTGAATAATGTTGCTGTAAAATTGGTGTGCAGGTTTTTTGTGCACATAAATGTTTAAACTCATTTGGGTAAAGGTACTTTTTAGAGTAATGTTATATTTTGAATAAGTGATAAAATGATGTGGTTCAAAGATTTAATAATATTAAAAAGGTTTACAGTAAGCAGTCTTAATCTCCCCTTACTTCTATCTATTAAAATTCCCATCTTATGCAGTCCTTTTTTTCTTGCCCATCTTGTCATGTTTTATGTAAATGCAAATAAATATGTATATATTTTTTTTTATGAAAGTGGCACATTATATACACTATTCTGAGACTTGATGTTTTTTTAATGTACAATTTCTAGCTTACAATTGGCTTTCTTTTGTTTAGTAACGTTTTCTAAAGAGTTTTCTATAGCTGAACGTAGAAATAGAGATTATTATTATTCTTTTACAGCTGGTAGTAGTCTGTTGTGGAGATATTCCATAATTTAATCAGTTCTCTATTGGGGAATGCTTGGACTTTTGGCTGGTCTGGAAAGTATAACCATGAAGAACATTGTACACAAGACTTTCTGTACATGGGCATGTGTAGTCATTGAACACACTTCCACATGCAGGGTCACTAGGTCATAGGCTACATTTTTTTTGTAATAACTGACCTCTGTAAGGGTTGTACAATTTCCTGCTTACTTTTTAAATCTTCATTCCTAGTCTCCCTTTCCTAGCTTACACAGTAGGCGTCAGTTGCACTGAGCTGCTTCTTGAACAGCACACTTTCATTCTCTGTTCTTTTGCTCTTTCCTTTGCTGAGTCTCTTCTTCTTCTCCCACCTTGTCATCTACTTGGTAGACTCCTATGCATTGTTCAAGGCGCCAGCACCAATATCGCCTTCCTCCCTTTAGCCTGCCACCTTTCTGTGAATGTGTAGCATGTTAAGTGTCTTTTTCTTTTATAAATTAATTGAAATTCATAATCACCTGAAACTAGGGGGATGAGTTCTGGCTCAGGAGGCAGGGTCCTGTGTTCTAGTCCTGCCTTCTTCATTTACTGTGTCTTGGACCCTTGAGCCCCTGAGACTCAGTTTCCTCATTTGCCAGACAGAGATCATAGCATCCCCCAACCCCGCACCCCCCGCCATATCTGCCTTCTTGTAAAGCACGTGTGAGCTACCATGTGAAAGCACTTTGTAAATTCCAAGCAGAACACTGCAGGGAGAGATTTTTCTCTTTTTTTTTCCACGTTTTTTTGTTGTGGGTTTTTAAAAAATTAATTTATTTTTAATTGAAGGATAATTGCTTTACAGAATTTTGTTGATTTCTGCCAAACATCAACATGCATCAGCTATGTCCACTCCATCTTGAAGCTCCCTCCCATCTCTCTCCCCCCTCCCACCCCTCTAGGTTGTTACCAAGTCCCTGTTTGAGTTCCCTGAGTCATACATCAGATTCCCATTTGTTGTTGATTAGTTGCTTCCTTCATGTCCAACTCATTTGTGACCCCACACACTGTAGCCCACCAGGCTTCTCTGTCCATGGGTGGGATTCTCCAGATAAGAATACTGGAGTGGGTTGCCATTTCCTTCTCCAAAATTTCCATTGACTCTCTGCTTTACATATGGTAATGTAAGTTTCCATATTACTCTTTCCATACATCTCACCCTCTCCTTCCTGCCTGTCCATGTCCATAAGTCTATTCTCTATGTCTGTGTCTCCACTGCTGCCCTGCAAATAATTTCGTTAGTATTATCTTTCTAGATTCCATATATATAATAATATTTATCTTTCTCCTTCTGACTTATTTCACTCTATAGAATAGGCTCTAGGTTTATCCACCTCATTAGAACTGACTCAAATGCATTCCTTTTTATGGCTGAGTAATATTCCATTGTATATATGTACCAGGCTTCTTTATCGATTCATCTATGGGACATCTGATTTCCTTCTGTTTTCTAGCTATTGTAAATAGTGATGCAGTGAACATTGGGGTACAGGTGTCTTTTTCAATTTTGGCTTCCGTAGGGTATATGTCTAGCAGTGGGATTGCTGGGTCATATGGTGGTATGGTTCTTATAAAGCCTGTGTGAGCTAACATGAGAAAGCACTTTGTAAACTCCAAGGAGACCACCGTGCAGAGAGAGATTTTTCTTTTTTCTTTCTTTCTTTTTTTTTTTTTTAAAGAATCCACAAGTGTTGAGAGATTCTGTAACTCCAGGTCTCAGTTCCCAAACTCCTAACTTGTAGCACATGCTAAATCTGCTTTTCAAACTTACTCTGTGTCTTTAATTCCCATATGGTTACACCTGTCTCCATCCCCTGTTCTTGTCCCAAGTACAGAATGATGGGGTCTTTTCCACTGGGCCTATGAGCTACAATAACTATTATGTAACTTTCATAATAGTCTTCCTTAGCATACAGAAAATTTTAATTATGAAGAGTGAGAACTTCTCATAAAAACCCTTCTATTCCTCAGCCTTTTCATGACATTTTAAACATTGTCTGCAGTTTCCCTAGAAATCTCATGTGAGTGTTGCAGTCCCTGAAGCCCATTTTCTGAGAATAATCCTGTGCAGAAGGTCACTGTGATTACTCTTTGCCACCCACCCAACCACCCTTCCAGCTGGGCCATCCTCCCTGGTGGTCTTGCCCTTCAGTTCATGCCCTTACCCACCCTTCCCTTCATCCTTCCCTTAGTCTGTCCATCTGTCCGCCTATCGAGCTATCATCTACTCTTTGTCCAGTTCACTCTACTTGAGATGGAGGAATAAAAAATGGGGTCCTCCAGCACCAAGTTCCTCAGTTTCTAAAATTACACTGGGCATTTTGTTCAGCTGCACAGTTGGCAGATCAGAGCATTTTATTTTGTACTCCTTAGTCTTCTGCAGATTCTGGGTTTTTACCAACTCCTGTTTTGGTTACAGAGTAGGATGGGTAAGTTCAGTTCAGTTCAGTCACTCAGTTATGTTTGACTCTTTACATCCCCATGAACCTCAGCACACCAGGCCTCCCTGTCCATCACCAACTCCCAGAGTTTACCCAAACTCATGTCCATTGAGTCAGTGATGCCATCCAACCATCTCATCCTCTGTCATCCCCTTCTCTTCCTGCCTTCAATCTTTCCCAGCATCAGGGTCTTTTCCAATGAGTCAGCTCTTCGCATCAGGTGGCCAAAGTATTGGAGTTTCAGCTTCAACATCAGTCCTTCCAATGAACACTCAGGACTGATCTCCTTTAGGATGGACTGGTCGGATCTCCTTGCAGTCCAAGGGACTCTCAAGAGTCTTCTCCAACACCACAGTTCAAAAGCATCAATTCTTTGGCGCTCAGCTTTCTTTATAGTCCAACTCTCACATCCATACATGACTACTGGAAAAACCATAGCCTTGACTAGATGGACCTTTGTTGGCAAATTAATGTCTCTGCTTTTTAATATGCTGTCTAGGTCATAACTTTCCTTCTAAGGAGTAAGCGTCTTTTAATTTCATGGCTGTAGTCACCATCTGCAGTGATTTTGGAGCCCAAAAAATAAAGTCAGCCACTGTTTCTACTGTTTCCCCATCTATTTGCTTTGAAGTGATGGGACCAGATGCCATGATCTTAGTTTTCTGAATGTTGAGCTTTAAGCCAACTTTTTACTCTCCTCTTTCACTTTCATCAAGAGACTCTTTAGTTCTTCTTCACTTTCTGCCTTAAGGATGGTGTCGTCTGCATATCTGAGGTTATTGATGTTTCTCCCAGCAATCTTGATTCCAGCTTGTGCTTCTTCCAGCCCAGCGTTTCTCATGATGTACTCTGCATATAAGTTAAATAAGCAGGGTGAAAGTATACAGCCTTGCTGTACTCCTTTTCCTATTTAGAACCAGTCTGTTGTTCCATGTCCAGTTCTAACTGTTGCTTCCTGACCTGCATACAGGTTTCTCAAGAGGCAGGTCAGGTGGTCCGGTGTTCCCATCTCTTTCAGAATTTTCCACAGTTTGTTGTGATCCACACAGTCAAAGGCTTTGGCATAGTCAGTAAAGCAGAAATAGATGTTTTTCTGGAACTCTCTTGCTTTTTCAATGATCCAGTGGATGTTGCCAATTTGATCTCTGGTTCCTCTGCCTTTTCTAAAACCAGCTTGAACATCAGGAGGTTCACAGAGAATTTTGAGCATTACTCTGCTGGTGTGTGAGATGAGTGCAATTGTGTGGTAGTTTGAGCATTCTTTGGCATTGCCTTTCTTTGGGATTGGGATTGAAAACTGACCTTTTCCAGTCCTGTGGCCACTGCTGAGTTTTCCAGATTTGCTGACATATTGAGTGCAGCACTTTCACAGCATCATCTTTTAGGATTTGAAATAGCTCAACTGGAATTCCATCACCTCCACTAGCTTTGTTCATAATGATGCTTCCTAAGGCCCACTTGACTTCACATTCCAGGATGTCTGGCTCTAGGTGAGTGATCACACCACCATGATTATCTGGGTCGTGACGATCTTTTTTGTACAGTTCTTCTGTGTATTCTTGCCACCTCTTCTTAATATCTTCTGCTTCTGTTAGGTCCATACCATTTCTGTCCTTTATTGAGCCCATCTTTGCATGAAGTGTTCCCTTGGTATCTCTAATTTCCTTGGAGAGATCTCTAGTCTTTCCCATTCTATTGTTTTCCTCTGCTTCTTTGCATGTCTCCTTGCTATTCTTTGGAACTCTGCATTCAAATGGGTATATCTTTCCTTTTCTCCTTTGCTTTTCACTTCTCTTCTTTTCACAGCTATTTGTAAGGCCTCCTCAGACAGCCATTTTGCTTTTTTGCATTTCTTTTTCTTGGGGATGGTCTTGATCCTTGTCTCCTGTACAATGTCATGAACCTCCATCCATCGTTCATCAGGCACTGTGTCTGTCAGAGCTAATCCCTTGCATCTATTGCTCACTTCCATTGTATAATCATAAGGGATTTGATTTAGGTCATACCTGAATGGTCTAGTGGTTTTCCCTACTTTCTTCAATGTAAGTCTGAATTTGGCAATAAGGAGTTCATGATCTGAGCCACAGTCAGCTCCTGGTCTTGGTTTTGCTGACTATATAGAGCTTCTCCATCTTTGCCTGCAAAGAATATGATCAGTCTGATTTTGGTGTTGACCATCTGGTGATGTCCATGTGTAGAGTCTTCTCTTGTGTTGTTGGAAGAAGGTGTTTGCCATGACCAATGCGTTCTCTTGGCAAAACTCTGTTAGCCTTTGCCCTGCTTCATTCTGTACCCCAAGGCCAAATTTGCCTGTTACTCCAGGTGTTTCTTGACTTCCTACTTTTGCATTCCAGTCCCCTATAATGAAAAGGACATCTTTTTTGGGTGTTAGTTCTAACGGGTCTTGTAGATCTTCATAGAATTCTTCAACTTCAGCTTCTTCAGTGTTACTGGTCGGGGCATAGACTTGGATTACCATGATATTGAATGGTTTGCCTTGGAAACAAACAGAGATCATTTTGTTGTTTTTGAGATTGTATCCAAGTACTGCATTTTGGCGGAGAAGGCAATGGCACCCCACTCCAGTACTCTTGCCTGGAAAATCCCATGGATGGAGGAGCCTGGTGGGCTGCAGTCCATGGGGTCTCGAAGAGTCGGTCATTACTGAGCGACTTCGCTTTCACTTTTCACTTTTATGCATTGGAGAAGGAAATGGCAACCCACTCCAGTGTTCTTGCCTGGAGAATCCTAGGGACGATGGAGCCTGGTGGGCTGCCGTCCATGGGGTCGCACAGAGTCGGACACGACTGAAGCGACTTAGCAGCAGCAACTGCATTTTGGACTCTTTGTTGACTGTGATGGCTACTCCATTTCTTCTAAGGGATTCCTGCCCACAGTAGTAGATAGAATGGTCATCTGAGTTAAATTCACCCATTCAAGTCGATGTTAGTTCGCTGATTCCTAAAATGTCGACGTTCCCTCTTGCCATCTCCTGTTCGACCACTTCCTATTTGCCTTGATTCGTGGACCTAACATTCCAGGTTCCTATGCAATATTGCTCTTTATAGCATGGGACCTGATGGGTAAGTATGTATCTATTTGAGAAGGCCTCTGAGTCCTGAGGATGCTATGCTCTGTGCATTGCAGAACTCATGTCCCTTTACCTTGGGCCCTGTGGGTAGGGGTGTTGAAGAAGGAGATGAATAATTTCCTGGATTATGATGTTCTGTCTGTGCATGGGTGCATTTTTGTGTGGATGTGAAATGGGTTTAGGTCTATTTGTAAATGGTTAAACCTTCTATTTAAGAAAGAAAGGATACAACACTAGAGTATTTTACTGGAGAAAACAGTGGGTTTCAACTAAAGTGCCCATTATCTATACTTGGTTCCCAAGAGAGTGATTATACCATAATTTATGGAGACAGAATTCTTGATAGCCAAGTCAGGTTTGATACATAATTACTTTTTTGCCTCCTTTAGACTTCATTGTTTCTTTTTTTAGAAAATTATTTTTATTATTATTTTTTTTTCCACTACATGAAATTCTTTGTGGGATTAGTATCCTCAGTCAGGTTATAAAACTTCCACAATTTGGGGTAGATTTTTGGTAGATACTTTTTTTCCTTTCTTCCCAAAGAAAATATTTGCAAGAAGAATAGAAAGTTACCAAGTAATGGCAGCTGGTAGCGTTATTAGTAACACTGTCCATGTCCATGTCCATGGTGGGGCAGGTTGTCTATGTCCATGTCCATGGTGAGGCAGGGGGTGGGTTCTGAATGTTAATTCTGAAGATTATCCCTTACCACAGGGGAGTACAAGTCATTCTGGAATCAGAAATCTCATGGTCACTAAGTAGATTGTATGCTTTTCTTCCTGTCTGTTTTCCTGTTTTCATCTCTCTGCCCCAGAGGCAGGGGTCCCCAGCCTCCTGTGGAGTCAGAGCAGCATCTCCCTTGCCCCATCGGAGAGTGGCTTAGCCTGGGGACTTCCTTCCATTGCATCCCCTTTCCCATGCCTGTTTCTGAACCCCTTGCATTGTCCATTCTTAAAGATCTTGCAGCTTCAGGGAGATAAAAAACACCTCTTCTAAACTATAGTTAGCATCTTCTTTTGTCTTTGTTTAGACTCATATAAGCCTTAATGGCACATTTCCCAAAACCAGTCAAGTTGCAGGCAAGAAGACACTGGGATAAAAAAATTAAAAAACAAACCACCTCAGTGATAATCTCAATACTGCTTTAGAGTCACAGGTATTCTAAAACTAAACCTATTTTACTAAAGCATCCCGTTTTTCCCTACCTTTCTTTCTCCTCCTAAGAAGTCTGGCTGACTCATCAACTCATTTCACAGTGGTTTTCGCTGGCGGTGCCAGGGTTGTGTTCACCATCTGAGTACAGTAGGAAACGCACAATGGTCGCATTGCATTAAGTGAAACGTCTATTGTGTGAGTGTCTCTATTCCCCTTTCATTGGGTGATATCCAGAAATAGTGTGTGCAGGAATGTGCAAGGGTTAGGCGACAGCATGACGCTGATTTTGCTTTTTCATTTTGAACACCATCACACAAAATAATAAAGGGCTTGCCCTGAAAAAGAATTGTCTTTTGTCTCCGGGGCCTTGTCAAGGTTGATCTTTCCATCCTCCAACCTGGTATGTGTCCCCAGGAGCCACCTGTGAGCGACAAGCTCAGTACAGGTCTTTCAAACCTCAGTGATTAGCATTAGGCAGTGCTGACAGTTCTTTTTTAAGTTTGCATTTAATATTTTTGGCAATGCCCTGCGACCTGTGGGATCTTAGTTCCCTGACCAGGGATTAAACCTGCGTCCCCTGTGTTGAAATTGCTGAGTCATAATCACTGCACTGCCAGGGAAGTCTCAGAGCTGACATTTAGGAGTATGCCTCACCCCTCACCCCCACCCCCACCCCTCCTCGGGCTTGTTGTGTAGTCTTGGCACCTGGAAGTCACATTAGCTGACAGATTTGTTTTACTGAAGACTGGGTGGGCGTGGCCATGGGGCAGCAAGACAAATCGCTCCTCTTTTTGTGCAGGCTCCTTGAACAGCTTAATCACCAGAGCTGAGGCCAGAACTATGCCCCTAAAGACTGATCTTTTGAGTGGTGAAGATTTTCTTTTTCCTTTTTTCCTAACAGAATTCTGGCTGGAAATTTTCACTTTAGACCTAAGTTGTTTTTTTCTTTTTCATGCTGAAAGATTTCAGGTGCTTTTGGATTTTTCCCCTCAGAGAAACCTTCTCTGCTACTTCAAATCCCACTTCTTCTCTGCCTTGTTAATAACGTGGCAGTTGTGTTGGTGAATCTTATTTAAGAAAATGACTGCCTGCAGAGTTCATGTTCTAGATGGCTGACTGAAGTTTAACTCATTACATCATGTGTAAATGTTCCTTATTTGTGACATTTGCTCCCAAACTGGGATTTTTAAGTAACTAATCTCTGTGAAACAAATGTTTCTTCCTCCCAGACCTGGGTGTGATTAGTTAGGTTTCAAACCCAGTGGACTATGCCTGAATTGCAGCCACAGAGGGGCCCTTGTTAAGCCAGACTTCGGTGGTCCATGACAAAGATGCCCTGAGGGTGTGTGTTATAGGCTCGCTTGGGCTTCCCTGGTGGCACAGGGTTCCATCCCTGAGTTGGAAAGATCTCCTGGAGGAGGAAATGGCAACCCACTCCAGTATTCTTGCCTGGAGAATCCCATGGACAGAGGAGCCTGGTGGGCTATAGTCTGTGGGGTCACAAAGAGTTGGTTGTGACTGAGCAACTGAGCATAGACACACAGGCTGGGGTGCTCACACACCAGCTCCCCCTCTCCTGCCCTGTGTCCTGTGCAGGGATCTGGGGATCAGCTTTCAGCCTGGTGCTTGAAAGGGGCTGATTTAGCTTCTATGTCTAGTTGGGGATCTCCTTGCTTCCTCACGATTCCAGTTTTGGCATGAAAAGTGTCAGGTTGGCTGTGTGTATTTTGAACTCCCACGAAGACCATATGGTCTTTTGGATTCAGTGTTCAGCACTTTTATCAGTCAGTACTTATTATGCTTTTGCAGTCCTGTGACTCAGTGCCATCACAGCTCCCCTAAGTGGCAGAGTGGAGGACCTCCCTGAACCGGGAACACATTTTTGACATCCCTACCTTTTTCTTCTCATTTTCTTTCCTCTGTCTGGAATACCTCGATGTCTGGCTCAGTTTGCAAGGTCAACTCAAATGTCACCCGCTTGATAAAACCTCTGCCCACTTGGATGTGTTTCCTTGCCTTTGAACCTCGACTGTGCTCCCTCTGACCTTTGTTACCGATTCATTCATTCATTTATTGATGCCTGCTATGTACCAGATTTGGGATTGAGCTGTCTCTCACTTCTGTATCTCTCATGGAGCTTACATTCTAGCCTGGGGAAATAGCATACATAAACAGCACATGCAGTATATAAGTCAATTATATAGTATTTTGGAAGGGTTAAAATGAAATGGAATGGGAAAAGGAAAAAGATTAGCAGGATCAGGTTGATCACAAGTGCAAAGGCTTCCCTCATAGCTCAGCTGGTCAAGAATCCGCCTACAATGCAGGAGACCCCAGTTCAATTCCTGGATCAGGAAGATCCCCTGGAGAAGGTATAGGCTTCCCACTTCAGTATTCTTGGGCTTCCCTTGTGGCTCAGCTGGTAAAGAATCTACCTGCAATGTGGGAGACCTGGATTCAATCCCTGGGTTAGGAAGATCCCCTGGAGAAGGGAAAGGCCACCCACTCCGGTATTTTAGCCTGGAGAATTCCACCCACTCAAGTATTCTAGCCTGGAGAATTCCATGGACAGTATAGTCCCTGAGGTCACAAAGAATTGGACATGACTGGGGACTTTTACTTTTCACAAGGTGGGAGGAGGGGGAGATGCAGTGCCTATTAAGCAGACACGCCTTAAGTTGGACGGTGGCCATGGTCATTTGTGTGTGTGCCTTCTCCTTTGCCAACTGAAGGGACAGAGACTGGGCCCCTCACTGACTTACCTGCCAGCAGCACTTAGCACAAGTTGCCTTGTGTGTGGTTGGTGCTCTGTAGATAATTGATGAAATGGGAGTGAAGGTGTAAACATGAATTTGAGGGCAAATAAATAAGCTCATTTCCTATTATTGCTTTTTTCCTGTCCTTAAAAAAAATTTATGATGAATCTGTGCTTAGGAAGTTGAGATTCCTTCCCTATTTAGTCAGTCTTTTCAAGACAGAATTTGTCACTCGACCTCAGTGGGTACAGGGGTTTTGGAAAGTGTTGATCAATGTTTGGACTGCTTTTTGCATGAAATAATACAATTCTAACATATGTACCTCAATTCCATGTAGAACAGCACAGAGGACCATAGTTTGTTTAGTGCTTTGGCCAGTTTTTTGTTGTCAAAGGATCATTTTTTTAAAAAATAAATAACCATAGGGAACTGAATAGGGGAAAACATTTCAAGAGTATATTTTATTTATCAGTTTGCCATGAAAAACTCAAGGATCTCTTGACAACCTCTGAGTTTAATTAGCTTTCAGTTTACAAATAGTTATAAAGTGAAATAACATTATCCCAGAGCAGAGCAATACCTAATGTGGATTGTGAAGAAACAGATGTCACGTGACCAGTGAGTGTGCATTTCACCTCTTACCTGGGGTTTAGAGATTATGGAAAATCAATGCAGAATAGCTTTCTGGGCTGCATTTAGAAATATAACTGGGTGTTGAATCAAAAAAAGAGATCTAAGGCTGCAGTTGATCCAGTGCTTTCTGATGCCCAATTTAAAATGTAAATGGATGCTGTGGCTGATACAGTTCTTCCCTGACAGCTAAAAAGCCCTGTATAATTTAAAGCCCTGAGTTCTGCAGCCTCCCCAGGAAGAGGGTGTCATAGATACTAGAATATCAGTGTCAGGAGGCCCCTGCAGCCAACCTAGTTTAGTGCTTTTCCTACTGCTCCTAGGGGCCCAGTGTGGGGAGGGGAAGGCTCTGAGTGCTTTCCAGGCTGCTGTGTCTTTACTTGGAAAAGAATGAGCTAATCTAGATCAAGCTATTTCTTTCCAAGTATTTTTAGCCTCAGAATCCTTCCTCCATGCAAACTTTTACCCAAAAGCATAAAGACAATAGAACTGGTCAAAGTGTACTGAGGTGAATGAAAGAACAGGCATGGGACTGGAGGAGGTAAGAGACAGCTCTAAGTGGCATGTACCACAGTTGTAAAAGGAGTTCAAAAAACGCCTTTCTGGGACTGTGTCCTCATGGGCTTAGTGTGGGGATCAAATGGGGCAGACTGGGAAGCATAGTGTTAGTGAAATGTGAAGTATCACTATGTTTTTCTCTTTTGTACCACTAGAGCAATTATGTAGGTTGTCAAGCTATGTTCTAAGGAGCTGGGAGGGACCTCTGTTCTGCAGACAAAACATCTTCCTTTTTATCTGCTTTCTATGTTAGGCATCTAAGTAGAATTTCCTTTACAGATAGAGCTCTATAACTTTTACCGAGTTTGAAAACCACTAATCTAGAAGGAGTTTTGCAAATAAATAGGTATGCTTGCTTGAAATGCTGGTGGCCATCTATGCCTTTTGAAATGACCAGATACAGAATATTCAGGGCAGAGACCAGCTCAATACCTGGTACATGAAAATAGACTGCCACTATAGATGTCTTCATTATGCACAGATTGGCTTGAACTAAAGAGACTGAAAACTGAGTGAGTGGCAAGACTGAAACTCACTGGAAACCTTTGAGCTGTTTTGAGATGTGCGGTGTCTTTTAAGTCTGGGTGTTCCCAAGGCCTTTTATTTCTCAGCTCTGTTTGTAATGGATGTGGTGATTTAATATAAGTACCAAGGTGAAAACTAAGTGGTACCTGACAGATAATGGCCCTTTCTTTCTTATGTCTTCATTTTTTAGTGCACTTACATTTCAATCAACCAAGTTCCCAGGACCCATGCCATTGTGATAAGCAGACCTGCCTGGCTTTGGGGGGCAGAAATGGGAGCCAATGAACATGGAGTGTGCATAGCCAATGAAGCCATCAATGCTAGAGAACCAGCTACCGAGACAGAAGCCTTACTGGGGATGGATCTGGTCAGGTACTGCATGGTGACTCTTAGAGACAACTGCTCAAAACAGTTTGGGGTGGGGATGGGCTTTCTCTCTCTCAAACCTCATATTTTGCTATGCAGTCCTTCCAAAGAAGACTTACGCCTTTTGATGTAAATTTGGAGGTGGTGGAAAAAAGAGTAGATTACAATGGAATATTATTCAGAAATAAAAAAAAATCAAATGCTGATACCTGCTATGCTTGAAAACATTATAGTAAGTGAAAGAAGCCAGACACAAAAGGTCACATATTACATGATTCTAGTTACATGAAATACCCAGAATAGGAAAATTCACAGAAGCAGAAAGTGGTCTCCTGGGGTTGGAGTGGGGGATAGAGAGGGATTCCTAATGGGTACAGGGCTTCTTCTTGGGGTGTTTGAAATGTTTTAAACTTAGATTATGGTGATAGTTGCACAGCTTTATGAAGATACTAAAGATCATTCAGTGACACTTTTAAATGGGTCAATTTTATGGTCTTTGAAATATATCTAATAATATATAAAAGTAAAAAAATATATATATTTATCACACATAAAATATAAAGGAAGAAAGAACAGAAACTGCTTCCCTCCTTTCCCCTCTTTGTCCTCTTTTCTCCCTTTCTCTCCCCTCCCAGCCACAGTGTAACGCATTCACGTTTAATGCGTTAGTAAAGCGCAGAGGCGGACATGTAAGCTTGGCAAGATGGAGGTCTCCATTGGCTTGTTCACTAATGTGTCACAAGCACTAGGGCTGTGTCCCTGGTGTGCAGCGGCTGATGAGTGGCCAAGTTTGGAAAGAATGACTACAGTAGAAGGCGGCAGGAGTGAAACGACATTCTGAAATAGTTTCTTTTTTTCCTGAAATAGTAAAATGCGATGGACTCATGGCATAGTTGAAGGGGGATTGGGCTGGGAGCTGGAGGTCTTGGTTTTCAGTGTGAAAACACCATTAGTGTTGATACTCATCATTTGTTCAATGTGACTCCTGAATCGGATGACCTCCAGAGCTTCCCAAAGGGGACATCCTACAAAAAGGAATAGAGGTTTTTACATTTTATAGATTTTGCAGGGAGAAATTGCACATCTACATAGAGACGTATGTGGCCCACAGCCGCTTTCACCTGGTGGACAGATCTGTTTGTGACACCTTTTTGATGCCATGTTGCCATTATGCCTTCCTCACCCTTCCCTACTATTCCTAATCAACTCAGAAGGAGCAGGTCCCCTGAGCTGGAGAAAAGGAGGAAAAAGCCTCATACTTATAATGAATCTTGATCAACAGAGTGAAATGGAGAGAATAACAAATTTTCAGCTTATGTTTTGACAGCTGTCACAGTAGTTTTACCTCCATGTTTAAGAGAAGTCCTGAAAATGAAGACTTAGCAATGGAAAGTAATGCCCCTTTTATGCCTCATTTACATCCTTGTGTTTTGAATTATCATTGTCTTCATGGAGGGGATTAATAGAACTGGCAAATATCACCGTTTAAACAGTTGATTTCTAAGGGATGACAGAAGAGAATGGTTTTTTTCTTTCTTCAGTGCTTCTGATGTGTCTTTTCAAGTTCATCAACCTATAAGACAACCAGAGTTACTGAATATGTGCTTTGTGTTAGACTCTGTGGGCACATAAAGAAGCTCAGACACTTCAAAGAGATCTTAGTCTGTTTGCAGGGAGAAGACAGAAAATTGAGCAATGCAAGATTTTAGACCAATTTAAGATGACAGGAGGAGAAATGTGTCTCAAGGCAATTGGAGATTTTTAGCCACATAAATGGTGCAGAATCCCAGGCTCTCAGCAAACACTGCTGGATGTTCAGAGATGATAAAGGGCTGCATCTGTTTAGGAATGCTTCAAGGAAATGCATTTCACCTGGGTCTACAAGGCCCAGGGATGTAGACAGAGAAGATATATTTAGCACGTAATTGAGGTTGTGATAGTTACCAAAGTCTGGGACAGTAACACATGTTGGGAGTAGATGACAGGGTAAGTTTAATTGTAGTCATTTAGTTCCCATTCCTTTCCTGGCCACCCATGACCAGCTATTACAATACAAATACAGGTGTGTGAAGAGGGCCCTGCCGTGGCGTCTGCACCTTGAGTGGCTCTTAATGAGTTCAGGGTCGCAGCTTGACACCAGCTATGATCAGTTCAGCCACACACAGTCAGATACTGAGGAGCCATTCCATACCAGCTGAATCCTAAAAGTGACCCCTGAGCCAGAAGGCCTCCTAGATCAACGTCTAAGAGCCTCCCAGTTGATAGGTGCTGTAGCTCCACATGTTTTCAGAGGGACTTAGGGGCAGGAGTGCGTGCATGCTCAGTCATGTCCGACTCTTTACGACCCCAGGGACCCCACCAGGCTCCTCTGCCCAGATTTTCCAGACAAGAATAATGGAGTGGGTTGCCATTTCCTCCTCTAGGGGAGCTTCCTGACAAAAACTGTAAAACAGGTACAAAGTTTATTATTAGAGACACAGCACAAGGTATGGGAGAGCACCCAAAGAACCAGTTTATTTAAGTCAGAAGCAGGGCAGAAATAGACACCGGAGAGGAGTGCAGTAAAAAGGTGATTTGAGTCTCTTATATAAGACAGTTCTTCCTGGTGTTTTTGGTGAGTGTGAGGACTCACTGGTGATTTGAAAGGGGGTTCAGCCAGTGTTGGTTTTGCTCTTCTTAGGTGGCGCAGTGTAAAGAATCCGCCTGCCAATGCAGGAGACACAGGTTCCACCTCTGGGTCGGGAGGATCCTCTGGAGTAGGAAATGACAACCCACCCCATTATTGCCTGGAGAATCTCCTGGATAGAGGAGCCTGGCGGGCTACAGTCCTTGGGGTTGCAAAGAGTTGGATACTGCTGAGCAGCTGAGCGCACACACTAACCAATGTCTGTAGGAGGAAAGAACCCGTGGAATAAGAGTTACTATTTCCCGAACACTATTGTGTAATGTGTTTTGCAGAGAATATTTCATTTGACTCTCACCACAATCTGGTGAAGTAGGTGTGGCTACTTCTGTTTGGCAGACAGGAAACTGAGGCTTAGGGAGCTTAAGGGACTTGCCTGAGGCTTCCACAGAGCCTGGTGTAGGGTGCCTGCCCCCTCAGGGAGGCTGCCTCTGTACTAGAGTACAGGTTACTTCTCTCCAGGAGCCAGGAAGCTCTGGATACCAGGAGATGGAGGCCAGTCAAAAGGTTTCACACACCTTTCTTCTAAATCGGTGCAGCCGTTAACATCCACTTTTCCCCCTCCTGCTTTCATCTCTCTGGCTGGAAGCTGGGAATCTTTTGATAACCAAAAAACAGTGAACCAAGAGAGGCCTTGCAGACCCCTTGATTTGTGGGGAATAAGAAAGGTTATTTGCATCTGCATCCGTATAGGCTCATTCCTAAAAAGGGAAGGGGACTGACTTATTTTTATGACTTTCTCTAGGGCAGTGATTGTATGTTTACAGGAAATCTAATTATAGCTTGCATGTGTGTGCTCAGTCCTTTGCAACCCCATGGACTGTCGCCCGCCAAGCTTCTCTCTCTGTGGAATTTCCCAGGTAAGGATACTGGAGCGGGTTGCCATTTCCTATTCCAGGGGATCTTCCTGACCCAGGGGTGGAACCCGCATCTCTTGAGTCTCCTGAGTTGCCAGGTGGCTTCTTCACCATTGTGCCATCTGGGAAGCCCCATATTTCACCTTAATTGGGATACAATGGCACAGGGATTTTCCTAATCAGTGGAAGCATAGGGATCAAAAAGACAAGCGAGCAGTGTTCCTAAACATGGGAGCTTGTAGCAGGGTAGTGTGGAGGGTGCTCATCTTCCTTGGTAAGCTGTGTTAACCTTTCCAGAAAGGGCACAGTGAGCTCGACATACCGGTGAGAAAGTCATTGGCCCCAAATAGGCATTTACTCCAGAATTTTCCATAAAAAATAAGGATCTGGATTTGGGAGCATCTAACTCCAAGACCCAGAATAACCTGACCAGGTGCACATTTCTGAAGGATTTGAGTTATGCTGAAGGTAAATGTCAGAGCGAGACTCTAACAGTTGATTGATAGCTAACTGTTGGTGCAGTTAATTTCATTCCTTTTCCTGCTCCAGTCAAGCCTGTGAATGAGGTATAGCAGCCAAAGTGAAAGTAGGCGTGGAGACCAGAAAGTCCCTGTCCTCATTTGGCATCACATGAATGTGCCTCATCTAGGAGGGGAAATGTTGGGAAAGGCTTTAAAATAGGCCTCTTGACGCCGGTGACTTGTGGACCTGGATCCCTGCAGCCTGGTGCATCTGTACCTCTGGATCTCAGGTGGAGAGGATGTGACCCTCTGTCACCCACAGCTTTGGCAGTGGTCCTATTCTCAGCCCATGGCAGGGAGACCACCTGGGAATGGTCAGGTGGGACGAACGGGGATCTTTTTCCCATGGTCCTGGCACGAGGGGTTTAATCAGAATCATGTCTGTGGAAGAGTGTGGAGGCCCTCCTGCAGACACTGAGGCCCTCCTTCAGACACTGCAGAAGCCACCAAAGTCAGTGTGGGATGCAAATGGGCAGAGCAGTAGGAGAGTAAGTTAGAAACTGCAAAAGAGGGACTTCCTGGCGGTAGAGTGGTTAGGACTTGGCCTTCCAGTGCAGGGGCCAGGGTTCCACCCCTGGTTAGGGAGCTATGATCCCACATGCCTTGGGGCCAAAACAACAAAACAAAAAGCAAAAGCAATACTGTAACAAATTCAACAAGGACTTTGAAAATAGTCCACTTCAAATAAAAATTTCTTTTTTTAAATCTTTAAAAGAAAAACTGCGAAAGAGAAGTCACAGCTGCCAAAGGTGACCTTGTTGTCCCTGACTGGGTATTCACAGGCTCCTCCCAGTGCTTGTTTGCACGGTAAGTGGGGCCCTGCAGAGGCCCTGGGTGCATTCTGTCTAGAATGGCTAGGAGCCACCAGGGACCTGAGGAAAGCAGGAAGGGGCCCTCCTCTGTGGCCAGCTCTTGGCTGTGAGAGGTACTTGCAGCCCACTTGTTTGCTCTGGACCTTCGAGATGAGGTGAGTGCTTATCTCCTCTACTCCTTTTTTGGAGAAGATGGCACGGACCAACAGAAGAGTCCACTACTTCCATCTTCTAATGAATTTTTTCTTATATGACTCCCTGAAGGCTTCAACTTCTTAAAGCATTGCCTTGTCATCAAGGCTTCCTAAATAAGCTTAAATTGAGAAATGCCAAATGAGTTGATAAATAATTATCTCTGAAAATAAGCCTGTTGCAAAGATAAATCCAGATCATGGAGTCCCATTATCTCTTCATCTCCCTGGCAGCACAGTGCAATGTCCCTTCAGGAAGAATCAAAGTGGGTGAATTTTAATAGTAATTGCATCTCAAGTTGAAAACTCACCCAGAACTGGCTTCTGCTGCCATCTTAGTGGGGCTCCATTACCTCTGTTCTGAGACTCCACGCTTCTGTCACCAACATTACAATTTGAATGAAGAGATGAATAAATAGAAATTTACCGAGCACCCATTACGTGCCATTCTCTTTCAGATCAGCCTGAGAGGGAAACAGTACTGTTTTTCACTTTACAGACAAGACAATCAAGGTTTGAAAAGGTTACTCCTGGTGGATAACACAAGCAGAATTAGAAATGAGGTCCCTTTATCTCTGAGTTGTTTGTTTTTCTGCCACAGTCTGCTGTGTCTGAAAAGATACTGATCACCTACTTCATCCAGAGTGCCAGCGCCATGTATTTTCAGGTTCATTATCTCATAAAACCCATCCTCCTAGTACTCAGTGACGTAGGTGCTTATTTTACTAGTGACATAAAACTGAAGTTCAAATATATGATATAACTTGCTCAAGTTACACGGCTTCCCAGGTGGCATTAGTGGTAAAGAACCCGCCTGCTAATGCAGGAGACATAAGAGATGTGGGTTCCATCCCTGTAGCGGGAAGATCCCTGGAGGAGGGAATGGCACCCCACTCCAGTATTCTTGCCTGGAGAATCCCATGGACAGAGGAGCCTGGGGGGCTACAGTCCATAGGGTCGCACAGAGTCAGACATGACTGAAGCAACTTAGCATGCAAGCATGCAGGCTCAAGTTACGTAGAGGGCGGTCTCTGTGGCCTCTTTAAGGAGTCTCTTCATTGGAAGGGCTGGGAGGAGATGGCTGTTTCACTTTGGAAGAAGTTTGTCCTTTAGAATGACTAAAGCTGTAAGTCACACCAGTGGAGGTGGGCTGTTAGGTAGGAGGAGAAGTATGTAGAAAAAGGACTGGTCTTGTCCTAACCAGCCGCCCATTCCTAAGGAGATGGTGGGTGAATTATATTCACAGAGGACAGTGGCTGGCTATGGAACACTTCTATTACTAACCCGAATACCTGGTGTAGAATCATAGAGGCCAGGGCTGGACTGGGCAGAGGTTTCCTTTTGCCCAGAGGCAGGAGGGAGAACAAGCCACAGAGAGATTGTCTTGTTAAGGTCTTCTGCTAAGCTGGCCAGCTTCAGGGGAGTCAGAGTTAGAAAAGAGAAAAAGAGAAGTGGCCAAGCTTCCTTTCAAGAGAGAGAAGCCACTGGGCTCCTGACTGTGTGGAAAGGGCATGACCAAAGACGTAAAACGCCCCCATGATTTTTAATGGAATGTGTGATGTGTATTGTGAGTTCAAATGCTGTTTATCTGTTTGTGTATCAGCCTGAGTATTTAACATAGGTATACATGTCGGCATTCTTCATAACTCAGCTTGGTCCCAACCTTTGATGCCTGGCTAATAATGAGGTGGTGTGAAATGACAGAGGTGTGCTTCTGGTCTTCTTACTTCAGGCTTGGTTTAGAGAGAGGGGCAACAGCTAAAGAAGCCTTAGATGTCATCGTTGCCTTGTTGGAAGAACATGGACAGGGTGGGAATTATTATGAAGATGCAAACTCCTGCCACAGCTTCCAAAGTGCGTATCTGATCGTGGACCGTGAGGAGGCCTGGGTGCTGGAGACTGTAGGGAAGTACTGGGCTGCGGAGAAAATCACAGGTGAGTGAGGGTGGCTGGTGGGGAGTTTCAAGGACAGGAAGAGCTAAGGCCATGGTGCCTGGACTTACAGACCCTCTCAGTGCTACATTTGCAGTCTCTAATGTGCTCCTCATTTCTGGGCTTCTCCTTCTGAGAGGATTGAGGTTGAGGGGGGTTTCCTTAGCCTGGAGGGAGGGATGTCAATGCTGAGGAAGCACACTCAGGACCTTTCACATTGACTATTTGCCTGGGGGCAGGACCCAATTCTTAGGTACAGAAACAAAGTCCCAGAGATGTTTCTCAAACTCATGCACACCCGTGTGCACACACATGCACCCAGATACACACATATTTGCACGTACATTCCATTATTTTAAAACAATTCATTATCAGGAATTCCCTGGTGGTCCAGTGGTTAGGACTCCATTCTGTCATTGCCAGGTACCTGGGTTCAATCCCAAGTTAGGTTACTAAGATCCTATAAGCCACACAGTGTGGCCTAAATAAATAACTCATTATCAGGGCCACTGTGTTTTTCTAAATGTTGGGGCCTGAAAAAAATCTGAATGAAGAAGTACCATATTTTTTTAATTTTTTAAAAAAATGTATGTATAGATTTGAGCAGAGGCTGGTAGCTCATTTCAGTTCAGTCGCTCAGTCGTGTCTGACTCATTGCGACCCTATGAACCACAGCACTCCAGGCCTCCCTGTCCATCACCAGCTCCTGGAGTTTACCCAAACTCATGTCCATTGAGTCGGTGATGCCATCCAACCATCTCATCCTCTGCCCTCCCCTTCTCCTCCTGCCCTCAATCTTTCCCAGCATCAGGGTCTTTTCCAGTGAGTCAACTCTTCGCATCAGGTGGCCAAAGTATGGGAGTTTCAGCTTCAACATCAGTCCTTCCAGTGAACACCCAGGACTGATCTCCTTTAGGATGGACTGGTTGGATCTCCTTGCAGTCCAAGGGACTCTCAAGAGTCTTCTCCAACACCACAGTTCAAAAGCATCAATTCTTCAGCGCTCAGCTTTCTTTATAGTCCAACTCTCACATCCATACATGACTACTGGAAAAACCATAGCCTTGACTAGACAGACCTTTGTTGACAAAGTAATGTCTCTGCTTTTAAATATGCTATCTAGGTTGGTCATATCCTTCCTTCCAAGGAGTAAGCGTCCTTTAATTTCATGGCTGCAATCATCATCTGCAGTGATTTTGGAGCCCCCCAAAATAAAGTCAGCTGCTATTTCCACTGTTTCCCTATCTAATTGCCATTAAGTGATGGGACAAGATGCTATGATCTTAGTTTTCTGAATGTTGAGCTTTAAGTCAACTTTTTCACTCTCCTCTTTCACCTTCATCAAGTAGGCGAGACTAACCTGGCAAGGAGGAATGTCTGGAGCTGTGACATTCGTGAGTCTTGTTAGCAGCACAGAGCCTCTTTTAAAGAACCTTTCACTTTTCTCGTGGGTAGTAAATGCCAGGGGTTTAGTTTGTCAGATCAAGTGACTCACTCATTGAAAACATGATAAAATGTGTCAGGGCTGCTCAAACTTTCTAGGAGATCTTAAAAGAAGTCCAAGGATCTTATGTTTTTCTCTTCAGAAATAGAATTGATTCCTCCATATAGTTAGAGTCAAGTTGCAGGGGAGAGATGCCTTGTAATGTCCATTTCTTGATAAAGTCTTTGTAAGTCTATTTCTAAATAACTAGACTTAGTACTCTTTACAGAGGGAATCAAGTGCGTTTGCAATCAGCTTTCGCTCACGACTAAAATTGATGCAGAGCATCCAGAACTCAGGAGTTATGCTCAGAGTCAAGGTTGGTGGATGGGAGAGGACGAGTTCAATTTTTCTGAAGTTTTTTCTCCAGCTGATGACCATCTAACCTGCTGTTCAGGCAAAGACAGCTTAGAAAAGCAAGAAGGTGAGTTGGGGTGTTCCTTAAAGTTCTCCCTCTCATACCCTTTGTCTTGCAGCTATTTCAGAGAACTTGTTTGAACTTAGGAGAATGAGCAAAGAGGAAAAGTGGAGAACAGACCTTGTCCTGTATATGGAAACTGACTTGTGCTAAAGTCCTGGCTGTGCAGTCATATGACCACGACTTACATTTAGTTTTACATGATGCTTTTTTATCCATGGACGTTTCCTGCTCCCATTGCTCCTTTAAATGCTGATGTCACTATGCTTGTCTTTGTAACACTTAGTGCAGCCTTACTTATACCTCAGCATTTGTACATTTGACTTATCTTCTCCGTATATTTTCCTGTTTCATTAGCCTGCTGAGTCTTGATATCGGGGTGCTATTTTTATTCACCTTAGGATCCCCTTGTGATGCCTGTTATGGCCCTTTGTTTCATGAACGGTTGTTGAGTCAAATTGTTGAATTCCTTTCCTGAGCCCTCTATTTTCCACCCGATATTGACTTAGCCAGAATCCATTTTTAGGTAAATGTGGTGACTGGTAGCTTGTTCCTTTTGTGCCTGAGTGGAAAACCCTTCCCCATAAACCATAATGGCCACATTTTATATTTGCTGGTGAGACATGTGTTTTGTAAGTCAAGCCTTTGGTGATTTAGAATAGGAGTTGGTAAATTATGACCTGTTGGTGGATGTTTTGTAAATAAAATTTCACTGGAACACAGCCACACCTGTTTATTTTCCTGTTGTTTATGACTGCTTCCATGCTATGTGGCAGAGTTGAACAGTTGCAACAAGTCTAGCAGAGATCATAGGGCCCCTGTCTTTGTGTGTACGTGTGTGTGCTCAGTTGTGTCCAGCTCTTTGCGACCCCATGGACTGTAGCCTGCCAGGCTCTGGGTCCGTGGGATTCTCTAGGCAAGAATACTGGAGTGGGTTACCGTTTCGTCTTCTAGGGGATTTTCCTGGCCAAGGGATCGAACACGTGTCTCATGAGTCTCCTGCATTGGCAGGCAGAGTCTTTACCACTGAGCCATCTGGGAAACCCTATAGGGCCCATAAGGCTCAACTATTTCCTGCCTGGTTCTTAAAGAAAAAGTTGGCTGACTCTTAATCTAGAAGAACACTTTAGGACTTTCGCTATAGAACTTTATTGATATATTCTGGGTAGAAAGGTAAGAAAGTATCTATTTAAAAATGAGAATCTTATAAAAAAATACAGTTTTTAATTTGAAAAAATCTAACTTGGTAAAAGTATAATATATAATACCAGTTGTAAAGTAGTCCTGCCAAAAATATCAAACATAGACCTGATGCAGCTTCTGGATATAGCTTCTAAATTCAGAGGGTGGAGGAGAATGTTAATAACACCATCTGCAAAGTGCAACTTACAAAGTCCAGAGTGTGGGAGACTCAGGAGAAATGGCCCAGCAAATAAAATGCAAGGGGGGGAAATGAGAGGCAGTGATTAAAAGAGTTTTAAGAAAAAGACATTATCAACCTGTCAGATCCTGATTTAAATCAATAGATTCATTTACAAGACAGGGAGGAAGTTTGAACCCTGGATAGTTGAAGAACTTGGGGACTTGTCGTTAATATTTTTAGGTGCAATGTGTTATCCATGGAGATATTTACAAAGAGGATATGAGTTGTGGTAGCGAAGTTTAAGGCACCTTTTCCCTATGTGTTGCTTTGATTTGATCTTTGTGAATACAGATTGAAAAAAATACCATTTTAATGAATTACCAACAGAGGGAGAAAGTGAAGAACCAGAATCCTATGTAGTGAAAGATTTGTTAGTCTATTTATCTGAAGTCAGAACGAATAGTCCTCATGGTTCTCAATATTTGAAAGACTTCTCCGTGTATATTTCCCACTGTAGAGAGGTCATTACCTAGATATAATACTAACTATAACCAGCAGGATTATACTAGAGAGCTCGCTTGGTGCTCTGCATAGATTGTATACTTTCTTATGAATATCATTCTGTTGCATATTGTACTAGTTGAGGAATTGCTAAGTGCTGTAACAAAAAGACCCCAAAATAATGTGGTTCAAAAAATGCACCTTTATTTCTCTCCCATAGTCCAGATGTATATAGACAGTCCAGGGTGGGTGGGTTATTTTACCTCAACATGTGACTTTCTTTTGTGGTCCACTCACTGGCATCTCCCAGCCAGCAGGAAAGGAGGAAAAAGAATGAAGGGCAAGCATTCCTTTGTGTAGATGTGATGGGCAAGTTGCACACATCGTTTCTGCTTACCTCTTATTGGTCAAGATCTGTCCTGTGACCACACCTAAAGTAGGGCTGTTCTGTTCCCAGCTATAATTTCAGGGGTTCTGTTACTCAAAGGGGAAATAACTAATGGATTTTGGTTAGCAGCTTGCTTCCTCCCTCTCTTTTTTCTTTACAGAAAGCATCACTGTGCAGACTATGATTGATGTCCTGCGGGACAAAGCCAGTGGAGTCTGCGTAGATTCTGAGTCTTTCCTCACCACAGCCAGTGTCGTGTCTGTCCTGCCTCAGAACAGAAGCTTGCCATGCATCCACTACTTCACTGGGACCCCAGATCCTTCCAGGTTTGTCCGAAACATAGTCGCACAGCTGGCAAGTGTGTGCTTCCCTTGAGAGCTCACCCAGTAATCACACCCTGAATTCCTGCCCTTCCCTATATATACAGTCACATTTTTCGATATCACCATGGCCACTGCAGCACAAGAGCTGTGAAAAAGGGAAGTTCTTGGCTTTTATCACGTAATGTTCATCACAATCATGTAATCAAATTGTTTTAAATTCAACAAACATTTATTAATATATATTATGGGCCAGGCATTGTGCTGTATATGAGGGATGCAAATATAAATAAAACTCAGTGAGACAGAAGAGATACAGGAAAGCTCAGGATTGATCAGAAGCACCAGTTGCTATGAGTTAGAGGACAAAATGGCCCAGAGACAAGTCACACATTGCAGCCACTTCAAGGGCACTGGCCTCTTTAAGACATTGTGTTTTAGGGCATTGCTTCCTGCCCACACACTTCAGCAAAGGGCTTATGGCCTCTAGAATAAACCACCTGAAGTTGAATTCCACCTCTATCACTTAGTATTAATAGCTGGTAAGTCCCTTAACCTCCCTAAGCTTGTGTCTGTCCTATACAATGGGCACAATCCCAGACTGTACTTTTATATGCTTGTTGGGAGGATTAAATGAGATAACCCAAGTAAATGCATAATAGGTTTAGCTATTATTTAAGACTATCTCTGGTCTACCTGGCAGATAGCAGCCCTTCTCAGTAGCTTTCAGTCCTGCACACCAAGATCATGCCACTGGTAACTTAGACACAACCATCGTGACTTCTAAATGATCAGAATCACCTGAGGGGAGTTTTTGAAAAATACAGATGTCTTGACCCAAACCTTTTGTGTCAGGAATTTTAAGGTGGGCTTAGGAGTCTGTCCAGTAAGTCTGATTCCTCAGCCTGGAGGGCTCTAGAAGACTGCCCATCCCAATAGGATCTCTGGTATTTTTCACATGTTCCATTGGCTGAAAACCATCATCATTTGAGTATCGGGTGTCAAACCTTTGACTCTGCTACCAGGGAATCTGTAGCTGTTTGATTTCATTCCCTTTCCAGCTGAAAATACTTACTCTCCCCTTACTGTTTCAGGAATACAGGCAATGGCAGTGCCCAGCCAGGGACTGTGTCTTAGATGACTCAGGGGAGAAGCCAAATATCTTTCTTGACTCTTTGGCCTCACTGTAGATCCAATATAAGTAGATCTTTCTAGCAGGACCTATTAAATCCCTTATAAACTATCCGTAGTTTTTCATTCACTCATTTATTCATTGAATAAGTACTTGTTAGGCACCTGCTGTGTACCAAATATTATGCTTATTGCATGCTAGAGACTAACTGTTTACAAGATAAAAGGTAGCACAAAGGAGACGATGAAGGGGAAACCACAGAGGAAGAACTCTTGAGCACTGGTGTCGTGAGAGGAGGGGTTTGTTAGGTGCTGAAAGCGGGAATGACATTCTGGGTGGGAGGGAACAGTATGTGCAAAGGCACAGAGGCATGAGCCAGCATGGCAGCCCTTGCAGCTGTGCATCCTTTTATAGTTTGAGTTTCCATCCCTCTCCCCACTCCCCCAGTACCTCCCAAGCCCAGCATGGGCCCTCTGCTGGCCTCTTACCCGGAGCCTCACCCACTCACCAGTATTCCAGGCAGCCTCTCAGGACACGCCTCTTGTTTGACTCGGGCTTCTTTCTCTTGATTTTATCTCCCAGTTAGGAATTCCTGGTTCTGTGGCCCCACTCCCACCCCCTTTTCGGTCTATCAGGTCTGGGGCTTGTCGTTCCTCTCCGTGGTGTCCTTCCTTTCCCTTGTGGATGCTGGCCTTGCTTGCTGGTGGCTTTTGTGAGCACGCTGTGCTGGCCCACAGGGATACGTGTAGGCTTTCAGAGTCTGTCTGGAACATCCTGTCAAGGTCTTTAGACATTGTTCTTCAGGGAACAGGAGCCTTTGAAGGAGTGGATTGAACTGAAGAGTGACCACAACAGCCCCCTTGGTTCCTGACATCTCAGACACCTGCTCCAGCTGTGCTTAGAAGAGAGAGCTTTGTGGTGCCAGGACGTGAAGATAAAGTAATTCTGTTTCCTAGGCCATAGGACACAGCCCAATGCAATTCTAAAAATGCGCTGAAAAATAGCTTTCTAATATCTAAAAGTGAAAATTTCAAGTAATTTTAAAAGAAAATTATTCATGGTTAAATTAACTGAGAAGACCTTAAAGGCTATTAAGTGCTTCCTGGAAGACA
Organism: Giraffa tippelskirchi; assembly: GCF_054371585.1. Classification (NCBI taxonomy): domain Eukaryota; kingdom Metazoa; phylum Chordata; class Mammalia; order Artiodactyla; family Giraffidae; genus Giraffa; species Giraffa tippelskirchi. The sequence continues at coordinate 111,684,068 of NC_137284.1, forward strand.
TTCATTTTAATCTCCTACTGTTAAATGAACTACATTGCCTACTATGACTATAAAACTGTCAGATTTTTTTTCTCCTATTCAACATTTCAATGTTTCTTTGTAATTGGGCATGCTCACCATTTTGTATTTTGTCAGCAGGAAGCATAACTACCTACTCTTGCGTTTTTAGGTAATAAAATTAGGGAAATTTTAGCTGGCTTCTGCTAATGCTAAAAACATTAGAGCGATGTTTGCAGGAAACAGTTTCAGAGCAGTGGCCTTGCAAAGATTATGATCAAAGAAGACTGTTACTTATCCTCTCAATTAATGCTAGAAACCGAAGGACATGATCTTACTGTTGTTCTGTCTGCTTAAGCACTTCTTGGCTCTTTGCTCACTGTATTAATTATAGATCCTTTTCTCAAAATAGCTTGTTCTCATAGTCCCCTATTTTCTTCCTCCTTCCCTCCTTTCTCTCCCTCCTAATTTGTACCAGGTATTATGTAAGTTTGCGAGTTGGAGGCAGATACAAAAGCCAGAGTTTGAGAGATAGAAGGAGATGCAGAAGAACTTTAATTTTATTGAGCAGGCAAATTCCATCATGTAATATATTCTGATGAGTCAGCTGGTGCCTCGGTTATCCATATAGTGACACTGACTTTAGTGCACCAGTTCTAACCATTTGCTTCGTGGAAGCCAATATCTGTTAAAGCTTCATTGGTGTGAAGGATTGGGAAGGGAAAGAGCAGAGAGGTAGCTTTGCATTTTGAGACAGTGTAATTTCCAAGTTCCATTGCTGTGCTGGAGTTTGTGAGAGCTGATGATGTCATGTCTTCCCAACCCTGTGTTCAGTAATGTCACACGGGTAGCTTGAAAAGGGCCCTAGTGAGTGTGTTTATACTGTGGAAATAGCAGACACTATGAATTAGGGCTTATTGCTTCCACTACTTAGAAGCTCTCACATTTGAGAAAACACAAATATTCAAGATACAGGAGGATAAACCAAGTGGAGGAAAGAATTAAAAGTATTTCTATTTTAAATATTAGAAGGCTGTTTCCCAATGCATTTCTTTAACTTCATTAGGCCGTGTAATTCAGCCTGGAAAACAGAAAATAGGGGAGAAGTTCTAGGAAAAGAGGGTCTTTGACTCACTTTATGGCAGGGAACTGGAGAGATGCAAGGGATACAGGGTGTGTGTGCGTGTGTGTGGTGTTTTCTTCCTCTTCTCCCAGGTACTAGGCTTGAGAGTCTACGTTGCATCAGTTGAGACTGTCTCATCTGGTTAATTCAAATGTCAGTGACAAGCGGAACCTTTTCATTATTGGAGATAATGTTATAGACATGTGGTTTATGTAAATACAGGGCCTCAACCTGCATGGACAACACCCAGCTGAGGGCCTTGTGTAAAATAGCCCTCCCTTTGATTTCATTCCTAGTCTCCCAACAGTATCTTTTTCCTCTCTCCCACCCCACGGTTTTGACTTTTCAAAACCTCCCAGGGTATCTGGGTCCAGCCTGAAGGGCGTTCCAGGCTCCAGAAGTACTAGTTCTCTTTCCCTCTAAATGGAAACGCCCTTCACAGATAGGTTCTGCTTTCAGCCACATGCGGCTTTGGCTATATGATTAAAGTGACTCACAGCCCAGGTGGGGTGACCTGTGGATGAACCATTCAGAGGGACACCTGCAATTGTAGGAAACTGGTTCTTCCAGGCCCATATCGGATTGGTTTAAAGTTCAGCAGATTCATCCAAGCAGGGGCCTTTTTGTTTCTGTTTTTGTGCGAGCAGATCCACCAGGGACTCCAGGGCAGAAGTTAAGCCCATCACTCAGGGAGTTTCTGCATCATCAGTAAGAGCACAGCCATGTTTGAAGTAAGAAATGTGAGCTGGCCAGTCATGCTAGAATTCTGTGTCAGAGCCAACCATGAACCACTCTTGGGGTGCTCGGTATGAGTGATGAACTGGGCCCCACCCTGGCTGGGTGTGCTGGGAGGGGTGGTCATGACCCACATGGCAGTCCAGCTGGCTAGATATATGGCCATGATCAAGTCATTTCATCTCTCTGAACATACATTCATTAAAGTGGCATTTAAGCTATCATCTGAGGTTCACTTTTGGGAAAATGTCAGAGTATCTTCTCACCTATTTGGATTTTTATGCGATTTTCTGTAATGTTTGGTAAGAAATCAAAACATTTGGAAACCACTGAGTTTTCCATGTTGCCCTTTTCTGGATCTATAGACATAAGTGATCAGGATAGAATTATAGATAATTCCCACATTCTGGTATATTATTGCAGTTTATTATGGCAATAATTTTATTTATTCAGTTTCAAAAAAGAATCTCTCTTTAACCATTTGATGGTAAAATAATCCAGCTGCCAGTGCAGGAGACACAGATTCAGTCCCTGGGTCAGAAAGATCCCCTGGAGGAGGAAATGGCAACCCACTCCAGTATTCTTACCTGGAAAATCCCATGGACAGAGGAGCCTGGCAGGCTACAGTCCATGGGGTCGCAAAGAGATGACACGACCAAGTGAGGACAACCACCTGACGAGTATATACTTCATGTTTTTAGCAGCTGAGGATGCTGAGTTCCTTATAGACTTTGGAAAAAAAATTTCTTGGAGGACTTTGGCTGCTTTAGAATATTATAGAAACCTCATCATATTATTAACTTACTTATTTTTAAAGTTAAAATGGATGGATGGGAGGGATAAACATATAGTCCCTCCTGTCTTACAAATGCCACCAGACACTCTCTCACTGATGTTAAACTAACCTCCACATGCCAATGAGTGTGGACCGGCTTGAGGTTCCATCAGGCAGGGGGTTTTGACATTTTTTTTTTTTACTCTGCTGTTATCTTGTGTATTGGGTGCAGAAGACCAGAACTGTGCTTAGCATGAACTTCTTGAAAACACAGGTTCATAAGCCTCATGACGTAGAAAGAGAAATAGCACATTAGCTTTAGCAGCTGAAAGGGAGAGATCATTTCAGCCTATTGAGAGACAGAGAGGGAAAATGATGGGCGGGCCCCACAGTTGGTCAGAGGTCAAGAGGGGATACACACCCGCATTCGGAGTCCAGCCTAGTTCCCTGCCCTGCTGTGGTGAGGCAAGCAGACCTAGACAGTTGCTCAGGAGGACCTTGTGCCATGGTTCTCTCCATGGGGCCAGTTTCAGGATGGTCCTGAGCCGCATAGTAAGTAAAGCACCGAGTTCCAGAAATTAAATGACATGCTTGCCTATGAAACATTATTCGAACTGGGACTTTTGAGAGGTGGAGAAGAGAGGTTCAGTTGGGGGATTGTATGGGATACAGAAGTGAGCACTGTCTGTGTGGCCTGGGGCCAGTGTGAAGTGGGAGAACCCCTGTCCCAAGGGGTCTCCTCGGCAGCCTAGGCTCAGTGGCTCTGCTGGACACTGCCGATCCTCTGACTTGCCATGGTTGAGCCTGCTCCAGCCTCACCGCCAAGTCCCAGCTGAAGCCCATGGGAGCCCTGGCTCTGTCCCCTCTCTGTGTGACACCAGGCCTAGGGAGGAGGTGTGAACTAGGCAGGCTCTGGGCTGCAGGGTCCCTCAGGGGATCTCAGTGCAGGCCTAGGGGGCTGCAGGAGGCTTCCAGTCTGCTAGAAGACGGTGTGTGCACACTGACTTTTCAGGAAACCCTGAGGGCTGTCAGGCCCGGAAGGGTAGGACGCTTGCCTGCTGTGAGGCTGCTGTGTTGTCTGAGACCAGGGGGGCCCGGAGGCAAGTTAGTTCTGGATGTCTCTCTGCTGTACTCTCCCTTACCACTGCCTCTTCTATCCCTCCCCATCCATTACCCTCTTCCAGTAAACCCTCAAAATGCTCTCAACCAAATGACCAATTGGAGAATTCAACTCCATGGGATCAAAATTCTGTAGACATTTAAAAATTTTGCATTATTTCCTTCCACTTTCAACAGTCACCCACTTGACATTCAGGAGGAGGGAAGAGAAGTGCTGCATTTTCAGGAGGCAGTAGCAAGTGGTAGTGAGTGTTCCCTCTGTATAAGGTAGCTCCTGGTATCTCAGGGAGGGAAGGATTTTGGGAGGACTTGGCCTTGTGGAATTAGGTCCAGCCCATGTGCCTATGCCTCATACTTTTCGGAAGATTCCCTGGAGAAGGGCATGGCAACCCGCTCCAGTATTCTTGCCTGGAAAATCCCATGGACAGAGGACCCTGGCAGGATACTGTCCATGGGGTCACAAAGAGTCGGACACAACTGAGTGACTAAACTCAATTTTCATCCACTTCACAAGCTTAGGATGCAACTGCTTTCAGTATTCAAATGATATTGCTGCTGCTAAGTCGCGTCAGTCGTGTCCGACTCTGTGCGACCCCAGAGATGGCAGCCCACCAGGCTCCCCCGTCCCTGGGATTCTCCAGGCAAGAACACTGGAATGGGTTGCCATTTCCTTCTCCAGTGCATGAAAGGGAAAAGTGAAAGTGAAGTCGCTCAGTCGTGTCCAACTCTTAGCGACCCCATGGACCGTAGCCTACCAGGCTCCTCCGTCCATGGGATTTTCCAGGCAAGAGTACTGGAGTGGGGTGCCATTTGCCTTCTCTGCAAATGAAATTAAGATGAGCTTAAGTATCTTTCATGCTGTGATCAGGGCCTGCCTTTCTCTCACCTGAGTCCTTTCTCCTTGATAACCTCAGGGAACTAATCTGAGGGGTGGCTGCTGTTTACTGTTGTCTCTGGTCATGCTCCTTAGACTTGGATGTCATCAGTCCCCTGGGGACCTTCACAAGCAGGTTCTAGTCAGCAGGATGGGGGTGGGGCCTGAGGGTGATACTGATGCTCAAGTCCAAGGACACAGTTTGGGTGCAAGGGTCATGGGTTCCCAGTGCTTTGCAGATGGTGGTGTATGTGAAAATGTGTGGCACACTGGCAAAGCTGCTTTGGCTGCCTGTAGCTCAAGGACCTCAGGAGTCAGGGATTCAACTTCCCAGCTCACTTCTCACCCATTGGAGGCACAGAGTGGGTCAAGGTGCACTAAGAGGACAGAGAATAACCCCAATCGAAGCCATACACCTGGGTGTGGGTGTGTGTCTCATTCTCTCCGATTGTTTTTGCAGGTGCCCCCGTGGTGTGATTGAAAACAGGCCACCCTTGGGGCCCAGAGGTGCCTGTGCTCCCCTGGAACACTGTTTTTGATCCAGCTGTGTTCTTTCTGGGTGCAGAGCCAGGAGAGTAAAGCTCTCTCCCTGCTGTTTTAGTCAGCTGTGGTCACCACAGACCCCATCAGCCTAGAATCCCAAGATGCAGTTTCTTAGATACCTGGCTGTTTCGGGGTGTGTGCACATCTGCAGGGATGTTGCTGTGTGCCCAGGTATGCACAGGTATACACACGCATACATGTGCACACACACATGGGCACTTGTATACAGAGCCGTGTCCTCTAAGTTACACCCATTGTGCCAAAAGAGCCGAATCAAAGAGTTCTTGCTTTAGCCGCCTACTAAACCCTCGGCTGCCCTCTCACACAACCAGACTTCTGTTCTCTATGGCATGCCCTCTCTGGGGCCCCTGGGATTCTGTTTTGGTCATCTGTCTTCATCTGTGCCCTCCTTGAGTCTGTCAGAGATATTCCAAACATTTTCAAATAAGGTAGAACCTAAAAAAAAAAAAGATGAGGTCTCAGACCCTGCCTTTCCAGGGAGCCTCTTTCCGTGGACTCTGGTGGCAAAAGACTAACTCAGATCAGTGGCCTGTTGCGCCGTTTCCTCAAAGCACCACGTGTGTGTTCATGGACCTGAAAGGAGCTCTCAAATGGCCTTCCCAGAACAAAGCTAGTCTGTGTCGATGTCACTGTAAATAGAACACTTTGCAACTTATAATCGGCAGTTAGTTTTATTAAAATAGTCACTAAAATATGCAGTTGGCTCTGTCTCTCTCGGGAGGCACCCACCCGCCACCCGCCATGAACTGACCCCGGGAATGTTTGCTGTCCTCAGGCCCTGAACTTGATTTGGCTGAAGCACTCTCCTTTCTCTCCAGGTCCATATTCAAGCCTTTCATCTTTGTGGATGATGTAAAACTCGTCCCCAAAGCACAGTCTCCCTGTTTTGGGGACGACGACCCTGCCAAAAAGGAGCCTCGGTTCCAGGAGAAGCCAGACCGCCGGCACGAGCTGTACAGGGCGCATGAGTGGGCCCGGGCCGTCCTGGAGAGTGATGAGGTGAGCCTGACGGGGGCCCTGGGAGCCGGTGAGGTCCCCAGGAAGGAGACCAGAAAGCAGATAACAAGCTCATCATTTTCCTGCTCTCCAGCCAGTCTGCTTCCAGAAACCCAGGCTCCCGAGACCCTCACTAGAATGCTGGTGGTAATTGTTCCAGCCGGCCTCTCGAAACCCAGTGAAAGCAAGCCTCCACATTTGATGTTATTCAAAATGCAGTGGCCTAAGAATATCCTTCTTTTACTTACTGTCCACTTGGGAATAACAGAAATGTGCAGTACTAGTTGGGAGAACTGGTTTTCTGCTGTCAGAAATTCTTTGTGTACTTTTGGAGGTAAAAAGTTATATTATGGCAGCACTTTAAAGATGGAATCATAGTTTTTTTTTTTTAAGTGATTCTTCAAAAAAATCCCTGGAGATGGTTGGTGGTAATGCTTGTATAACAGTGTGAATGTATTTATGCCACTGAACTGTATGCTTAAAAATGGTTAAAAATGGTAAATTTTAAGTTTTGTTTATTTTTTCCATGTAAAAAGTTTTTAAATTAATGGTCAGTTTTAAAATAGTTATTCTTCAAAGTGCAACCCTCCCTCCTTCACCCAAAACTTTGGTTAATAAAGTTACATCAATTCAAACAAGAGAAATATTCAATAGATGCCCATAGCAGCCATTAGTGATAGGCTTTCAAGTAAAATCCAAGCCTATATATTTTTTAAACAATTTTGGCTGTGCTGGGTCTTCACTGAACATTTCTCTCTAGTTGTGGGATGTGGGCTCTAGAGTGCAGGCTCAGTAGCTGTGGCACACGGGCTTTGTTGCCCCATGCCATGTGGGATCTTAGTTCCCTGACCAGGGATTGGACCTGCATCCCCTGCACTAGGAGGGGGATTCTCAACCCCTGGACCACCAGGGAAGTCCCTCCAGGCTTCTATTTTGCTGACAGAGAAGGAAGGAACATAGTTGTTAGATGCTCATCTGCTTCCCAAGCATTTATTTAACAACTTGGAAAGTTCCATTTTGTCTTGAAAAGAGGGACATCTTATAGGGAATTGGTGCACATATTTTGCATGGACTGAGTAAGCTTATTCTCTTACATCTGGTATAGTGGATTTTATAAAAAGGATATAAAGAAGGACAACATAAACAGTAAATCCAAGTGCGTTCAGAAAGCATCTCTGAGAAGGGTAGTCTCAGTGTTTCTAGAACTTGCTCTTCTTTGCCCCAGAAGTGACCATTCTGACATGTAAAAGTCACACAGTTATTTGACATTTGTCTTCCTTGCCAGATGCGTCCCCAGAACCTGAATGCTGCCACTGCACTGCATGGAGCTCTGTCCAGGGCTGCCTGCCCTGATTGCTGATGGTGTATGTTTTAAGTGGATGACAGTAAACCCGAGTAGGGGGAAAATGTCACTCCCTGATGTGCGGTTTTCTGGTTATTTGGCAAATGAAGGCAGGGGTAGGAAGGCCCATGTGTTCTGAGGCATCCTACACAAAATTTCCAAGAGATGAGATAGATGAGGCTGGGTGGACTTCGAAATTTGGAAATGACCATTGGTTTGAGTTAAGGCAGCACTGGGAGATGGTGGATGAATGGTGCCATCCATTTCTCTGTCTGGGACTAACTGGACAAATGAAAGCTTCTCACTGTCATCCACTGTGAATGAGTGACTCTCACTTGGAAGAAGAGATGTCACCCCCTCAGAAGAAAAAGTGAATTGGGGATAGACATGCCATTCACAGATCCATTTATTCATTCAAAAGGCATTGTTGAGAGTGCCTCCTCTGTCCCACAGAGGAACGTAGAGATCAATCTAGTTCTTACTCCCTGGGTGATTATGGTCTAACGGGGGGCGCAGGCAAGTAGACAGACCATCACAAGACAGGAAGAGAACAGCCATGGCAGAAGGAAAGGCATTGTATGGGGGAGCCCAGAGGAAGGGCATTCTGAAGGTGGGCACGAGCTGACCAAGTGTTGGCAGGGAGCAGGGTGGCCTGTGCAGTGGCGAGAAGGAGTATCATGGGTTGGAGGAAGGCAACTAATTCAGTCTGGCTGCAGAGAAAGGAGATGCGGGAGGCAAGACAGGAGGTGAGACAAGCAGGAGCCTTGTGGGCTACAGAGGACCTTTCCCTCTGTCACTCAGGAGTCTGGATTGCATCCAGAATGCAGTGAGAACTCTGTAAGTATTCCAGGCGGAGCAGTGGCATCACTACTTGGGGACTTCAGAAGCACCCTGTGGCAGTCTTGCAGGAAGCCCGCTGAATGGAGTGGGGGTGGGCCCTCAGGGGGCTTTCAGCATCCACTGCAGTGGCCCCCACTGTTTTTGTCCTTTTCAGGAGCAAGGTCAGAAGCTGAGGAAGACGATGCTGGAACTAGAGAAGCAAGGCCTGGAAGCCATGGAGGAAATCCTGACCAGCAGTGACCCCCTGGACCCCACCGAAGTGGGGGATCTCTTCTATGACTGTGTGGACACGGAGATTAAGTTCTTTAAGTGAAGTAAGCGTTCCCTATCCCCTTGTTATTTAAAATTTCCCACCTTACTAAATTACCAGCAAAACAAACCACTCTCCTGTCCGAGTAAAATGAGAAAGTTCAGATGCGTCAAAGTCACACTGTCCCCTTGGGTTCTGCCTTGAACCTCACAACGCCGCCCCCTTCTTCTGCAGCGTAGATCCCCTCCTCCTGCAGTGTAATGTGTATCCCCTTGCCTGTTGTCCGATCATATGACTGATTGTGGATTTTAAGCTGCTATTGTTGTATTTCAGTGACAATGGACACATTAGCCTTTTCATGGGAGGACTAGAGTCCATCAAAGCCGTGAAAGACAGGCTCCATGGCACCAAGTTTGAGGGAAAGGCAAAATCTCTTGAAGTCTTACTCTTTCAGTAGTGGTTTCTTTCAGGTTAACAAAAGGCGTTTGTCTGGCCCTGAGCTCTTGTGTGCGTGTGCCCGAGGGAGGCTTCCACTGGGCCACTGAGTGCAGGCCAGTAACGCAGAATGCCCCCAGCTGTGTCTTCTGAGATGTAAAACAAGTGGGAAGGAATGAAGGGGGCTCCACTGGCTCCAGGCACAGCTCCATCCGGATTCTCTTGATCCGAAAGAACCTGTGTACGGTGCTTGTGTGCAGTGGATCCACACAGACGGCTTCCACCTGCTGTGTGAGCTGGAACCTGCCCCGCCATCCCCTAGGGATTCAGGGGCGGCTGCACAGGTAACATCCCTGATCAGGGCGTGGCTCTCCTACAAGGCAAGGGGCTGTCCCTGCCGCTCACCCGCTGCACAGATGCGCTTGTGTCTTGAAATGATTCTGGGCCTAGTTACCGCCATCTAGTTTAGGATTAATTAAATGGCCCTGTGGCAGAGTTCCACCCCACAAAGCTGCAAATTTCTCAGCTAATGAGGGAAGGAAAAGGAGAAACTTTTGGCTGTTTAGATTGCAGTTAAAGTAGCTGGAATCTGAGCAGCCACCCCATTATCTCAGCAGAGACTTTAATTAAACTGATTTGTTCCCCATGTTGTGGGCGCATGAAGGATCTAACTTACCAGCAGAGCTCAGGAGAGCGTAAGAAGAAGACCAGATGGGCTCAGCACAGGGAAGACAGAGGGCAGGAAGGCGACAGATGGATGGAGAAGCACTTCGCTCCAGGGGACAGTCCCACCCCCGCCCTTCCTGCCCAACCCTGTTATAGCCCACAAAGCTGTGGAGAAAGCACCTGGCTTGCCCTGATCTTTCCCTTTATTCTTCACGCCCCACATGGCCCGGTAGCCACTTTCAGGCTAGTAGCTGAAGTGGACAGGTGGTGGTGGTGGCAGGGGTCTTACCTCCAGCTATTGAAACTCTCAACCACTCTTCACGTAGACAGAGGCAGAGATGAGGAGGAGAGGTGTACATGTTAATATAGCAGTGGGTGGGAGGGCTGCAGCATCATTTCTCTGGCCTAACCTGTACCATCTGGGCCTAGTCACCTTCCCTGGGGATAGGTATTTGCAAATGGAAATACTGTGAGTATCAGGAGTCTTGGAAGTGACTTCAAGTTAGACTCCTTTTCCAGCTGCAATGTATAATATGCCATGAGAGCTGGAGAGGAATTGGGTCCCAGACACAGAAGTGGACACTGAGGGTCACAGGTGTTATTGGAACAAATCTTTTTTCCTATTAGCTCCCTTGTAAGGGTATAGGCATAAGAGCACTGTGAGTTTTTGCCCAGAAGTTTTGAAAATTCTGTATGTAAAATCACTGTGAGTGATGAGACATGGGAGCAATATTTGAGCTGAAAAAATTAACAACAATCATTCACAGCAGCTTGTGGTTGCTGAATTTTGTCTGGGTTTGGCCTGGGCTTTCACTGAGAGCTTAGGATCTCCTCTTAGGTGGCATGGCCATTCTGAGAGTGTCTGTCTACAGCTGCTGAGTGGGGAAGGGCAAGGCTTGAGGAGGACCCAGGCATCTCATCCCCTCCCAAGCCCACCTGCTGAGTGGCTATTTAAAACAAGATGATGCAAAAAGCCACTGTGAAGTTCTACCATGTGGTCTCTCCTTCCCCTGTCATAGAAACAGTTCATCAGACCTGGCATGTCTGAGACACTCAAGGTGATTAGGGGTTTCAGCAAAAGAAGTCTAGTGAGAATAAATTACCCAGAGACTAGCTTTCATTATTATGGGCCAAGCAAAGGTCACGGATAACCCAACCAGCCTTATGCCATTACCCAGCCATTGTGCAGTGGTAAACAACAATGACCACTTCTGTTAAGGACATTGACCTTAGTCCAGCAACCCAGAAAAAGACCAACTATAACTAAGAGCTGTGTGGGTTAACGCTATTATCACAATTGTGATGCCACTATCGTACCACTAGAGGGCGGGGCAGCCCTTTCGTGGCAGAAGTTAAAGAGGCTGGGATGCTTTTATTAGACTTGTACAGAGGTGTACAGTTAAAGCAGAGGTGTACAGTTAAAGCTTGAATAATAGCAGTGGACAGATTCTTTGTGCATTGGGATGCATGGGGAAAGACAAGAAGAGAACAAAGAATCTGCTGATGTGGATGTTCACTTCTAGTAACAGTTTGAAATATGCAGTTGGATTTTGAGGACACTTGTTGGGGGGATGTTTGTTTTTAAATGCTCCTAACAGACTCTGTTTTTGCTTTTAAATGCTCCTAACAGACTCTGTTTTTGAAAAATGCTTATCATTACATGGATAATTTCTTGACCAGGGATTGATTTTCTAAAGGCAGTATGGGGACAATGAATATGTAAGGTGAAATATGAAAATTAATGTTTAAAGGTCAGTGTGTAAATAGCTTCCTAAAATACCATTTGTGTATCCATTACGGTTTGGGGGAAGGGAGGGGGCTGTGCATGCTTTGTGCAGAAAGAAGACGTGGCCTTGAAGGACAGACTCTCTCCCCTGTTCTCACACCCCATAACCAAACATAAGCTAGTTAGTCTTGGCTAGTAGATGGGATTTACCACTCACTCTTAAGGAGGAGCAGAAGCTCCAGTAAAAGTAAATTAGCAAAGCAGAAGTAGTACGCCTTCATCCTTGGAGGTGGTCTGGAATTTTAGGTAGAATAAGGACATACTTGAAATTATGGTGATTCTTTAGTGCCCAGTAACATAAGACAGTGTTATTATTAGAAAGAGTCATTCTTATAAGCTAACAGAGCAAGTGTGTGCCTATTAGATATTAGCAGTGAAGTTCCTTCACTTTTGGATGGATTATTAGGTGTAAAAAAGAATTATCAATGAGGCAAACTCCTTTGCTCCCTGCTGTCATCCCAAGTGGGTCCAGTTGTTACACAGTTCTGCCCAGCCCAGCAGGAAAGCCAGGTGGGGCCAGTGTCTCTGTTAAGAAACCACTGACTGCATTCTTGACTGAGGAGTGGTCCAGTCATTTCTGCGGAAGGTCTTCAGCTGAGCTTTCCCGAGGAGGGAGGGGGGGGGCGGGGCGGCAGGTCACCCAGCCCAGCACTGCCTGTGCTTCCCTGTAGCTGTGGCCTTTCATTCCACATGGTCTTAAGTCTCAGCTCCTCTCCTGTGGTTTGTGTCAAACGTGCTTTATCTGATTGAGTCCAAACATCCCAAGATGTCACATGCTGATTTCTTGTGGGGATGAATATGTATATGTTTGCGATCATGTTGTGAGAAGTTAAATGTGCGAGCTGGAAAATGCTAGGGGCAGGGAATAATAAAAAAGGAGAACCTTTCTGTTTCCTGCAGTGGGAACTGACTGTGTCGTCTTAATAGCCTTTTGTACAAATATCTACAAACCAGATAACTTTCCCATCCAGTGCTTGCCCTTGAAATTGTCTCTAAATACATCAAACATACAATAAAAACATACTAAAATTAATGTCCCATGGCCTCTTCTGTCTTGTGTTTCATTAATAAATGCGAGCATTGGCCACAACATAGAAAATATATGAAAGGGGATATATTTTATGACTGGAATCTTTGGAAAACCCAATCAGTTAAGCATTTTCTTCATTTATCCATTTTGTGGATAAATTCACTCATTAAAATAAACACAAAACCATGACATACCACCTCACACCCGTCAGGATGGTTATCAAGAAAACAGAAAATTTGTGTTGGTAAGGATGTGGAGAAATTGTAACCCTCTGCACTGTTGATGGGGATATAAAATGGTACAGCTGATATGGAAAACAATATGGAGGTTTCTCAAAAAATTAAAAAGAAGCCATATAAGCCAACAATTTTATTTTTGAGTATATACTCAAAAGAGTTGAAGGTAGAATATCTCAAAGAGATTTTTTTACACCCATATTCATACTAGCATTAGTCATAATAACAATAAGAAGGTGGAAGCAAGCCAAGTATCCATCAATGAATGAATGGATAAATGATACATATAGGTAAGCAATGGGATATTCAGCCTTATAAAGGAAGGAAACTCTTGACACATGCTACAACACAGATGAGCCTCGAGGACATTATGTTAAATGAAATAAGCCACTCTCAAAAAAAGTTAAATATTATTTGATTCCACTTTTATGAATTACCAAGAGTAGTCAATCTCATAGAGCCTGAAAGTAGAATGGTGGTTGCCAGGTGCTGGAGGGGTGGGAAGGGAAATGGGGAGTCTTTGTTTAAGGGGTATTGAGTTTAAGTTTTGCAAGATGATAAAAGAGTTCTGGAGACTGGTCACACAACACAGTGAATTTGCTTAACATGACTGAACTGTACACTTAAAAATTACTAAAGTGGTAAATTTTATGTTAATGGATATTTTACCAAATTAAAAAAATCATCAGAATGGCTGGTGCCATCTATGCCAAGCGTCTTTATTTTAAAGCCATAGAAGCTCCATTAGAGGAAAGGATGCCACTTAAGAAAGAAACCAGCTCTTCCCACTCTTGTGACCTAGAAATGCCAGGTTACTTCGATGATTCTGTCTCCATGTGACAGGGAAATGCAACTGAATGTCTTGTTCTTGAAAATAGGACTTAGTCACTGGCAACAAATGACCTATGTCAAGGTCAGAGTAAATGATGACCCCATTTATATGACAAGGAACTGCTGACTCTATTTTTATTCTCAGCTTTTTTTCCATCAACATAAACTCCTGCAAAGTTCCAGGGTAACAGAGTGTGTATTAGTTTGCTAGGGCTGCCATAATAAAGGACCACAAACTGGGTGGCTATTTATTATCTCACAGTCTGGAGGCTAGAAGTCCAAGATTAAGGTGTTGGCAGAGTTGGTTCCTCCTGAGGGTTGTGAGGGAGAACCTGTCCACACCTCTGCCCTACCTTTTGGTGGTTTTCTGGCAATCTTCAGCATTTCCTGACTTGTAGAAGCATCACCCTAATCTCTGACTTCATACAGCATCCTCACTGTGTATATGTCTGTGCCCAAATTTCTCCTTTTTATAAGGATACCGGTCATATTGGATTAAAGGTCCACCGTACTTCAGCAGGACCTCATCTGAACTTACATCTGCAACAACTCTGTTCCTAAGTAAGGTTACTTTCTGAGGTATGGAGTTAGGAGTTGAACATGGGAAGTTTTGGAGGATGCAGTTCAGTTCGTAACAGGTGTGTGAAGGATGCCAGGCCTCCAGGGGCATGGTCTGAGAACCTGGAACTTGCTTCTGGAGTCCACAGCCTTTCCCATTAAGTTGCTCCCCTTCCCCTTCTAGGCACCACCTCTTCTAGCTGGAACTCCATGGGTTGCCTGGAACTATGGCCACTTCACCTACCTCCACAGTCAATGGCTTTAAAGTTCATCATCCATTTTGTCAGTTATCTTGGGCCATTGCTTTCCTTCTCCACTCAGATGGGCCCTTTTGGTCATGTGAGAGCTTATCTGTGCCTCTACTAATCAAGACAGCAGATAAAACAATTCAGGGCCTTAACTAATTCAGATGCAAAGTGTGTAGCAGCTAACTTTGAAATTAGCTTCTAGATGAGATTTATTTCAGGAGCATCTATGAATTGTAATTACTGCTATCTCCTTGTTATCCAACAGCAGAGCTAGGGATCTGAGCAGCTCAGTGAACATCTGCATGGAATGCCTGGGACACAGCCAGTGAGAGCTGAGTGAGACTGAACATGTAATAAGCAAACTGCTTGTACCCTGCAGTGTGTGTGTGTGTGTGCGCGCGCGCGCACCTGTGCACACTGATACCTGGGTCTGTTGTGACCTGAGGGTTAAAGGCTTGCCCAGGTGTTATGTTACTCCATCTTCACCACTATACACTTAAGGACATATTTATGCCCCTATATTACAGATGAGGAAACTGAGGCATAGACTGGTTAAACTTGTTACTTCCTAAACTTGTTAAGATGCAGAATCAAGATTCAGATCCATGTTTTCCCTGAAGCCAACATTTGTGTCAGGTAAACCTTATCTCCCCTGTACCAGGTTCCGAAGCGGGCACCTGAAGACACTATAATGGAGATGGCGATGAGACTGCTCCACACGGGAGATTTTCTAAGGCATTTGCTAAGCTGAGGGGGTGGTGCTGAGTGCACTTCAAGTTGAAAGCTGCTCCATTTCAACACAAGTTAGCAGAATTTGTAAGCATGTTTGATATTAATAAAAGTGAATAAGTATAGTGTTATCTGCTGCTGCTGCTGCTAAGTCACTTCAGTCATGTCCGACCCTATGCGACCCCATGGATGGCAGCCCACCAGGCTCCTCCGTCCATGGGATTCTCCAGGCAAGAACACTGGAGTGGGTTGCCATTTCCTTCTCCAATGCATGAAAGTGAAAAGTGAAAGTGAAGTTGCTCAGTCGTGTCTGACTCTTAGCGACCCCGTGGACTGCAGCCTACCAGGCTCGTCCGTCCATGAGATTTTCCAGGCAAGAGTACTGGAGTGGGGTGCCATTGCCTTCTCCGATAGTGTTATCTACTTGTTACAAAATACATTTGAATTTTTCCCATGCTTGGTTTTCTCAAATACCTATTCGTTTAATTAGCTACAAAAGTCAGGAAAACATTCTGTAGTTTAGTTTAGCTGTAGTTTAGCTCCAAAAAGAAAGGCCCCATTTCTAACAGAATGTTACAGCAAGTACTGGGACCTGTGTCAGTATCTTGTCTGAGCCCTTCTAATCCTTAAAGATGGTTGGCTTAGATTGGTGCTGGCGACTGTCAATCGGCTTTAATAAAGTAAACACCTGGAAGCATTCCCACTTATTAAAGTTTATTTAATACAAAGAAATAAATCTGCAGAGGGAAGATCAATAAATATAAAATACACGGGAAACACTGGGAGAGTCACAGACCACAGCGCTGGGGAGATTACTCGAGGATGGAGGGGCGCTCTGTTTGAGTTTGTGGTCCAGAAGTGAAGTATTTGTCCTGCCGCAAGAGTTCAAAGGGCAGGAATTCAGTGCTGGGTCTGGAGGAGAGATGTGATGCCAGATTCCTGAGATTTTTCCCTAATTGCAATTTTTGGTTTCTGCACGTTTCTTCCCTCTGACCTTGAATAGTTTTATTTTGAATTTCTATCCCAGTGGGTGCAGAACATCAGTGTGTAAACACCTCATCGGGGCAGGCAGTCTACTCCGAAGGTGGAACGGCTTTGGTCTAGCGCCTTCTTAATCATGATTGTTAAAAAACCCTTGTAATTATTTTGTACAGCTGGGAGAGAGGTGGAGTGGATACTGTTATATAAAAAAAGTTCTGACCTTTTGGAAACCTTGCAGAACCAATAAGACAGATCAGCTATATGCACAGCTGATGACCTGCAAAAGTTTCTTTTTCATTGATTTAGCTGTTACAGTTTGGCGTGATTTATTCCCCAGGGAAGGGAAGTTGACGTTGCTCAGTGGCTTCTGTTTGGAATCATGTACACAATGATGGTGGACACCATCTCAGGGTCAGTCTCCACTCCAGACAGGAGGTGGTGGATGCGGTCACATGTTTGCCAAAACCCCACTAACCGTCTGCCTTCTGCGCATGGCATGTTTTGGGCTTTACATCTTCAAGGTGTGAGGACATGAGTGGGCTGTTTCAAAGGAAACATTTTTCACTGTTTTCTTTCCACCTCTCCTGGATTTCCTTTAATCTGCAGCTATTTTGAGCACAGATGAGGGGTCAGTCTGCTTCTTTCTATTTTTCTCTCCTTCCTCAGTCACAGCTTTCCCTCCAAGGATGAGGTCAGGCAGCAAGCAAAAACACACTTTCATTCCCTTGCCAGCCCCAGAAAAAGGGCATAAGAGGAGTGGCCACAGGTCACAGCCAGTCCTGACCCATCCATATTCAGGGCTAGCTGAACTCATACACTTCTCCCCTCTAGAGGGGTGCCATCATAGGGACCGGGGGACTCAGACCAGCTCAGAAGGCTGCTAAGGTTTGCCTGATGGGTAGGTTCAGGTTCCCTAAGGATGGGCATGGGATACTTGATATTTGAGGCAGGCATTTCAGAATATGTTTTAGTCTACACTTTTTCATGTCATGCTTTCCATGATAAACCCTGCACTCGAAGGATGAAAAAGAAAAGATCTCTGAGACAGAATTAATGATGACTTATGCAGGTTTCTAATTTGTAGGGAACATACTGAAATCTCATTCAGCTCACCCCACCCTGGGTGCCAGGATGGGGGCTCAGAGGGACAGGAAGGACCATCGCAGAAACGTGGGCACGAGGGGCACTGTAAACAGTAAGAGTGTTGGCTACTTGCAGGACTGTTCAGTTACACAAGGGGCCCTGTGGTCGGCTGTGGAGGGACTGAGGCCACTCTTGCCTTCGATCTGCGTTATATTTACATGAGGCAGCAAAAGAATCCTTGTACTGCAGGACGGGAGCGGGACTTGGCGTCTTGTCCGCCGGGAGCCATGTGGCGGCATCTGGGTGAGGGCCACGCTACTCTCGGGGAGCTGCGTCATTCATAAGGCATTACCTGGTTTGATTTTGCAGTTTGTGTAATGAGACTAGAAAAATCATGCCAGTAAGAAGCCGTTGTGGATACTATGACTTTGGGAAACTAAGGAATCTTCTAAAAACGGTTCCGAGTCTAGGGAGGGCCAGCCGGCAGACATATTTACAGTCATGGAATGGACACTATGTGGTGGGACAAGGCTGTCACCTGTGCCAAGGTGCACTTTAAAAAATGGAGAAATCATGTGTGTGTGTTTTAAATTATTCAATTAATAGTCGACTATAATACTGATTTAAAGCCTGTGCAAAATACATATTTACAATAAATAAACGCTCCATTCAGAGCCTGTGTGTCAGCTGAATTACTACTTGAGAGTGTTGAGGTCTGACGTTCTCCTGGGGATGCCTGCCCTGCCACATGGACCCCCAGGGGGCTCACAGGACGTTGGCTTCATCCGTCTTCTCACCGGAGCGTCTTAAGCGCTAACTGTGGAAACACAACAGTGTTACCAGGTGGGGTCAGAGGTGAATGACCCACCCCCAGGGCTGGCTTTCCCTCATGCCTGAAAGGCTGCCAGGGTCTGATGGTTCTGTCATATGCAAGGTGCTGATCTTCACCCAGCGGGTCGTGGGTGGAAAAGGAATGAAAGTGTAGCTTGTTTTAGGTGGGGACCGAATGCCATAAAAAACATTTAAGGGACCAAGTACCAGCAGACTACTTGACGGGAAGCTCAAGGAAAGCTAAGAACTTGGTGGCGATCTCAAGACAAGGCAATGAAAAAGAGAGAAAGGGCCCCAGGCTTTCAGATTTCCTGTTTAGGGGGTCCTAGCCTTGCAGGGATCACTTGGGCTCTGGCCCATAAAAGAAGAGCACCCCCAGGGCACTGTTCACCATGTCTGAAACCCTGTGATTTCTCTGGGCAGTTTCTTTTTGCCTCACTGAAGTGAAAATGAATTAACATGGTGTCCACCTAGACATAAAGATCTTCTTGACTATGGGATGCCCAGGGCAGACTACAGTCCATCCTTGACTAGACTTTATGGGCTCAGAGGATTCAGATGTGCCTGCCATGAGGTTAGGGACCGGACAGTATGGAATGTTCCATCACGCTTATAACGTCTGAAGGTGAGGGTGACTCCTGTCCTGGCAATTCTGACATGCCAGGGAAAGAAGCAGTGAGGTCCAGTGGAAGAGCACTGGACAAGGAGTCAGAGGTCTGTGAGTGTGACCTCGGGTGAGTTCCTTAACCCTTCAGAGCTCGGTTTTCTCATGTGAAAAAAAGGCATTAAAGATGAATCTCTCCAGCTTATATCACAGAGTTGCTAAAAAGGATCCAACAAAATAGCATATGCAAGTTCTCTAAACAGTTGTATAATGTAGGGACTATTATTTTGATTATTACCATATTTTTCTGATCATAGGAGTAACGTATTTATTGTAGAAAATTCAGAAATTGCATAAATGCACTAATAAGTCAAATTCAGTCATAAGCTGGCAGGGTGAATACCTGTTAACAACTTTGTGTATATCCTTCCTATCTTTTTTTTTCCTTCTATATATATCCTTCTTCTCTGAACTACAATCATACACCCACCCAGTTTTAAACCTACAATCATCCGAGAATGTTTATTGCAGTTCTCAAAATGGGATCAGCCATGGTTAGTAGGGGAGGAGGGTGCTTGTCCTCCTTCAAGGAACCTTCACCTCCCCCAGCTTCCAGGAACCTAGTTCATTCCTTCTCACATCCCTTTCCTTCAGGTTCCAACCTAACCTGTGGGTGCCGCCCTTTTGCCACATAGCTCTGAAACTGGAGGCCAGGAGGGGACGAGAATCCCTGTTTTCAAAGAAACAAAGGGCCTTTAAAGATGAGACCCTGTCCTGTGCAGTGAGAAACGTCATCTCTGCCAGGTGAGAAAACACGCTGTGTTCCAGTCGCCTTGTGCGAGCATGAGGGTGTTTCTTCAAAGCCCGTCTGACCCTGGCAGCTCTCTGCTTCCCCCTCCCCACAGCTTTCCCCTAGCCACCAGCACTTGAATTTTGAGGCTAAATTGGTCAAGTTAAATGCCAGTGTTGATCGTGGAAACCCGCCCCCCTCCCCGGGGCAGGGGGTGGTGGTGGTGAGAAACCAGGTACTCTATAGATGACAGAGAATACTGAATTATGTTTTATGCATGTTACAGAGTTTTTCTCTTCAGGCTTCTCAGACCAGGGTAATGAGGGAAGAATGATGGCAGTGGACAGGGTGATGGTTGCAGAGGGATTCCCAGGGGTCCCACGTGCCAAAGCAGCTTCTGATGATTCCAGAGAAGCCCTCTTTCACTCTTCAGGTTTTGAAATTATGAGTGTTTCACCCCAGCTGGAAACACAGGTGCCCATGTGGCTTCTTCCCCCAGGTAAAACATGAAGCTATTAATACGAAGGGGAAAGCAAACCTCAACAACTGTGTGCTTCTTGAGGAGGTTTCCCGGTTTTACACTCAGTGACCAGAGAGCTCTGTTACCTGAGCGTTCCTGCCTTTGATGTCATCAGAGCTCTGCCCGCCCGCCTCGGTGTGGAGCCAGGGACCAGGTGTGCGGCCTAAAAGACACAGGAACCCTTTCACCATCTGTTGGCCATGGGCCGGCTGTGCGCTTCAGAGTCTGGCTCCGCCGGCACTCGGGGCAAAGGCGCAGGAACCAAGGGTAACGTGAGTCCGTCAACCCGAACCCCTTGGGCTCCTGGCCCTAGACTGTGTGTTCCACCCCCTGCTTCTCTGTCACAGACCGTGGATACAAAGGCATCATGTCCACTGTGCTGGAAGGAGAAGAAGTTATGAAGACCTCTCATCTAAATGCAGGTGAGCCTCTCAGCTCCGAACACCCCACCTGCTCCAGACTCGATTGTGCGTCCTGACCCCAGATGAGCTGGCGCCCTGCTAGTGATGTTTAAAAAAGGAGTAAAAAGTATGTGCTGACACAGCTCAGGCCCTGCCTGTGAGGATCCAACTCATTCTCTGAAACATGCTAGGTTTAAATATTACACAAGTTATAAATATATGAACATATATTCTCATAATTAAGAATTTGAAGAATATAGAAAAGATAATAGGGGAAAAACCCTAAAGAACTTCCTCTCTGCCTGCCCTTCTCTCTAGCCCAATTATTTATCCCAGAGTCACCGCTGCTAAAAGTTTGGTGTTTATCCCTCCAGCTTGGTATTTCTTTTTGGCATTTACTTACACAGATATGTATGGATATAGGCAGATATGTGGTTTGGTTGATCTAGCCAAGTTTTAAATCCACATTCCCAGCAATTCCAGAACTTTTTCTGTGAGCCAGGTAATACAAATGGTGTCCCTGTGTCTCTTTCTCTGCTGCATTTGGTACAAGACTTTTCTGTCTGCTTCTATCACAGTCTAGGAATTAAATATCCATGTCCCAAAGCCTTTAAAACAATTCATGCTGCTGTGCAACTTACAAATTAACATGAAAAGCAGAAATATCCATCACAGATTATTTATGATAGTAAAAAAACTGATAATCACCTGTATTCAAAAACAGTGTTTAGGAAATCTAGGGTTTGTTATCATATGATAGAGCACAAGCAGCCATCTGAGTGTCTACAAAGGCTCAAATAATTTGGGTTGATGTTTGAAATGTAGGAGAAAAAAGCAGGCTAGAAATTGTATAAATAGCAACACCTCAATTATTTAAATGGCTTCCCTGATAGCTCAGTTGGAAAAGAATACACGTGCAATTCAGGAGAACCTGGTTTGACTCCTAGGTCGGGAAGATCCCCTGGAGAAGGGATAGGCTACCCACTCCAATATTCTCAGGCTTCCCTTGTGGCTCAGCTGGTGAAGAATCTGCCTGCAATGTGGGAGGCCTGGGTTCAATCCCTGGCTTGGGAAGATCCCCTGGAAAAGGGAAATGCTACCCACTCCAGTATTCTGGCCTGGAGAATTCCATGGACTGTACAGTCCATGGGGTTGCAAAGTCAGACACAGCTGAGTGACTTTCACTTTCTTTCAACTATTTAAAAATCCGTTTAAAAATGTAAATAATATACTGAATTGATTTCTTTTGGATTTATTGCTCTTTAAAAGTCTCTTAAAAACACTTTTCAAGTTTTATACAAAATGAACATATAAGTCATCTTAAGAATCTGTTATGGTATGACATAGTTTTTTAAATGAACTGCCACATAGAAGGGTCTCTACAACTTACAAAACATTAATCCAATGGGTCCTGTAATTTTCATTACAATACTTTTAAAATTAATGAATGCATCTGTTCTAGGATAAAGATTTTGGGGGGGCAAATGGCATAGGAAGTACTAGTTTTTAGCCAAATTTGCATGGTCAGTTGCTGCAGTCGTGTCCAGCTCTTTGGGAACCCATGGACCGTAGCCCACCAGGCTCTTCTGTCCATGGGAATTTTCCTAGCAAGAATACTGGAGTGGGTATATACTCCTCCAGGGTATCTTCTCGACCCAGGGATTGAACATATATCTCCTGTGTCTCCTGCATTGCAGGCAGATTCTTTACTGCTGAGCCACCAGGGAAGCCCCTGTAAAAAGCAGAGACACTGATATACTTAATTCCATGTAGCAGAATGGCCCTGAAACTACTGTTCTTAGACTTACTCCAGTCTGCTACAGAAAAGCCTTCCTTTAGACCAAGGTTTCTTAACTTGGCTCTACTGACATTTGGAGCTGGATAATTCTTTGTTTTGGGGGGTGCTGCCTGTAGGTTGTAGATGATCTCACAGCCTTCTTAGTCTCTACCCACTAGATGCCAACAGCACATCCTCCACCCCCCAGGGACCATTT
This sequence comes from Giraffa tippelskirchi, assembly GCF_054371585.1. Lineage (NCBI taxonomy): Eukaryota > Metazoa > Chordata > Mammalia > Artiodactyla > Giraffidae > Giraffa > Giraffa tippelskirchi. The sequence continues at coordinate 111,706,406 of NC_137284.1, forward strand.
GAGTCAACAAAAAAATGTCTCCAGATTGTGCCAAATGTCCCCTGGGAGGCAAAAATCCCCTTTGAGAACAACTGGGCAACAAAACTAGCTTCTCCATAGGTAAACAGTGCCCACTAGTCGTAGGTAAACAGTGCCCACTAGTTTTTATAAATATGATGGGAAACAACAGCAGAGCTAAAGGATAACCAATTTCTTCATAAAACAGAAAAGAAAACTCTACATCTTATAAAAGAAATTTCACTGTTGCTAGAAAAGGGTGGCTGATACTTGCCAGGGTTACCTAAAATTCTTTTAATTCAAATATCTCCTTGGAGGGTGGCATCTCAAATATTCCCTTATGAGATGCTACTAGAATCTCTTAGAATTCAACAAGCAGAGTCCTTTTGCTTGAAATAGTCCTTCACATGGGCTATTTTCCTACAGGAGAGTATTTCAGATTCACTAAAATACTGCTTTTCAAACTTTTGGTACCACAATGTGCAGTAAGACTTTTTCCATTTCTATCCAATTACATGTTTCTACTGCACACAGAACAGCCTGAGTGACCATTGTTGCTCCCTCCTGGTAACCAGATGGCACCTCTTTCCCCAGTTATTAACACGGCTGTGTGTCCAGGGCTGGTGGCTACAGAGCAGCCGAATATGAAAGACTTCTCTGAACAGTGGGGCTTAAACAAGAAAGTCTACTCCTGGGTGGGAGGAGCAGTGGCCTGAGGGCCACACTGGCTTCCAACTTTATTTTTTGTCATTTGTAAATCAGGCCAGCCTTATACTTTTCCTCTGACACAGAGATATTTTCATGTGTTAAAAAAAATTTTGTTCTGTAGCCAACCAACAAGAGGCTAAATACTGCAGGGCTTGGAAAGTATCCAGAAAGGATTTACAAACTTGGCTGGCCATCAAAGCTGGGTCTCTTGGAGGGTCTCCCAGAACGCCTCCCAGTCTTGGAGTGCAATTCCAGGGGCTGGATGAGGAGAAAACAGACTCCTTGGAGAGGCAGATCTAACTGTCAGCTCTGGGCCAACTCGATCTCTCTGAGGTAGGGTCCACATGGCATCAGGTGGAAAGTAGCAGTTATGGCACAGAGAATCACATTGTGTATCTGAAACAAATGGGATGCTGCATGTCCTGGCCTCATGTGCAGAGAAGGAATACTGATTGGACCATGACACGAGAGGCAGATGGTTACATGCAATCAAAACACAACGCTTTGTGACTGGAAACATTCCACTGGCAACGCTAACCAACTCTTTGCAACTCCATGGACTGTAGCTTGCCAGGCTCCTCTGTCCATGGGATTCTCCAGGCAAGAATACTAGAGTGGGATCTCCAGGGGATCTTCCTCACTGAACCTGGGTCTCCTGTATTGCAGGCAGATTCTTTACTGGCTGAGCTGCCAGGGAAGCCTATCTGTATGACACAGATGTTAAATGGAACGGTAGTTTCTGTTTCCCTTCCTATCTCAAAGCAGCTCAACAAATTTATGAAGCGAGATGCCAAACAGAAGAGGATGCTCTTACTAGATGATTCCAGTGCAGCCTGTGGGGATGTAGGGTGCCCTCAGCTGTATTCCCCAGGGGCCTGTATGTTCTGTGACCTGTATGTCATATGATTACTTACCAGAGGGTTAGCCAAAATAATTGGGCTTCCCTGGGAGTAGTTGTTTTTCTATCTTTTAAAAACAAGTAAAACATTCTGTTAAAAATATATTTATCCAGAAAGATGTTGATGTGAACTCTAAAAAGCAACCTGGAGTCCTCATTTTCCCTTTTGAATACAGAACCACTGAGTATGCAGCTCCCTTTCTAATGTCAGGTGCATCCTTTCCTCTCAAGTGAGCCGAGGGCACATGCGGGGTGGGGTTGGGGGTGTCTCCCTAGGTCCCTGCATGGAGACCCCTCACCTGAGAAGGCATGGAACCCACCCTTGGTTTGGTTCTATGCTGTTCCGGTATGTCAGGCAGCCTGCCCATGTCAAGAAGAAGCCTCAGGCTCTCCTAGCTGATGTGGAACAAAGAACCGCAACTTGAGCCCTGGTTTTGCCACCAGCTGCGACCATGAGCAGGTCACCTTACTTCTGCCTTGGTTGCTTCTGCTCACCTGGAAGGAACTGGGCTGGAAAACCTCACAAGGCTTTCCTTGCTCTAATGCTGGAAGCCTCTCACAGCCTCTAACGAAAGGACATGACGCATTTCACTGGACATGATAATTCTAGTATCTGCCAGAGCTAAGCCTTAGAAACTGCATATCTGGCCTCTGCTCTCCTCCCTGGCTGTCACTGCCACAGTTGACGTTGGTCTCAGGGACCCACCACCCCATCTAGAGAACTTACAGAGTCACTCTATACACCATAGGGCCTCACTTCCTCCTTGGGCACTCAGACCAGGGGTGGGCTTAATCATCGACACTCGCCCCATAATTTGGCATTTTAAAATTAGTTTTAATGATTTTTAAAAGTAATGCATATTTATTTTAGAACACTTGAACAAAATAGTGAAGCATGAGGAAAATAAAAATCACCCAACATTCCGTGACTAGGGGATAACCAGTCCTAACACTGTAGTGGATGTATTTCTAGCTTCTTCTCTCTTTTCTTTCTTTGTTCCAGTTCTCCCTCTCCATATAAGTTCATGAAACAATTTCTTTTTAAAATTAATTTAGGTTTTCTTAAAAGTTGTTTTTTTTTTTTTTTGATGTGGACCACTTTTTAAAGATTTCCTTGAATTTGTGACAGTACTGCTTCTGTTGTTTATACTGTTTTTTTTTTTGGTGTGAGGCCTGTGGGATCTTAGCACTGACCAGGGATCAAACCTGTACTCCCTGCATTGGAAAGTGAATTCTTAACCACTGGACCACCAGGGAAGCCCCTAGGTTTTACTTAATGTAATTTTAGTATACTGGGTTGTTTTGTTTTTCTTCTTAAGGTTGCATTGACATTTTCCCATGTCACTAAATATTCAATAGCACTATTATAATAGATGCAGAACATTCCACCCAGTGGCTCTGCCCTAATTTATTTTACTCATTGCTGGAAATGCGTGTTGTTTTCAAATTTCTTCTGTAAATGGTTTAGCAATATATTAGAATATATGTGTGTGGATTTTTTTTATTGATTAATTCAACAAGTATTTCTTGAGTGCCTGGCCCTAGTGGCTCAATGGTAAAGAACTCCCCTGCCAATGCAAGAGATGTGGGTTCAATACCTGGGTCAGGAAGATCCCCTGGAGAAGGAAATGGCAACCCACTCCAGTATTATTGCCTGGAAAATCCCATGGACAAAGAAGCCTGGTGGGCTGCAGTCCATGGGGTTGCAAAGAGTCAGACAAGACTTAGCGACTAAACAAAAACAAGTGCCTGTCCCCATGCTGGGAGCTGACAATAGCGCAGTGAATAAAAATCGATATTATCCTAGCCCTCCAGAGCCTTACATTGTATTTGGGAGATAGACAGGAGACAGTAAATATATAACATGTCAGGAGGTGATGCATGCTTTGAAGAAATGATAAGGCAGCATAAAGAGAATGACAGGAAGGGCTGCTATTTTATCCGGAGTGATCATCAGGGAAGACCACACGAAGGGATGTGGTCACCAGTAATAATCAGGCGTGGCTAAGATAAGCACACTAGGCCAGAGGTCCTTACTACCCAACTGCCCTCCGTAAAAGCTGAAAGAAATACCCTGGCACAAGCATTGTCTTCTGATTCTCTTAGTATTGGGACATCTAATTCTTTGATTTTATGGTGTGAACCACATCGAGCTGTTAGTTACTGCAGTGTCTGGTGGAGAAGTTTCTCTGCTAATAGATATAATGGTAGCCAGTTTTGCTATAAGTATAAAGTAAATGTATTTTAGAAAAAGAGTTGGGCCACAATGAGATACAGCTTCATACCCACAAAGATGGCTACAAACAAAACAAAACACCAAGATCAGAAAATAACGAGTGTGGGTGATGATGTGGAGAAACTGGAAACTGTGTACGCTAATAGGAATGTAAAAGGGAAACAGTATGATAGTTCCTCAAAAAATTAAAAATAGAATTACCATGTCATCCAATTCCACTTCTGAGTATATACGCCAAAGAATTGAAAGCAGGGTTTCAAAGAATTATTGGTACACTCGTGTACATAGCAGCATTGTTCACAACAGCCAAAACATAAAAGTAACCCAAGTGTCTATTGATGGACAAACAGATAAACAAAATGTGATAAATACATACAATGCAATATTATTCAGTCTGAAAAAGGAAGGAAATTGTGGCATGCTACAGCATGGATGAACCTTGAGGCCATTATGCTAAATGAAATAAGCCACTATCAAAAAGTCAAATATAGCATGATTCTACTTATATGAGGTACCGAAAGTAGTCAAACGCATAGAACCAGAGAACCAGAAAGTACAACAGTGGTTGCCAAGGGCCTAGGGGAGGGGAGAATGGGGAACTGTTTAATGGGTATAGAGTTTCAGTTTTGTAAGATGAAAAGAGCTCTGGAAATTGGTTGTACAACAGTGTAAATGCATTTCACACTACTGGACTGTATACACAAAAATGGTTAAGATGGTAGATTTCATGTTATCTATTTTTTAAACCACAATTAAATGTAAAGAAAAAAGGAGTTGGGGTGAAAACAGTCAATCAGCCACTTTCCCAGTGAACTGACCATGATGAGGACAGTTTGGCTCGGAACACCAGAGTGAAATTTTATATTTCAGTGTCTGTCTGTCCTCTCTTCCTTCACCAACACGTGACTCTCTCAAGAATAGGTCAAGGGGATCGTTTATCTAAATCTCTCCAGTGCTAAGGGCCTTAATAAGTATCTGTCCATACGATGATGACTTCACTCTTACTATCGTCATTAAAGTTAATGAATATTTGTGAGCTCTGCATTTTCCCAAAGATTCCTAGTGATAGGGTTTTGCACTTTCTTTTTATTGTGGTAAAATACATATAATATAAAATTTGCCATTAACAACATTTAATATATTCCCATGGTTGTGCAGCCATCACCACTATCTTGTTGCAGAACATTTTCATCAGCCCCAAAGGAAACCCATACCCATTAGCAGTCACTCCCCATTCTCCATACCCTCCTGCCCTTGGCAACTGCTAAATCCACTTTCCGTCTTTGGATTTGTCTATTTTAGGTATTCTGTATCAGTGGAATCCCACAGTATGTGGCCTTTATGTCTGCTTCTTTCACTTAGCATAATGTTATCAGGGTTCATCCATGTTGTAGCATGTATCACTGCTTCATTCCTTCTTACTGTCCAATAATATTTCACTGCATGGATCCACCACATTTGGTTTATCTATTTACCATTTGATGGGCATTCAGGTACTTTTCACCTTTTGGCTATTGTGAATAGTTATGACTATCTGTCAGATATCTTGTTTGAACACCTGCTTTCAATTCTTTGGAGTGGAATTGCTAGGTGATAAGGTAATTCTGTTTAGTGCATTTTAAAAAACAATTTAAAAAACTGGACAAAGTCATCTACTAAAGAAAGAAACGGCTCATCCTTGCAGAGTGGAGACAGGGAAGACAGCACTGAAAGCACTAACCCTTAGGGTGTTTGTGTGCTGTGTGTCAGGAGGACAGAGAGAAAGCTGGCAAGCAGGCAGAGACAGAGCTCCAGAAATGTCACAAAAGAGCATGGAAATAGCCTCATCTGATGGAACCAAAGTCATCTCCCAGACCATGAAGACCTCTAATCTTGGGTTACAGGTCAGTGGCAGAAATACAAGAGGAAAACTGTAAGAAGAAATGTAATCAGATAAGCATGAACTGTATCAGGCTCACGCTCACATAATTAACAAGGTTCTCTCCGCAGCTCCCAGGAATGGCAGGGACACGCTCATTTAATTGTGCTAGGAGGCTCCTGCAGTATTTCATGCCCACCAATGCCACATCAATCCCAAAGCATATCTTCTTTTTGAAATGGCAAATGCCCTTTCTGGTCTGTAGGATGTCCATTCATGAGTAGGTTGGGTTTATTTTTTAACTACTACTTCTTGATCACCAGGAGATTATTCTGGTGTGGGCACTGATTTGAACATTTCTCTGAAAGGAGAGGATCACAGCACAGATTGCCACCTGTATACCCTGGTGAGCTGTGTGGGGTAAAGCTTTTCTTCTCTTCTCAGGGATAAGGCTAGTTACCATGGGCTCCAAATGTAGCCAACTTGGATTAGAATTTACTAGAGCCTGAAGGTTGAAGAACTACACAGCACTTATGAGAAAGGCTATATAACAGAAAGATTTTTAAAACTCTTTTCTAGTGATTTAGGGCAGAGATTAGCAAAATACAGCCAGCAGACCAAATGCAGCCAGTGCCTGCCTTCCCAAATAAAGTTTTACTGGCAGACAGCAATGCCCATTTCTTTATGTGTTGTCTATGGCTGCTTTCATGTCAAAACAGCAGAGTTGAATTGTTGTGATAGAGACCAGATGGCCAGCAGAACCTCAGACATGTCCTCTCTGGCCCTTTAAAGAAAATATTTGCTAATCTCTGGCTTAGGATAAGGCTCTGATGACCTGCAAAGCTAGTTCCCACTCCTGACCTCACCCCTCAGCTTCAGACCTGAGTACTCCCTGCTCAACCTGGTCCAGGTCGCCTCTACCTTGCAGCCCTACAGGCACGTCCACTTGCCCTGACTGGTAACCTTATCTCTGCCTGAAACCAGCTCCTTTCCTGCTCCTTCTTCTTGGTGCCACATCATCCACCCAGGCCCAGGTAGATACTCAGAGTTCCTTTGTATAGCCTGTGGCCTGTCAGTGCACCCAAGCACCTAATTCTGGAGGGTCAGGGAAAACCAGGAGTCTTAGCGAGGTGGTACTTACTTCTGGGGATCTTGCTGGGGTAAATCTTCTGACAGGGTTTATACTCATCTGGAGGAGGAAAATCTTCCATGGAATGGAATGTGAATTTAGATTCAAAGTCATCTGCACACAAGGGAAATCACAAGATAACTCTCATTACTATGATGATCCAAGTTTTAATAATTCCAGGAGCAAACAGGTTTGTCTGCTCAGTGCAAGGTTTTAATGGCAGGGCTATTCCCTTCTAAGACATTCATTCACCTCTTAACTTTTACTATTAATAGTTATCTGGGACAAGGGGGAATCAGGACAAGTGGAAGTCACAGACTCTTCCCATCATCCACCCAACTTCCTTCAACCAATGTCTTAAGGAAGCTTCCAAAGGGAGCAGAAGTGCCACAGGCTTATCCAGGGCCCACAGTCAGAGGCGGGGAACCTGGCAGCAACAAAGGCCCAGCTAAGTCCCCATGGCCTGCAGTCCTTCCTGTTTTCCTGAGGAGGACTCTAGGTGGGGTGGAGAGGGCTGGACAGAAGAGGAGTCTTCAGCCTGGCTGGTGGGAAGGAGCCCAGCCTGTGTCCAGTTGGGGATCAGGGCTTCCCAAAGCAAATGGGTTCTGCCATGAGCCCCCGAGGGCAAGCGGAGAAGGGTCTTGTGGCTCTTTTATGAGTTGAGTCCTTGTTTTGTAATCTAGGTTTTGGGTGTGACAGTAGCTCAGCCCACAAAGGGGTCCAAAGATTTTTGGTTACACCTGACCCCAGATGACTTTCCTTCCTAGTTCCACAGCTTTGCCTTAATTGTTCCTCTGCTGGTGGGCCTCCCATCCATCCTCTCACCTTGTGCAAATCAGTCTATCAGGCTTATGTCTGATTTCTCCATGGAGACAGGTGTGCATGCGTGCGTGCACACACACACGCGTGAGCATGCACACACACACACACAGAACTTAAATGTTGGTTTTCTTCTCTCTCTGTAGTCTCAATCAGAAGACTGGGGAGTAGATTCTGGACCCCCTCTCCCAGAAAGCCTCAAAAGAAACCCTATTTAACACAACCTGTAGGTTGTTCTTCACTCCACTCACCAATGATGTTCAGGCTTCCATTCCGTAGCTGACCTCCAGGCTGCTGGGTCGGGGTCCAGGCTGGGGCCTGCTGGCTCCTGCTGGAAAGCTCAGTGGTGGGTGACCTTGCAGGAGGTGCTGGGGGTGGGTTGAGTTTTCCCCCACCGGTCCCTGGCAGAGAACATGACGGTGTATTCAGATACAGGACTTTCAGATGGAAGATGCTAGGATGGTGGATGCTATAACCTTCTGGGAGAGGTGAGGTATTGAGATCTTTGGGTGTAAGATGATACAATGATGAAAAGGCAGCCTCTCGAGCCAACCTTCTTGGGACTGAATCCCAGTCCTCCTGCTGGAGTAATAACACCACTTCTTTGTGCCTCAGTTTCCTCATCCATAAAATGGGAATAATAATATATATACACATTCTTGGGCTTCCCTGGTAGCTCAGATGGTAAAGAATTCACTTGCAATGCAGGAGACCCAGGTTTGATTCCTGGGTCGGGAAGATCTGCTGGAGAAAGGATAGGCTACCCACTCCAGTATTCTTGGGCTTCCTTGGTGGCTCAGCTGATAAAGAATCCACCTGCAATGTGGGAGACCTGGGTTCGATCCCTGGGTTGGGAAGATCCCCTGGAGAATGGAAAGGCTACCCACTCCAGTATTCTGGCCTGGAGAATTCCATGGACTGTATTAAGCGAGTTGATTTAATTAAAGTGGCAGGTAGTAGGGGCTCAATGAATATTAGCTGCTATGATAGTATCAATCCTTGTCATCAAATGGTACAGCCCAAAGAAGTGAAGATACTGCACAATCCTATGCAAGGGAAGGACTCTCTATAGGTGAGACTCGGGGTGGGGCTAGATGAGCAGGCTGTTGGGGGCTTGCTCCTGCCTCCGCGTTTCTGCTCACGCTGATTCTCCTGCACTTTAGTCCCTTGTTTCTCCTTCCAGTTAATTTAAAACCTACCTGGCCCCCAGAGCCCAACTCAAATCCCACCTACTTCATCAATTCTTCCCTGATGATCTCCTTTGCCAAGATTTCTTTGCATGACTCATTTGGCAGTTAATAACCTGCTGCCTTGGCACATCAACTCAGGTACTCGACTCTTCACTTTGCTCTTGAAGTGATGACAACTGCACCATTATTATCTGTGCCAAGATGTTCACAAGTACAACTTCCTACTCTTCCCTGTGGTTGGCCTGAAGCAGAAATTACCCTCATGTTGTTCATGGAAAGCCAAGTTTCATGTCCAAAGACACAGTGGAAGAGGCCAGGCAAGCACCCATTCCTGGCGTCAGGTTTGCAGCTCTGGGGCCTGTGAAGGCCCAGCGCTGAAGCTGGCCTCCCCACGGCTATCGGTGCACCTCACCCCTCAGCTCCACCCTCTGCCTTTCCCTTTCTCAGTCTCCCTCCTGTTCCTTGCTAGCCTTCGCTTCCTCTGTACCAGGATCCATTAGGATTTACTTGTTCCCACAAGGGGACTAAAGAGGATAAGGGGCTGTGGACCCCTCTTCTGGGTGAGAAGCTGCCTCTCCACTTGGTCAGAGAGAAGGAGGTCAGGCTGCTGAGCCCCTAGCTACCCCTCTCCCCAGGCAAAGCACTCCAGGCATACTTCCTCACTTGGTGTGTATGTATAACAATTCTTTGTGAAAGGTGTTATTGTTACTATTTCCATTTGTCAAATTAAAAAAAGCAAGGTTCAAGGACATTAAAAACAGAAGTGGGTGGGAAGGCAGGATTTGAACTCAGATCTCTCTGAATCTAAAGCACTGATTTTTTTCACCCCATCTTAAACATTTACGAATCATGAGCCTCAGAAGGGGCTCACTAGTACTAATGCTGGACATTATGATAGTCAGTTGAAAAGAGAATGATTAAAATCTTATTTCTTGTGATCAAAAGCCTTAAAAATATTCTTGTTTTTTGTACCAGGAACTCCCTTTCAGGAATTTATCCTTTAAAAAATAAATCTAAAATGTAGACTACAATTGCTATAAATGTATCTCCTGCAATATTATTTGTAATAACAAAAAATGAAATCAACTTAAATATCTTACACTAGAAATATGGTACATATCAATTATCATATTAATATGCTTATAGATACATTTTAACAATTTCACAAATATCAAATTACATCAAAATTGTTTTTAATATTATATTAAATAAAAACAGAATAGAAAATAGTATATACAAAATCATATTAACCATGTAAATATATAGGTATGTTAAGAAAAAAAAAGAAACACATCCAAATACGATAGTTTTTACTTCTGGGTGATGTTATTATGGGTGATTTCATTTTTTTATATTTGCTCTTCAATAAGCTTGTATTATTTTTAATTCAAGGATATATATTTAAGAAGCTTTCGGCATCAAAAGATTTTCTGCAGATTCAAAGATACAGAGAACAAACTGGTGGTTACTGGTAGGGAGGGGTGGGGGCAGGGCAAGACAGGGGAAGGGGATTAAGAAGTACACACTACAAGGTATAAAATAAATAAGACACAAGGATGTAATGTAGAGCTCAGGGAACATAGCCAGTATCTTATAGTAACTTTAAATGAAGTATTCTCTATAAACATATAGAATCACTATGTTGTACACCTGAAACTAATATAACATGGTAAATCAATTATACTTCAATTAATAAAAAGAATGTCTTCTCAAAAAATAATTTTTTCTGAAAAATCAAGGAATATGAGTCTTTGTGTATAATTGTAGATATATGTTGGGCTATGTGTGTGGATGTGGGTTTTGATGAGTGTGTGCATATATTTATGAGTGTGTGTGCGTGGGGGGAGCGGGGTGCTTCCCCTATGGCTCAGCGGTAAAGAATCTGCCTGCAATGCAGGAGCTGCAAGAGACGTGAGTTCGATCCCTGGGTCGGGAAGATCCTCTGGAGGAGGGCATGGCAACCCACTCCAGTATTCTTGCCTGTAGAATCCCCATGGACAGAGGAGCCTGGTGGGCTACAGTCTATAGGGTCGCAAAGACTCAGCATGCATGAGTGTGTGTGTGTGTGTGTGTGTACATGGGTGTGTGAGAATGTGTAGTGTGCTTTCCATTTAGAAAGACACCAAAGGTGACTTAAGCCTCATCACTTCATGGAAATCATAGTCATGGAGCATGTATATTCAATACAGATCATCGCTGCTGGAAACATGAAGGGATTATTTTTAAAGTTTGGCTGAAAATATGGACCCTCAGTTTTCCTGAGTCAGCTGGAGAACCTGCCGAAAACATGGCAGAATGCTAAACTAATCTACTCAGGATCAATGAAAATCCTGGCTGGGAGCCAGACTATAATAACTCAGACACAAATTACACAGGGGCGCTCCTTCTGGAAACGATTGCACTTACAGCTGTCCCACACTAGGGAATGGTGATAGTAAAAACAAATAAACTTTTATAGATCTCACTGTTCCGACAACTGCATGAGGGGAGAATTATTGCTATGCCCATTTCACAGATGAAAAGGAAGCACAGAGAGGCTGAGGAATCGCCCTAGGTCACACAGCTAGTTGTGGCAAGGTGATTAAGGCCAGAATCCCTAGCCTGTGGTCTGCACCATCTTGGATAAGTCTTCCAGCCTCCCCTACCCCGGTTTCCTGTCTCTAACCTGAATATCTCAGCATAAAGTCCCATAAAACAAGTTTTTCTTGTGCTCCACAGGGCAATGAACAGGTCTGTTCTGAAACAAAATTCAGTTAAGACGTCCTGAGGTTTCCCCAAGTGGGCCACAGGTGCAGGCCTCTGGGAGTTCCCTAGCACCTCCAGAGCTGCTGCCAATGGTCATAAAAATGATCCTCCGACACGACCACCCTGGACCAGAACAGCAGTGCTTACCGGGGCCTCGGCCCGGCCTCTTCTTCTGCAGGAATGGCTGAGATCCCGGAGGGGCTGGCGGCGCCGGCAAGGCCTGCCCGCTGGGCTTGGGTGGCTGGGCCTGGAAGCTGGGGGACTTGGGGGGCAGCGGGGGTGGAACTTCACCGCTGCTGTTAGCACTTGGCAAAGGGGGCGCAGGCAAAGAGGATCTGGGGGTGCATGAGGCGTAAAGGGGGAGTGGAGGTGGCGGGGGCGGTGGGGCGGGAGGCTCCCTCACATCTTGGGCCGGGCTGGCAGCATCCGCATTGAGCCCGGGGTGCCCACAAGGAGGGAGGAGAGGGAGCGGGGGCGGGATGGGCGGTAGGTGCAAGGGGGCTAGCTGAGGCTTCGCTGCCTTGTCACTGGGACCCAAGGCCGGGGGCGGCGGGGGTGGGGGCGGCGGGGGTGGCGGGGGAGGAGGGGGCGGTGTGCAGAGCAGAGGCGGTGGAACCACCGGGGGGCTTCCTTTGGTCGGTGGGCCAGGTGGGGACACCAGCGGAGCTTTGACGGGGGAGGACGGGGGCAGCGGTGGGGGTAGGGGCGGGGGCGGAGGGGGCGGGGTGGGAGGAGGTGGGGCGGGCATGCTGGGGCGAGGAGGGACCGCCCTGGCCGTGCCATGCCCCTCAGAGGCGTTGCCTAGCCTGGGGGACGCAGGGGGGTTGAACGGGCCGCTGATAGTCTTGGTGGGAAGCCGTGGAGAAGGCGCTCGGGAGCCAGGGCCCTGGCCGGTCTTGCCACCTGAAAGTGAAAGAGTTCTGAGTTAGCTCAGCGGGTAGAACTGGGAGAAACCCCAGGGTGTGCGCCATAGTGAGGGGCTCTGTCCAGCAGGACCTCAGTGAACTGCATGGTGGTCATTCTCTTCGCGCGTGTCCACTGGAGGCTGAAGGTGTAGCAGCTGTCACACAGGAGGGCCAGCCCAAGGCCCTTGCCTGAAGAAACACACTCTCCTGTGAGACAAGCCCAGCTCCAGCTGCCAGACTGCTGTTGAGGCACCAGCTCCCTGTTGTAACCCACCTCCACCCTCTGACCAGGATGTAGGGCTGCCCCAACCTCCTTCACCCTTTCTCCTCTCAAGGCCACCCTCACACTCATCCCGTTATTTTCTAGGCCAGTCAGCCTGCATCTGCGGGTGTGCCATCCAAAAGCTCCTGAGGAGGGAGGTTTTCCTCACTCCAGCATTTTGTGAACGTGGACTTTGTTTCTGTATTGAGAGAAGGAGATTCAAGATTCTCTGAATATACTAGGCGATTGGAAAGCCAGTGGGAATACACCCTGCCTTGGGGATCCAGGTCCAATGACCTTGAACCTCTCAGTTCCATGCCCTCTGGAAACTCAAAGATCTCTTTACCAAGGGCTTTTGCCCATTTCTAAGCGGCTCGCTGTCTCCTGATCTCCTGGCTTTCTTACCCTGTAGATCCTTCACCACATCAACCCCAACTTGAAATCCAATGCCAACAGCAACAACAACTTGCTCACAGTAAACATTTGTGTTTGGTGGATGTCATGGAAGACTCGGGTGGAGGGTGCTCCCCGGCTGGGGCCTCCTCACTCTTTGCACACCCTTTCACCCTACTTGCCACTTCTCACCCTTTTTTCCCTGTCATTCCAAAGAGAAAAAAGTCCCTCTCCTTGTTTACTGCACAAAAGTTCTGCAGTCACTTAAATATGTCCTTGGAGTATCACTCTCCACTCAGGAGGCATATTAAGACATTTCTTCCAAATAAATACACTGCTTTCCCTAAAAGGAATTTTTGGGAATATATTTTTCCTATTCCAGCACCTGTATATTTTATAATCTCCATGAAAATATTCGGAAACCACTAGAAAACATGTTTGCTTCTCACACCTCCAGCTTCCTGGTGCTACAGAATAGGAAACACAGGTTTCATATCAAATTATAATGCCAGCAGCTGTTGGTGGTTGAGCTTTTCAGTCTCTGAGTCTCCAGTGTGTTTACCGAACCAGGTGCTAAAAGTACTTGGTGCCAAAAGTCAGGCCAGTCATGGAAGGGCGTGGAAGAGGTGACTCTGGGGCTGAAACTAAGTTAGCAGGACCACAGTAACTCTGGCTTTCCAAACGGGTGACCTCCTCTGGCTCTAATGCGACAGCCACCTGGACACATGACTCATGACATGAGTCTCAACTGTGGAATGCTCTTCTGGTGGCAGGGTGGAACTGCCATTATTCCTCTGTTGAAACTTTCTTTTAGATGTTTATGGAGGAGAAAATATCTTTGCACATATGCATTCACCCTGGTGGACTTGGTTCCACCAGGGTGCTAAGGCAAGCATTGCCAGAATGGCTGACTGCCTATGACCAGGAGCAGAAGGTCCCCACCTGGCCTTTTCAGGGTCAGGATCTACCACCTGTGATTCCAGCGTGAAACATTTTCTGTGAGGTCCAGGGTAGGTGTCAGCCTCAGAGATTCCTGCCTTCAAGTGCTCCAGTCCATTTTCAGTAGTCCACAGGGATGAAGATGGAGGACCTAGGCAGCTCTCCAGACAAGGCAAGGCCTCCCTCTGTACCCACCGGCCAGATGACTTTAAAGAGGTAACAAGTTTGAGTAGCAGAATTAATCCCAGAATAACTTAACTTAAGTTTCTAAGTGTCTGAGAGCACCATGTATCTGAGATTCCAAAACCCTTAAAGTGGGTCAGTTAAAGTATAGGAGCCTCTACTTACTAAATGGCCAACCTAATGAGAGATGGGCAAACCTGTTTGTATCATCATGTGAGCAGCAGAAGCAAGGACAGCGCAAATCCTTGTCCAGCTTATGTGCATGCCCATTCTGGGATGAAGCAGAGAGCTTAGCAGCATGAGTTCAAGGGGAGACCCACAGGAGTCAGCATCAGCTCTGGCGAGGAAACCAGGCAGCAGACAGGGCTCCGAGAGTGAGCACCAAGTGAAGGCTTTCCTTCATCACATGAATGCAAGCCCTAGAAATCCAACTAGAAACACAAGAGCAGCCCATGAAGTAATAGGGAAAGGCCAGTTCAAGAGCATCAAGGGGGCTTTGTTGACGTGAAAGGAATCAGCTTTTGAGCCTGGGTGTTTATCAAAAAATGAAATATGTCTTCCTCCTTCCATTTGTGTATGTTTCCAGGAGACCTCGTATTGCATGGAAGGCTCATTACACATTCTATACAAGCCAGTGATGTTTAGGGTTTGTTACATAGCAACACCTAACAGACATGATGCTAGAGACCCATCACAACTCACCACTGCCAGTGAGTCCACAGTGACATCACAAAGACCTTCTATTGTGATTTACATCCATACTTTGCAGTGCGGGCCATGATCACACCATTGCTAAACACTCCACACTATGGTAATTCCTCCTTCGGTGGTTACAATGGGATGATTTAAAGAGGATGAGGATTTCAAAGATCCCTTAGAAACAATTCTGTGTTTTGAAAACTTGCAGTACTTGTGCTTCCAAAGAGGTGATCCCCTACCACATGACTATTCACTCTAAACATGTCACTTATGAGCAGGTGAGGGCTTCCCTGTTGGTTCCGCAAGGCAAGGAGATGAGAGTCAAAGGTAGCCAATTTGAACTCTTCCTTACCTGCTGCATCCCTCTGGCCTGCTGGTCGTAAAACTGGAAAGCCACCAGCAAACAGATCTCCCAGGGCTGGAAGTGTGCTCCCCCCTCGAGAATTTGCAGGACCTCCTCCTTCTTTGTTGGTTCCTTTAGAACCTGTAGAGAGAAGAGGAGGCAAGTAGATGTGGACCTGTGAGCAGAGCTGAGCGGACAGCTCTCACCCTGGCCATGGCCTAACACTGCCCGTGGCAGCCTTCCCTTCTCCCCCCACCAGTGTTACCCTTCTCCTACTCAACATATTTCTCAAGAACCCTTGCCTTGTGCCCCGGACTGTCTGCCACCCTCTCCAGGCTACCAGAGACCCATCAGTAGTAACCACTCTGAAAAAGGATCAAAACAAAGGCATCTCTATACTGCCATTTAGTAGATGTGTGTGCGCACTCAGTCTGTGGACTCTTTGTAATCCCATGAACTGTAGCCCACCAGGCTCCTCTGCCATGGGATTTTTTCAGGCAAGAATATTGGAGTGGGTTGACATTTCCTCTTCTAGGGGGTCTTCCCAACCCAGGGACTGAACCTGCATCTCCTGCATTGGCAGGCAGATTCTTTACCACTGAGCCACCTGGGAAGACCATTTAGTAGATGTCTTTTAAATTAGAAAACCCAAACACTGTAGGTAAACAGCTGACCCCATTTTCACTTGACTGTTGTGGGAGGACTAGACCAAGAAAACCCAAAGATTTAATTTAGGCAATAATTTTAACTTCCACAGAGCCTGGCCCAGGATTTGCAAGCAGGAAGTAAAGGTCTGCAGTGACTTCTTCTTTGGCATTTTCATCTCCCCAGCTCTCACTCTCTGGGCCTAGTGCTCGTCCCTGCACTTTTTTTTTTTTCCTATGGGAAAGAAAGCTCATGAATTCCGGAGAGATGTCACTAATTCCAGTCTTCCAGATGTGTGTGATTAGCAACTACATAAAATGAGAAGACATGAGCTTACAAGAATTTCTGGCAGACAATGTTCACAGCCTGAAGCTAATATGCACAGAGAAATCAGGGCACAGTGCCTACTGGTGGAGGGATGTGGCCAGATTATTCCTAGTATTAACATTAAACACTGCCTCTTCACTAGAATGATAAAGAAATGAGTGTCCCAATAAAACGAATTGATCTGTTAACTTGTTTGTTGTTGTTCAGTCACTAAATCATGTCCAGTTCTTTGTGATCCCATGGACTGCAGCATGCCAGGCTCCTCTGTCCTCCACTGGCTCCCAGAGTTTGCTCAAATCCACGTCCACTGAGTCAGGCTTAACTAATTAGATGGTGGGTCTAGCCAGAACTAATTTTTATCGTAGTTAATGCTGAAAATGTTTCTTAAAATAATTTGCCTATTCATGTACATTAACATACATAATTACAGATATTAGATACAATTATATTTTAAGACTATCTTTGAGAATTACCATCGTGTATCATTGCAAAATATATGGAGCCATAATAATACCTTATATTTAAATATATTTCTTTTTTTTTTTCACTTTTGTTTTCTTTTTCTTTATTTATTTTAATTGGAGGCTAATTACTTTACAATATGGTACTGGTTTGTGCCATACTTTGTATATATTGGGCTTCCCTTGTGGCTCAGCTGGTAAAGAATCCTCCTGCAATGTAGGAGACCTGGGTTCGATCCCTGGGTTGGGAAGATCCCCTGGAGAAGGGAAAGGCTACCCACTCCAGTATTCAGGCTTAGAGAATTGCATGGACTATATAGTCCATGGGGTCACAAAGAGTTGGACATAACTGAGCGACTTTCATGTTCACTTTCTTTCACTGTATATATTATTTCAGCCTTCAACAATCTTGACCAAAAAAGAGAGCAGGTATTATTATCTCCCCCCATTTTGCAGATGAGCAAACTGAGTCTCAGAGAGGTTCCCTGATGTGCACAGTGGCAGAATCAGAACTCAACATGGGTCATCTGATGGCAGGAACAAGGCTCCTTTTACTCTATCATACTCTAGAAGACATAGAAACTTACAGTCATGTAATCCTGTGAAAGAATTCGGCAGAAATATTTTTCCTTATGGAAAATAAAATCTTTGCATTTGTTAGGGTTGAGACTTGAATTTTTTGCTCATTCAATTTGAGGATTATGTTGACACAGCATAAGTGATCTTTAAAGGTCACTTCACAATGGATAAATACATTGTGGAACATCCATACGATCAAATCTTCAGTTCAGTTCAGTTCATTTGCTCAGTCGTGTCCAACTCTTTGCACCCCATGGACTGCAGCACGCCAGGCCTCCCTGTCCATCACCAACTCCTGGAGCTTGCTCAAATTCATGTCCATTGAGTCAGTGTTGCCATCCAACCATCTCATCCTCTGTCGTCTCCTTCTCCTCCTGCCTTCAATCTTTCCCAGCATCAGGGTCTCTTCCAGTGAGTCAGTTCTTCTCATCAGGTGACCAAAGTATTGGAGTTTCAGCTTCAGCATCAGTCCTTCCAATGAATATTCAGGACTGGTTTCCTTTAGGATGGACTGGTTAGATCTCCTTGAAGTCCAAGGGACTCTCAAGAGTCTTCTCCAACACCACAGTTCAAAAGCGTCAGTTCTTCAGTGCTCAGCCTTCTTTATGGTCCAACTCTCACATCCATACATGGCTACTTGAAAAACCATAGCTTTGACTATATTGACCTTTACTGGCAAAGTAATGTCTCTGCCTTTTAATATGCTGTCTAGGATGGTCATAGTGTTTCTTCCAAGGAGCAAGCGTCTTTTAATTTCATGGCTGCAGTCACCATTTGCAGTGATTTTGGAGCCCAAGAAAATAGTCTCTCACTGTTTCCATTGTTTCCCCATCTATTTGCCATGAAGTGATGGGACCGGGTGCCATGATCTTCGTTTTTTGAATGTTGGGTTTTAAGCCAGCTTTTTCACTCTCTTCTTTCATTTTCATCAAGAAGCTCTTTAGTTCCTCTTCACTTTCTGCCATAAGGGTAGTGTCACCTGCATATCTGAGGTTATTGATATTCCTCCCGGCAATCTTGATTCTAGTTTGTGGTTCATCCAGCCCAGCATTTCACATGGTACACTCCGCATAGAACTTAAATAAGCAGGGTGACAATATACAGCCTTGACGTACTCCTTTCCCAGTTTGGAACCAGTCCATTGTTTCCTATCTGGTTCTAAGTGTTGTTTCTTAACCTGTATACAGATTTCTCAGGAGGCCGGTAAGGTGGTCTGGAATTCCCATCTCTTTAAGAATTTTCGACAGTTTGCTGTGATCCACATAGTTAAAGGTTTTAGCATAGTCAATAAAGCAGAAGTAGATGTTTTTCTGGAATTTTCTTGCTTTTTCTATGATCCAAAAGATGTAGGCAATTTGATCTCTGGTTCCTCTGCTTTTTCTAAATCCAGCTTGAATACCGGAAAGTTCTTGTTTCACCTATTGTTGAAGCCTTGCTTGGAGAATTTTCAGCATTACTTTGCTAGCATGTGAGAGTGCAATTGTGCAGTAGTTTGAACATTCTTTGGCACTGCCTTACTTTGGGATTGGAATGAAAGCTAACCTTTTCCATTCCTGTGGCCACTGCTAAGTTTCCAAATTTGTTGGCATATTGAGTGCAACACTTTAACAGCATCATCTTTTAGGATTTGAAATAACTCAGCCGGAATTCCATCACCTCCACTAGCTAATGGGTATAGGTTTCCTATTGGTGTGATGGAAATGTTCTTGAACTAGACAGGAATGAGGGTTGCAACAACACTAAATATATAAATGCCACTGAATTGGATACTTTAAAATGGTCAAAATGGTGAGTTTTATATTGTGTATATTTTAAAACAATTAAAATAATTATTTTACCATGAAGTTTTTTACCATGCAGTTTTTTTAAAAGCATTTGAAAATTGACAGTAGATATGCTAAACATCATCAGTAGACCAGGAAAGGTAGCTCTGATTCTCTCACCTATGTAGACTGTACACTGAGCAGGTCTGAGATGGCCAGATGTGTGTCCTGATTAGCACTTGTGGCCCTGTCCTGAGCAAGCCAGGAGCGTCTGGCTGAGCCTCACATGGCCTGCCCTTGGCTCTTAGCCGGCCAGATGCTCACTTACCCTCGATCTGCGGGGCACTGCGGTCATTGATCTGTGTGACTTTTCGGAGGCGAGTCCCTTGCTGGATATCAGCCAACAATGCACTCCGACCTTTGGGGTCTGCCTTTCTCAAGCTGGAAGCATCTGCACTTACCTATAAGGGAATAAGAGGAATTTGATTATAATGACATATAACATTTGCAGGTAAGCCATATGCCCTATCTAAGTCTCCCCTCCCAGATGTTTCTGCCTTCCCTGTTTGCTCTCCCCTGCGTCACTCTCACCAATGCGGTTATCTAGGGGTCTTAGGTCTTGCGGGAGGCTTACCTCCTGCCCTGCTCACATCCTTCTCCCTGGGGACCCAGAACAGATTCTTCCTTGTGCTGAAACTCCCATAATCTTAAAGAGCCCTAATTCATGGCCCCTTTTCCTCCTCATAGGTGAGCCCCATCCACTTATCTGGGCTTCTGTCTGTGCGTTCCTGACTCTGGCTCTCAGGTTCTGAATAATTACCCTGCCTGGTGTCCCCAGGTCCCCTCCTGGACTAAATTCAGAAAGAAAGAAGTGCAGGAGATGCCAATAAAAGTTTAGTGACTGCTTTCTTCTCTGTCTGAGTGTGTTACTTTAATTCTCACAAAATCTTGTGAGTTTCAAGTGAGTTTACCTTCATCTTACAGGTGAGAAAGGACTAGGAAATCTCTTCCCGGTCACAGGGCTAGGTCCTAACCCAGATCTGCTGAATTCCAAAGGCCACGTGCTTTTTATTTTGAAGCACTATAGAGATCAAGGGCTTGGTGCTGTAGTTAGGGCAAGTATTCTCTGGACTACAAAAATGCTTTGTAAACACGTTCATGAGAATAACTTCTGTAAGTAACACTGAGGTCCGACTGTTTCACTTCCACTATAGCTTGTGCTGATACACCAGGGTCTCCATGAGCTATCAGAACCAGGGAGCAGCAGAAAGCACATACACAGGCTGTTGGCAAATAAGGGAGGGTGGGTCACACTAGAAGACATAGCCAGAAGGACCCTCCACATTTAGAAGGTTTATATTACATGACCTAAGATCTGGTTAAACATTTCTCAAGGTGAGAAATACTTTCTAGCACCTACTGTATGGGGCAAAACATGTCTTTGGTGTTCAGCTTAAACATCACTTTGGAGGTCTTTTCTGGCCCCTAACCTAAATAAGGCTACCCAGGGTTCTCTCTTAGGGCACCATATTTCTTTTATCCTCTATAAGTTTGTCACAGTGTATACATTTATACTTACCATTCCTTGTGGAAAATTTCCAGTTGTGGTTATGAGTTGCAGATTCACCACGCCCACAAGACTCTCTTGGGAAAGAGATCTTGTTCATTTTGTTCACTAATACCACTCCAGAGGGTAAAACTTGGCCCTAGATAGGCTAAAAAACTGTTTATTGGATGAATGAATGAATGAGTATGAATCAACTAAACCCAGCATGCATAACACACTGGTCTTGCTCTCAAGGGCATAAGCAGGTACCAGGAAGACAGTACACTCATGCACAGCATATGACTGAGTGTCCATGTGAGTCGCACAGAGAGGAGGACTCCAAGAGTTCAGAAAGGATATATTTATCAGGCTCAGCAGGCTTTGAGGAAGACAGGAGACCTTACATGGTCATTGAAGGACAGAACTTATACGAGCTCTTGCAATAGCCATTTTCTCCACATGGCCATTTGCCAAAAAGAACAACCAGAGACTCTCCAGTGTCACAGACTGGAAATGAAGGCAATTGTGGTTTTAGTTAAAAGGTGCCGAGTCTGCATTTTCACCAGCTGACTCCATGGCCCAGGTGATGCATCTTACAGAGGCTTTGAAGGGCACAAGCTTCAAGGTCAGTTTCTTGTTGCCTGGAACCATGCTTTTTGACCTCTTGAGAAGGGCTCACTGATGAGGTCCCAAACCTAACGATATACATTTTTTAATGAATATACGTACAAATGCACGTGTACAGCAGGATATTTCCCACATGAGATGATCTTTAAACTCTTTCCCTGCAAACCATTAGCCCATCAGTCATTTTAAACTTCAAAATTTTAAGATTTATAGCGTTTACTCTTGTATTTAGAAACAATTACTAACAGGAATAAAAGGCAAACAGAAATATTATGACCCTAGCCGAGAGAAGTATGAACATTTTTGTAAAAATCTAGCATTACAGTTGCAGGATTAGGGGGTGAAAGTGTTTTGTAATTTCTTCCTAGTTACAAGATAAACAACACAATGAATTACATTCTTCTGTTAAAAGAAACAACTGGAACCATATCTCTAACAATTCCTGAGTGGGGGTGTGGGTGTTCATCTTACCATCTTTAAACTCCATTTTTAAATTGATTACCCAAAGGTAACCCCCATTCCTTGACCTCGCCCAAGCTTTAAAGGTAAGAGCCATGAAGAACATAGTACATCCTGGGAATATGATTTTGGGGGGGTTGTACTAGGTCTTCATTGCTTCTCAGGCTTTTCTCTAGTTGCAGAGAGTGGGGGCTACTCTCTAGTTGTGGTGTGCAGGCTTCTCATTGCAGTGGCTTCTCTTGTTAAAGAACAGGGGCTCTAGGGCTTGTGGGCTTCAGTAGTTGCAGCACACGAGCTCAGTAGTTGCGGCTCCTGGGCTCTAGAGCACAAGCTCAATAGTTGTGGCACAGTGGCTCTACGGCATGTGGTATCTTCCCGGATCAGGGATTGAACCCGTGTTTCCTGCATTGACAGGTGGATTCCCCACCACTGATCCAGCCACCAGGGAAGCCCTGGAATAATGATGTGAATTTGTGTTTCTACTGAGTAGAAGCCTCAGTACATTCTTGTCAATTCCACATGACAGACCTGTTGATAAACATCTTCCAAACCAGCTGGAGGGTATGGCAGGTCCCATCATGTTTCAACACCCTTCTGTGTGTGTGTATGTGTGGGTGTAAGTGCTCACTCATGTCCGACTCTGTGACCCCATGGACTGTAGCCCACAGGCTCCTCTGTCCATGGGATTCTCCAGGCAAGAATACTGGAGTGGGTTGCCATTTCCTCCTCCAGGGGATCTTCCTGACCCAGGGATCCAACTCATGTCTCCTGGGCCTCCTGCATTGGCAGGTGGATTCTTTACCACTAGCGCCACCTGCGAAACCCCACGTTCTTCTTTGCTGCCTTTTCCCCCTGTGTCACTGTCTGCCAACAAAGATCCATCTAGTGAAAGCTATGGTTTTTCCAGTAGTCATGTACGGATGTGAGAGTTGGACTATAAAAAAAGCTGAGCACCGAAGAATTAATGCTTTTGAACTGTGGTGTTGGAGCAGACTCTTGAGAGTCCCCTGGACTACAAGGAGATCTAACCAGTCCATCCTAAAGGAAATCAGTCCTGAATATTCATTGGAAGGACTGATGCTGAAGCCGAAACTCTAATACTTTGGCCACCTGGTGCGAAGAGCTGACTCATTGGAAAAGACCCTGATGCTGGGAAAGATTGAAGGCAGGAGGAGAAGGGGATGACAGAGGATGAGATGGTTGGATGGCATCATCGGCTCAATGGACATGAGTCTGAGTAAACTCTCGAGTTGGTGATGGACAGGGAGGCCTGGCGTGCTGCAGTCCATGGGGTTGCAAAGACATGACTGAGTATCTGAAAGGAACTGAACTAAACTGTCTGCCCTGATGATCTTCCACTAGAGGGCGCTCCCTCACCTGGTATTAGTAAAGTTATCCTCAGTCTTTTGGGAGGTAAGAAAGAGTGAATAACTTCATAGCTAAGGGGACCACAGTTCAATTGTGCAAAAGGACATCTAAGGACATATTCATCTGCACATTGAAGACCATATTTTGCTGTGGCTGGTGTTTCTGCTCCACCTGCAATATTTATTAACAGTTAATTTGTAATTTGCTTTCTTAAAAATCAAGCCTAAGAGGTCTGGTTACTGTGGTTACTGGATACAGAAACAGGAAAGAGAAGATTTTCGTATATTCACTGGGCCTTTTACTCTATGTAAATCCTGCTTATTGGCAACTTCACTAAAAATATTGAGTGAGAGAGTCACTTCTGAACACTTTTTCTACGGCAAACATATCCACCCAACAGGCTTGCCTGCCCCCACTACGTATAAAACAAGGAACTGAACTATCATTTCAACGTTTGCTCCTGTTCTTTCTTAACATGGTTATTGAGTGTGACAATTTGTGAGTTCCACACAAAGCTTTTGTTGACTCAGTTTTTCTAAAGCAAGCTTCCCATGGAATAGCCCGGATCCTAAAAAGATGCAAAATGGTAGAAGAGTAATGCAAATTAGACTATGGCCCTTCCAAATACAGGCTGAAAAACTGAAGTAAACCAGAAAGATCAGAACAGTACTAAGTGGGCCAAGGACAACGAAGTGTCTGTCCTCCTGTCTCGATAAATTATAAGAGCTTTGGCATATCCATTTGTCATTCCAGCAAATGAGTTGATCAGGGTTCAGTATAGTTTGAGAGAGGAGATGGCAGTCCAGCCCAAATGGGATGACATGCATGTTGACCTGCTACTTGTGACCCTGCTGCCCTATGTCATTACTACATCTGTTTGATTGATATTGGTTTCTGTGAGAAACACTAATCAAAATCTAGAAGGTTGTTTGTCTCAAAGATGATCTTAACCCAATCAATGCAGTACGATTCCAGCCTTGCAGCCTCCTAAAGGTGACTTCTCCAACGGGGCTGTTAAACTCAAATTAGCACCCAGGCTTCCAGGTACACAGCTTGTTTCTTAGCCCAGCTCTCAGACGCTCCCTGCCTTCTCTATACTTGGGGGCAGACAGGGATCAGTAGCCTGTGTACTTGCATTTCTTTACTAAATCTGAATTCCAAGAACAGCCAGAACTGGCATTCATTTCCTCCTGCTGCTACCGTCTTTATGTAGAAGAGAGAGCCTGAGATCCAACAGAGACACAGGAAATATTTTCAGAGAACATGAATTCTCCCCTGTCAGGCCTGACACAATGTTCCCTGCACCCCGAATGTGCACAAGTCAGGCTGTTACATAATGAGGCATTTTGAGATCTAACAGTTTTATTTATCATTTTCAGAAGTTCAAATACTGTATACAATTAAAAATGGACTTCCTACCCTCCTTTTTTAAAAGCCTCGTTTCTTAAACAATTGTCTACAGACCCAGGACTGTTACCTGGAGTACAGAGCTGCTTCCCATAGCATCACATTCTTATCAGGAGCTGAAGCAGAGTTTGGACCCATTCATTGTGGCTATAGGTGATAGGCGAGTCTGGGCCTATTCTCTATGTCCACAAGAAACTCCACCTGTCAAAGTTATCTCATCCAGGGGCATCAATTTGGTCATCATATGCTGGCAGCTATTTCCATGCCCAAGGACCTGGAGGCCATCTCAGACCCTTCTCTCTTTCTCATTCTCAATAGCCACTGCATCACAAACTCCTGGTGACTTCTCCTTGGTGATGACTCTAGAATCTGGCTCCTTTTCTCCATTGCTGCTGACTTAATGCAGGCCACCAGTATTAATGCAGGCACTTCTAGATTCCCTCAGCTGGTCTTCTTGCCTCCTGTCTTGCCCTCCTCTGCACAGCCACCCGAGTGGTCTGTATAAGGGACATGTCACTTACCATGTCCATAAAAACTTTTGCTGGCTCCCTACTGCCCTCAGGATCAAGTTCAAATCCCTTCACATTGCACAAGGCCTGAAGTGACCAGCCCCAACCTTTCCTTCCATGCTGGAGCTCACCTCTGGACCTTAGCTTGAGCTAATTTCTCTGCTCTTTTCACACTTGTCTCTTGGCTATTTTCCAGGAAGCCTCCTGATCCTGGAAGGCCAGAT
Organism: Giraffa tippelskirchi; assembly: GCF_054371585.1. Classification (NCBI taxonomy): domain Eukaryota; kingdom Metazoa; phylum Chordata; class Mammalia; order Artiodactyla; family Giraffidae; genus Giraffa; species Giraffa tippelskirchi. Next base: position 111,731,625 of record NC_137284.1, read on the forward strand.
AAAGAGCTCTGTTTTGTTCCTAGAACAACATGCTTACCCTTAGCATGCCCCTGCCAGATCAGGTGACTCTGCTCAAAACCTGCAAGGGTTTTCCATTTCCCTTGGAGTAAAAAAAGTCAAAGTCCTCATTAATATCACCCACTGGGCTTGACTGCATTTCGTATGCTGAGTTTACCAGCAAATGCCAACATTTTCCTACCCACACTGGTGTTATAAAGCAGTTCCACTGTATGGCAACCCCTCTCTATCTACAAACTATACTTCTAAGCCTGTGTTCAAGCTTCTGCCTCTTATGGGAATGCTCCCATTGTCCCAGCACTCTGTGCTTGCCCAACATTTACTTCTCCCTTAAATGAAAAGTGGCCAAAGTATTGGAGTTTCAGCTTCAACATCAGTCCCTCCAATGAACATCCAGGACTGATCTCCTTTAGGATGGACTGGTTGGATCTCCTTGCAGTCCAAGGGACTCTCAAGAGTCTTCTCCAACACCACAGTTTAAAAGCATCAATTCTTCAGTGCTCAGCTTTCTTTATAGTCCAACTCTCACATCCATACATGACCACTGGAAAAACCATAGCCTTGACTAGATGGACCTTTGTTGGCAAAGTAATGTCTCTGCTTTTTAATATGCTGTCTAGGTTGGTCATAACTTTCCTTCCAAGGAGTAAGCGTCTTTTAATTTCATGGCTGCAGTCACCATCTGCAGTGATTTTGGAGCCCAGAAAAATAAAGTCAGCCACTGTTTCCACATCTATCTGCCATGAAGTGATGGGACCGGATGCCATGATCTTAGTTTTCTGAATGTTGAGCTTTAAGCCAACTGACTCATTTGAAAAGACCTTGATGCTGGGAAATATTGAGGGCAGGAGGAGAAGGCGATGACAGAGGATGAGATGGTTGGATGGCATCACCGACTCGATGGACCTGGGTTGGGGGCACTCAGGGAGTTGGTGATGGACAGGGAGGCCTGGCATGCTGCAGTCCATGGGGTCGCAAAGAGTCAGACACGACTGAGCGACTGAACTGAACAGAACTGAACTGAGTGAAAAGTGAAAGTGTTAGTCACTGAGTCATGTCTGACTCATTGTGACCCCATGAACTGTAGCCCACCATGCTCCTCTGTCCATGGCATTCTCCAGGCAAGAATATTGGAGTGGTAGCCATCCCCTTCTCCGGGGGATCTTCTTCACCCAGGGATAGAACCCTGGTCTCCTGCATTGCAGGCAGATTCTTTACTGTCTGAGCCACCAGGGAATCCCGATTAGCTCTACATCAAAAACTGTTTCCTTTACAAGATCTTTTATTCAAAACCTCTTCAGCTAGTCTTTTCTTTATATGAGCCACACCTCCTCCAAAGCACATTGTTTGTAATTCTTGGCAAATACTATCGCTTTTATATTATGCATTGTGCATTGTTTTTCCTCTTATTTTTGAGTGGAAACTCTTAGCATGCAAAAATAAGTGTTCCTCTTTTAGTACCAGCATATCCAGCTTAAAAAAATCTGAGAGCAAATTATCAGTATTTTGTTGAAATGAACTCTGTATAAACTTCAAGCCCCTGGGTTTTTGACATTTGTCTGTTCCAGCAAAACATGCAGGTATGGTAAGAGAAGTCACTGCCTTTGAGGTTATATCACAGTCCTGGTGTTTCAAACCATTTTCATAACTTTATCCTTTGGTCACTTTGTCCCAAGAAATGGGGATTCATTCAGCACCATTCTCTCTTATTTGATGATGCCGATATTCCCTGGCTTTTAAGACTAAAATTTAAATTATGAGAAAGTCTGATTTTAAAACCCATGTTGGAAGAACAACTTTGTAAACTCAAAAAAGAGCCCAGTGTTGGTTGTCTAGGGCCTGACACTAGGAATTGCTAAGAAACACATAATACATAGTTGGAACAATGTCCCAAAAACTGGTTGCGGTTTCATATCTTCTATTTATTTTAGTCAAAAATTATTACCAAAAAGAAACATGTTCCCATCCCAGCAGATTAATTTGCAAGCTAGTGAGATAATAAGTTGTTGTTCAGTCACTCAGTTGTGTCCAATTCTTTGCGAACCCATGGACTGCAGCATGCCAGGCTTTCCTGTCATTCACTATCTCCTGGAATTTGCTCAAACTCATGTCCATTGGGTCAGTGATGCCACCCAATCATCTCCTCCTGTGTCATCTGCTTCCCCTCTTGCCTTCAGTCTTTCCCAGCATCAGGGTCTTTTCCAATGAGTCGGCTCTTCATATCAGGTAGCTGAAGAAATAACACTATTGTGGGCAATTCCAGCTCATCCTTCCCAGCATTTCTGTCTCTGTTAAAGGTTTTCTCCCATTCATCAAAGCTTTAAACCTGTGACTCCTTCCTCTCTTTCATTTGAAATAATCAGCTTCCACTGAGATCTGGTTCCTACCCTTTACTATGCACACAGAGGTGACTTTGGAGTCTGGGTAAGGAAACTGCAATATGCAAAGTGTGACAGCAATAGCACTAACTCAAAGAAAACAGGAAGGTATATGTGTGTGCTGGGCACTGTTCCAAGTACTGTGCTGTGCTTAGTCACTCAGTCATGTCCAACTCTTTGAGACCCCATGGACTGTAGCCTGCCAGGCTCCTCTGTCCATGGGATTCTCCAGGCAAGAATACTGGAGTGGGTTGCCATGTCCTCCTCTAGGAGATTTTCCCAACCCAGGGATCAAACCCATGTCTCCTACATTACAAGCAGATTCTTTACTGTCTGAGCCACCAGGAAAACCAAAAAATACTGGAGTAGGTAGCCTATCTCTTCTCCAGGGGATCTTCCCAACCCAGGAATTGAACCCAGGTCTCTCCCGCATTGCACGTGGATTCTTTACCAGTTGAGCTACCAGGGAAGTCCTCCAAGTACTGTACGTATATTAATTCATTACAGGGCATTTGGACAATCCCATGATGGAGGTACTAGTTATGAGTATTATGTCCAGTTTACAGATGAGGCCCGGAGAGGAAGCAGGCTATCTGCCACTAGTAAGAGGAGAGCTGAGAGGTGAGCCCAGGCAAGTCAGGGTCTCTCATTCACCATGCTGCGTCTTAGTAATGACATCACTCAGGAAAACTGTGAAGGGGGAACACCCGGGAGACACATGGAAAGCCTGCAGCTGGCTGGGGGCAGTAGGCCTGCCCCCTGTCTTCTGGCTGGGGACCACGACAGATGTTGTGTCAAATGGAGTGTGTCAGCCAGAGTAGAAGGCAAGGGGCAGGGAAGGGCATCAGAAGGAAAAGGAAGGGAGGAGGGAGAGAAAGAGAGAGGAGCTGGGGCCCAAGGAGCTAAGTGCTAGGCCTTTGCCAGGGCCAGAAAGGACAGCCAAGCTTGAATGATGGAGCCTGAGAACAGTCTGATTACTGCATTAAACGTGATCCAGCAGCCGTCTTGGCAAGGGGAGTGCGGAGAGCACTTAAAATGGAAACTGCTTAGGGTAACTCTATGCTGTGAGGCTGATACCCTCCACTGCAAAGAGCCTGTACCTGAAACTCCCTCTTCAGGTAACACAGAAGCCTGTGTGGGCCAACCCTGCTGGTCTACCTCTTTCTTTCCCAGTGTAGGCCCCCTACTCTCCTTTCATACCTCCCTGCTGGCTGCAGGGGAAAATGCAGGGTTTTCAGCACATGGCCTCCCTTGTTGACTCCGAAATAAAGATTGTGAGCACTGACTACAGTCCATGCTTCAACCTTCTACCCCATACATTTTATATCCCACCCACCTGGCCCAGTTCTCCCTCCCCTGTATTGGTCACGCACTTGGTATCTCAAGTTCAAGACTCATGCACTCCCTCTGGATGATATGCCCCTTTCTTCCAACTCTGTCAGTCAAAATCACATTCATCTTGGGACTTTCCTGGTGGTGCAGTGGATAAGAATCCTCCTGTCAAGGCAGGGGATGGTTTGATCCCTGGTCCAGGAAGATTCCACATGCCATGGAGCAATTAAGCCCATGCATCACAACTACTGAAGCCCGAGTGCCTAGAGCCTGTGCTCTGTCTGTAATAAGAGAAGCCACTGCAATCAGAGGGCTGATCACCACAGCGAAGAGTAACCCCCACTCATCACAACTAGAGAAAGCAACAAAGACCCAGCACAGCCAAAAAATATATAAAATGAATAAATTAATTTAAAAAATCACTTTCATCTATCTTTCAAGGCATAGCTATAAAACCTCTTCCAGAGACGCCTAAATTAAACCAAGTCAGAATTAATTCCTTGCATTTACCTACTGTATAATAGCCATACATTTTAGAAGTTTAACCCAGATATGCAGATATTGGCTGAGGTTTCCGGAGCCCTGGAGATCTAGCGGAGACTGGCTCAGAGCCATTCTTGAAGGCCTTGGGAATCTCAAGGCCTCCCAAAGAGTTCTACAGTTTCAAGGCCGTGTATGCCTCATAGGCACGCTTGCTTCCAGATTCCAGGCAGCAACTCTGCACTGAGCACTGGACACCCTTGGGCCTCATATGGTCGCTCATCATTCCAATACAGGGGGATTCACTTGCTCAGAATCCCCCACTCAAATGTGTCCTGGTTCCTCTCTCTCACTGTCTTCTTAACTATATCTTCCCTCTGCTCAGCCTCTTAGGAACAAAGCAAATTCTTCCCCTTCCTTCGTGTGATGCTGTTTAGTCACTCTAGTCATTCTTATTCTGCTTTATTCCTGCCCTCAAGTTCCACGCCCCATCCCACCTCCTTATAGACTATAAAGATATGTCCCCAAAGACAGGTCTCTCCTTAAGAAAAATTCTGATGCCAGTTTCTGAGATCATATGTTTCATATCATTTTTTAAAAAATATTTATTTATTCATTTGGCTGTGCTGGGTCTTAGTTGCAGCATATGAACTCTTAGTTATGGCATGTGGGACCTAGTTCCCTGGCCAGGGATTGAACCCAGGCCCCCTGCATCAGGAGCTCCGAGTCTTAGCCACTGGACCATCAGGGAAGTCTCATGTTTCACATTTTGATGTGCATCTGTCCTACCCATGTAAGTCCTTTTAGGCAGAAATTACATCTTAATCAATCCTGCCGGGGTTCAGCACAATGCTTTGTATAATAAACACTCCCCAAAATTCACTAAAATAAAATTTGTTATTTAATCTGAAAATGCAGTGTGAATTTAAAATAAAACAACTATTTTTGTCGTGAGAATCACAAAAGGGGCCTGCCAGGGCACCCAAGTGTGACTCATACAATATAGTCATTAATGACACTCCTTGTATATTTTTAATAAAATGGGGCCACCTCAAACCCTCCCTTAAAAATACTGTAGCATCTGTTTCACTGAATGCCAGCAATTCTAGAGGAGAACGGAAATAGACAGAAGGTCATGGCAGCTGCAATGAATCAAGAGGAAATGTAGACTTTCATTGTTCTTAATAATCATCAAAACATCTTTATGACGATTATGACAGGGAAAGAATTCTGCTTAAATGGATCAGGCCCATCATCTGAGGAAGTGAATTATAACAGAATAAAGAAGGGGGCTATTTTTAGTTCACTTCACTCAAGTGCATTTTGGTCTTACATCTCCTAAAATTAGGCCTGTGGATTGAGGTTCCGTGTAATCAGAGTAGTGCAACCATTGCTTTTGCAAACTGAGATATCTCCCTGTCTACTGTCCTTCCTTTGCACTGATGGATTGCTGCCTGCTTGGCATCCCAGTGAAGTCAACTCCTCGCCCTAAGGAAGAAGCTCCAGTCCTGCTTAGGGAAAGGCCATTTAAAGACCCCCAGGCTACTGGTACCAGTGATAGCAGCTGTTCTTCTTCCAGGCTAAAGTCTGTTCAGATGATGAAGCATCTGGAAGTCACAAGACTCTTTCAGGCATAGAGTATCAATAGGATCAACAAACATGAACTGCCTTTAGATGCATTTAGTAGATGTGCCAGCTACTTCTCTGATCTCTAGGACATTTTATTCCATTTTAAGAACCAATAATACTTGTACTGGCAGAAAATATGACTACATTATATGAATGTAAGACAGTAAAAAATTAATACATAAATTATTTTTAATTTGGAGTAGGAAATGGCAACCCACTCCAGTATTCTTGCTTGGAGAACTCCATGGACAGGCTACAGTCCATGGAGTTGCAAAGAGTCAGATAAGACTGAGCGACTGACACACATTTTTAATTACAGTTTTAAAATTCCACTAATCTTTGGTACTTAATATGCTGTTCATTCTGAATAACAACATTATCAAAGGGATGGTTTTAAAGATAAGGAACCTTTAACAAAACACAGAGTTTAAATCTTGATGAAAACTCTTATGTTGAAAGAGGAGGAGGCTGTGCTTCTGTGGGGGCAGGAAGGACAAGGGAATTCTCTGTATTTTCTGTGAACCTAAAACCACTTAAAAAAACCAATCTATTAAAAAACCAAGTCACGGGCTTCCCTGGTGGCTCAGTGGTAAAGACTCTGCCTGCTAATACAGGAGACATGGGTTCAATCCCTGGTCCAGGAAGATGCCACATGCTGGGAAGCAACACAGAGCCTGTTGTCCCACAACTACTGAGCCTGTGCTCTAGAGCCTTCGAGCCGCAACTCCTGAGCCCACGTGCTGCAACTACTGAAGCCTGCAATGCCACTATGGCAACGAGAAGCCTGCACTCCACAACTAGAGAGCAGCCCCCTCTCACTGCAGCTAGAGAATAGTGCACGCAACAGTGAAGACACAGCACAGCAAAAAGTAAAAGACACACATACCAAAAGAAAAAAATCAAGTCACATGAATATACACACAGACATACTCTTGTGCTTATATAGAAATATTTTAAAGAAAATCATAATATTAAAGCATTCTAGTCATCAAAGTCATAGGCTGGAGGGGTTCAGGGAATAGTGGATGCTCTAGATGACACCAATGGTCAATACGAGTGGGAGACCTGAAAGGTGTGTTTTATAATTGAATTGGTGGACACTTGTACAGAACTTTTTGATTTGTTTAACAAATGAATTAGATACCTCATAGACCAGGAAAAAAAAAATCTTAGAAGCCAAGTACTGTGGGAAGGGTTTAAAAAACGTTTGCGAAAGCAGAATTTTGAATAATGGCTGTGCCAACTTTTTGTGGAATAAGGTAGAACATGATGAAATAAAAATCAAGAAGAAGAAATTCATTTATTTATGTTTTTCTCAAATAATGGGGGAAAATGGTGTCATGATTCTTTTTAAAACAGAAACAACTTGATTTAGCTTCTGAAATGCTGGGTTATGTGGAAGTGAAGTTTAATTGCACTCTGTCATGGAGCGAGGACAAGGGTGAAGTGAGGGAGGCTCTCAGCATGCAAAACTGAGGGGTGTGGAAGTACCTGGAGTGAGTGCCTGGGCATCACCTGCGCTGTTTTCCACTCTGAGAAAGGCAGCTATTTTAACCCAATCCCTTAATGATTATGGTCTGTTATCACTCAGTTCTGGTTAACCTACACTCTTTCGTCCTTGCTGCAGTGAAACATATTACTTTGTGTTCTTATCTTCTCATGTGTTTTATCTGAAGGTAGAGACCAAAGGACTCTACTGATTTTGGGGATCTCGCAGCCTAGCACAATGATTTGCAAAAAACAAAAACACATCCCAGACATTAGAGTAATTTATGCCTACTGACCGGTCGATTTTAAGATTTACTAATGAAATGTAACTAAAGTTAAAAAAAAGAAGTAAAACATTTCTCAAACTTCTAACACTGACTATGAGATTCTTACATGGTATGAATCCCACCTCATCTATCTTCTGTCCAAGGGGATAAACCCATTTTCTATTAAGAGCTGGCGGGGCTTACCCTGGGTCTACCCATCCACTCCAGCCATAACTGAGCCCCACATTATCCCAGCAAGAATCAGTAACAACAAAGTCCCAAGAAGGGAGTCAACAGCTGCTGTGTGGCCTTCGAGCACAGCGATTTGCTTTGTGATGGTTGAAATACAGTCCTATAATGGATTGCTAAAACAATCTAAGGGGGTAAGGACTAGATACCACTCTCCATATAAGCTTCTAGAAATAGAAGTTATCTGCTTATTGATTCTGAAATGCATTACTCCTGCAGTCCACTCAGCAGTTTAATGTCATTAGACACAAAGGTCTTTAAACAAGGTCTTAGAAGCAGAAAGCCCCTGCTAATCAGAAATTCTGCGTTTTCTAAATAGCAGACAAAATAAGACAAAACAGACAAAGTTAGAACAAAATAGACCAAAAAAAAAAGTGCAAAACCTTGGGGGAAAGGATGTGCCTACACAGCAGGGAGTGAAGATGCAAGATGCAGCCCTCTATCTGGGGAGGGCTGACTCGGGAACTAGATCTGCCCTAAATGACCTTTCCTCCCAGTGTGGTGGAGGAGCGGAGAGGATAGAGGCTGGGCGTCCCTGAGCTGAGGGAGCCAGTGAGCAGTTTCTGTCCCTTCCTACTAACACAGACCGTGTGTACTCGTTTCCTGGGGCTGCCATAACAAAGAACCACAGCCCGGGTGACTTACACAATAGAAATTTACTTTCTCACAGTCTTGGAGGCTAGAACTTCAAGGTCAAGGTGTGGGCAGGCTTGATTTCTTCTGCTTGCAGATGAGCATCTCCTCCTGTACCTTCACGTGGTCTCCCCACGTGTGTGTCTGTGTCCTAACCTCCTCTTATAAAGACATCATATTGGATTAAGACCACCTTAATCAGCTTTTTAACCTTGCGTGCATGCATGCTAAGTTGCTTCAGTCATGTCCAACTCTTTGTGACTGTATGGACTGTAGCCTGCCAGGCTTCCCTGTCCGTGGGAGTCTCCAAGCGAGAATATTGGAAGAATCCCTCCTCCAGGGTATCTTCCCGACCCAGGGATAGAACTCGAGTCTCCTGCCTTGGTAAGCGGGTTCTTTACCACTAGCGCTGCCTGGGAAGCCCACCCTATCAGTCACATGTGAGTTTGGAGAGAGACACAATTCAGCCCATAACATGTTGGGTATGACTTGATGTCGAGGCTGTTTAACCATCAACCATTTCCTACTACTGAGTGTCTCTGACATTTACCAAAAAGAACTTTGTAAGTGTGAACAAGCAACACAGCTTAGTTGCTTCATCTGCTTCGAGGTCTTCTGCACGTCTTAGAGGGCCTGAGCTTGTTTGTAAAACAGGACACAGGATTTGACCCTGACTCATGATAACAGTGTGTCAAGGTCAAACAGGTATCAAAATTAGCCCACTTGTTGTCACATAGTATTATCCATAATGAAACATTAATACTGATAATTACTGGTAAATGTTAATACTGCACATGAGAATGCCACACTGCACATTTTAGCTTCCAATTTCATCTCACCGAGGACCAAAGAACTGAGCCACAGCTGAGAATTCTTTTGAAGGCCTCAGAATAGTGCTCTATAAATACAGAGAAATTTCTGGGAAAAGCACATCTCTGGTGCAACCTTTAAAATTCTTCTTATGTTGATGTCACCACCAGCAGGTGGGCTGGCTGTTTAATATGAGCTTTGGTGTCACCAGCAAGCACCAGAGAGGATGCGCTCTCATTCACTGAACATGAATTTCTGAAGCAGCGCCCAAGCCCAGGCACCACACAGGCACTGCTTATTCCATGAGGGAATAAGCAGGGCAAGGCTGGCATGTTTTCTTGCCAGGAGGCAGCCCGATTTCACACACGCTCTCCACAGCTTTCTTCCTTCCACTATCTTGCTTCCTCACTCCTTTGCCAGAGCTTCCGGGAATCACCTAAATAAACTACTTGAGACCCAAACCTTGGCCTACAAGTCTGCTTTTAGGGAAACCTAAAATTAGACCATGATCTTCTCTTTCTCACAGAGGGTGTGGAAAGAGTGACCCCATGGGAAGGCCTTCATTCAATTGTCAACCTGTTTGCATTAGTACTTAGAGGATCACTGTTTTGAATACACAAGCACTATTTTAATTCCCTTGTGGCTCAGCTGGTAAAGAATCCGCCTGCAATGTGGGAGACCTGGGTTCAATCCCTGGGTTGGGAAGATACCCTGGAGAAGGGAAAGGCTACCCACTCCAGTATTCTGGCCTAGAGAATTCTATGGACTATATAGTCCATGCGGTCGCAAAGAGTCAGACACGACTGAGCGACTTTCACTTTCACTATTTTAATTGGGCTTCCCTGGTGGCTCAGTGGTAAAGAATTCGAGCATAGAGGCAGGAGACGCATAGAGGCAGGAGACGCAGGAGACGCATAGAGGCAGGAGACGCAAGAAATATGGGTTCAGTCCTTGAGTTGGGAAGATCCCCTGAGGGCACACTCCAGTATGCTTGCCTGGAGAATCCCATGGACAGAGGAGTCTGGTGGGCTACAGCCAATAGGGTTGCAAAGAGTCAGGATTGAAGTGACTGAGCACGCATGCACGATTTTAATTGCTACAGGGAAAGCGTCCATGCCAAAAAGTGACTTTGAACATACTCTGTCTTTTCTCCAGGCTTGTCCTCCCAACCTTAAGGCAGAAGCCCCAAGTATGTGATAATGGACAACTGTATTTAGCAGGAAAGAGAACCAGAGGTTTGGTGAAATGCACTGATTCCTGAAATCACGAAGGTAAGGGACCCATCACCTAGAAGGTGACAACACACAAAAAGTTACAGCAGGTGGGGGTGGGGGTGACGTCAAAGCTGAGGGTTAGGGAACTGGGTGCTTGGGTGATCCTTGCTGGTCTTGGTTCTCCTGGCCTTAAAGAGACATGCTCCAGAACAATGTATCCAAATACAGCTGCCATATGTCCATTCATTCCACCTAAGAGCTAAAGGAAGGATGCATGTGCTGTTGTGTGTTTCGAATTTTCATATGGAATCTCAATGGTTCCTCATATTCTCCCTAGAGCCTGTGTTCTAACCCCCGCCTGGAATCGTCACTATTATTGCTGGTGACTTTCCACTTTTCCCCAACTCCACCCTAGCTGTCTGCAGTGATTCTCCAGGTGGGGAAGGAGGGTGCTGTGCTCCCAGAGGTGGGTCCAGATCTCCATGATGGCCTTTGAAGAAGTGAGCAAAGACAGAGCACGTTTCCAGTGAGTCTTTCTCCCTTAACAACCGGCTTCTTTTATTTTTTGGTTTTAATCCTTACTATTGGATACAACAATGTACTTTTGGTGAGCATTTTTAGTGACAGCTGTGAATTAGTGGTCAAAAAGCACAACTCATTTACCAGCCCTCAGTGGTGTTTGCAGGAGGGGCCCCTGAGTTACAGGAGTGGGCTGTGCCCTGTGTGCTGAGCCTTCCTCCCTGTTATAGATCTGAGTCCCAGCATTATTGTACATTTCCCCTCTTCCAGTCAAACCAATAAAATCTGCCAGAATATCTGACAGTCTGCAATGCCAAAAGGGTAAAAAAGAGAATCTGTATTTCACAGTTGTGAGGTTTAAAATGGTCCCTGAGTGCCTAGGATCTGATCTCTTGAGAATAGCTGGTCACCTACTCAGAAACCCACAAGATAAGCTGTCTCCAAGGCCAAAGGTTTTACCTCAGAGTGGGTTTTAAAGGTCGTTTTTCCTCACCATCCTCTGCAATCCTTCCGCAGACAACCACTGTGTTAGAGAGGAGAGAATGCTGAAGGTGAACATTTTTCCATATCTGGGTGACCTCGGTGTTGGGAAGAGTTGCCACCTGGAAAAGTTTTGCTTCAATAATTCCCACCAAGTCCTCTGTGCTTTGTCTGAGGAGAAAACAGCAGCTGAATACTGGGTGTCCTTGCACCCAGGCAGAGGACAGTACAAGCAATAGTTTTACAAACCATAGTTAGTTATCTGGTGTTCGAGTTAGGTCTCAAGGCTTATTTCAATAAAAAGTAGCAAGGGAGATAGTAGCTGCCAGCCTCACAGCTTCCCTGACATTCCAATTCAAAGTTACGTGTTGGGGTGGGATGTGGGAGGAAGGTTCAAGAGGGAGGGGGCATATGTATAGCTATGGCTGATTCATGATGATGTGTGGCAGAAACCAAACAATATTGTAATTATCCTTCAATTAAAAATAAATACAAAAATAAAAGTAATCTGAAAAAAAATTTTTTTTAAAGTCACCTGTTGCAATTCTAAATCTCAGCAGGAAAAAAAAATTCCATAAATCAACTCAATGATTAGAGGTGACACCTCTGCTGGTAGTGGTGCTAAAAGCCTTAACATGAATCTCTAGAAAACCAGGAACCAGATTATATGGCGGAAGGAGGCAACATAGGTAATTTTAAGCAGATTCTATGCCTCCATAAGTCTTACTTTTTAAAAATTAAACAGCATGTGCTGTTTAAAATTAAACAGCTTGGACTTGCCAGTGGTTGGGAATCTGCCTTGAATGCAAGGGATGCAGGTTCGATCACTGGTTAGGGAACCAGGATCCCACACACCCTGGAGCAGCGGGGTGCCACAACTAGAGTTCATGTGCCCCAATGAAAGACCCCACATGATGCCACAAAGACCCAATGCAGCCAAATAAATAAGTGAATAAATATTTTTTAAAAAACCATGTACTATTTGGTCTCAAATATCCATTGGAATTAGTGAAAGCATGCTACATAATTCCCTCCTTGGTTCTGTTAAATCATCTCTACTTTGCATATTTTGAGGTTGCTGATGTTCATTAAAAATTTTTTGTATTATGGAACATTAGCATATACAAAATCTGAGTCATAGACTGAGTCCCCATGTACCATCATCCAGCTTCAACAGTTATCAATTCACAGCCCATCTTGTTCTATCTTTCTCCTGACCTGCTTTTCCCCTCCAAATCCCTGCTTGTTAAAAAAACATACATTCTAAATAAATTTAGAAAACATATATCCAACATTGTATGATATCAAAGAAAAATGCTCTTTAAAATGCAACAATATTATTAAATAAAATTAACTATAATTTCTTCATATCAACCAATATTCCACCAGTGTTCAAATTCTCCAGGTCTAACAGTAGAGTTTTATAAAGGTGAAAGATTTATATGATCTGAAGAGAAACCAGAATAGAATTTTTTTTAAATTACTTATTTTTAAAAAGTGAAACAAAGATGAATATTTTTAACGATAAAAGGTTCAATTCACAAAGAAGACAGACATCATAAACCATTAGACACCTTAACAACAAAGAAACAAAGATACATAAAGCAAAAATCAGAAGATATAAAAGGGAAAATAAAAAATATATAATCATAGTGAGACATATTAATATTTCAGTAGAGTTTTAAACGGAAGTTTGGGCCACAAAGAGAAAGGCCAAGCCATAGCATTTGAATCTCAGCATCCCTGAGGCGCCCCAAAGCCCAAAGAACATCTTTGTTTGCTTTAGATGGGTGCTCAGAGCCAGGGCATCTAGAATTCCTGCACAAGCATCACCATTAAACCTTCCAGGGAAACGTGTGCCCTACCCTTAGGCAGCCTCTTGGCCTGCTACTACGAAAGCTGCTAATAAAATGACAAACCAAACAGCAGCTGAGAAAACAGAGCCTCCTCTAAATGTTTAAAATATTTGAATCAGGCTGCCATTTATTTCACTGGAGTGGCTCCTATAGGACACATCTTCCACTGCTCGGGTCTCCACACATACCTGATCACCACGAATGCCGTGACCAGAGCTGCGATCCCATAGCCAAGGGCTCACTGCTCTAATCTGTGGGTGAGTCCAGGTGCCTCATGCTGGACTCAGGCCACTCAACAAAGTGTGAGCCCGTGAGAGGAGAGTAGGCAGATCACTAAGCTAGCTCTTCAGATCATGCTGTAAGGGTAGGTACCAGGCACCCTGGACTTGGAACCCCTGAAACCTAGAAGCGGTAACCTTGGCCTTCCAATTTTGGGACTTTTTTCAGACTGCTGACACGACTCCTCACTTTGAAAAGCTCAGGCTTCCAGCCTTGATCTTGACTGCTGGTCTCTGACCTCCTGCAGCACTAACTACAGGAGCCTCTGCCCTTAACTTTGTCCCAGATTTGATTATTTGATTACTTGCCCAGCTGTTTCCTGGTCCCTGAGATAAGAGTAGCTGCCATTTACTAAGCAGGCACTGGTAAACAACAGGTTCTCTTGTTATCTCATTAGAACCTCATAACAACCCCAGATTTGTGCGTTCAGCACATACATGATGACTGCCTACTACGTGCAGGCATTGCTCAGGGGTTGACGATACACTGAGCAAAACAGACAAAAATCTCTCCCTTTCTGGAGCTTCCACTCTAGGGGCTGATCCCTAGGAAGCAGCAGTTATTACTGCATTTGCAGATGAGGAAATTGAGGTTCTGAGTTGCTTGATAATTTGCTAGACGACCACAGAGGTAATAAATGACACAGCACAGATTCAGTTTCCAAGCTGTAGGACTCCACAGCCCACATGCCTTTGTTTTTGTGCTTGAAGGAACACACCCCACTGCATCATCGCGTGATCCCTATTGAAACTGACAGCCTGGCACACTGAAGGCTGAATGGATGATGACACAGGAATTGACATGCTTTTCACCTTTGTGTTTTAAATGCCGTCAGTGGTACAGGTGGAGTTCTGCTTCCACCAGCTTGAAAACACATTCACACTCCTGCACTGGAAACAGACCTTATTCAAATAGGAATCTATTATTACCACGTACAAGATTGGGTACACTGTGTTGCTTTCCCTGGGTTTTTTAAAAAGTCTTTATGTAAAGCCAAGGTCCAAAGCCTATTCTTTTAGAAACAATAACAAATTAGAATGGGGCAGATTGTGCCAAAGGACATTTTATGACTTTAGAAATAAAACCCAGGTGTTAACTTGTGCTAGCCCTGAATGTGTTACTTCTAACTGAGTTTGCTTTACAAAATATTCTTGGTAACATGTGAATGTGTTGATGGTGTTCTTACAGGACACAACATAGAATGCATCTGGCGTTGAAGGCTTACACAGGTGGAAGATGTCAAGTATTGGTTGGTTAGTTTACAGTGAGTTTGCTTTGTGAATTACAATATCTTCACTCAACTCACTAGTTCAGGAAGTTATGATAGATACTGAGTTCCTACTATGTGCCTTGAACTGACCTTGGCACAGACTCCCTGTCTCAGAGTCACTCACTAATTGCTCACTGGCTCCTTTCATCCCTTGACTCATCTGTTCAGGAGAGAACCCAAAGTATTAGCAAGACCCATCCAGTGCCCGATGCTCAGAGAAGTAAGCTTAGGAAAATGGTGACTAATGCAGAGGACACAAGGGCTCTTTAAAAATGAGATGTCAAGGACCTCATATGCAGGAAATGCACAGTGAAGAGGCAATGTAAGGGACAAAGTTTTGGTCTGGGAATAATCCACTGTACTTTCAGCACTTCTGTGACATGTTATTGTTGTTTAGTTGCTAAGTCGTGTCTGACTCTTTGAGACACCTTGGACTGTAGCCCACCAGTTTCCTCTCTCCATGGGATTTCCCAGGCAAGAATACTGGAGTGGGTAGCCATGCCTGTCTCCAGGGGATCTTCCCCACCCAGGGATCGAACCCGTATCTCCTGCATTGCAGGCAGATTCTTTACCACTGAGTCACCAAGGAAGTCCTAAAAGCCTAGTCATCTCTGGATTCAGGTTCTAAACTCTTCAGAAGCAGACACTGAGTAATTCTGTGCAGCAAAAGCTCAGTAAATTTGCATGCTAGCTTGGTCAAGGTTAAGGACAGTCTTGGGTCACTGAACTCAGTGTGTCCACTGTGTGCCTAGCAGCATTAGCAGAGACCCCACTTCCCTGAGCCCATAAACAGCCTAGCTATAAACTAATGACAAGACCAAACTGGCTTCCTTTGCATTGCACCTGCCTCTTTAAAATTGATTCTCTGTTTTAAACCATGAGTTTTACTCAGAGGGTACCTTACAATATGCTTTTTCTATCAAAAAGGAGAAAAAACCAATAAGCAAGTGAGGGGAAATGATGGAACCATAAAGAAAAGAAAAGGCAAGAAAAAAATAAAAGAGCAATCTTAGGAGGAGGCTTGAGCATACAGGGAGAACCGTGAGAGCTCTGTCTTAAGTGTGAGAATGGGAGACCATGCACTTCCTGGCTCTTAGATTCAAGAGGTGGTGGTACCCCTGAGAAGGTCTACATAACAGGCAGCTGGTTTCATGGCTCAGAACAGGGATTCTGGTGCCATTTTGCTGGTGTGCAAACCACGGCTCTGCCGGTGACTGGCTGTGTGATTCAGGTTAAGTCACTTCCCCTCTGTGCCTTAGTTAACTCTGAGAATAACAACAGTACCTGCCTCAAAGTGTTGCTATGAGGATTAACTCGATTATGTTCTAAGCACCTTAGAACAACACAAAGCATACAGTAAACACCACATAAGTGTTGGATGCTATAGTCATCAGTGTTGCTTATTCCACCTGTACACACACTTGTAAGCAGCAGAGCACAGAGCAGCCGGGCATTCAGAGAGCCTGGGGAAGGATCCAGCCTCTGCCCCTTACTGGCTATATGACACTGGGCACCTTGGAGATCTCTCTGTGCCTCAGTTTTCCTATCTGCAAAAGGGCGCTATCATCCCATCTCATTGGATTGCTGTAAACATGTGTGTGTGTGTGTGTGTGTGTGTGTGTGTGCTCAGTCGTGTCAAACACTTTGCAACCCCAGGGACTGTAGCCCACCAGGCTCCTCTGTCCATGGAATTCTCCAGGCGAGAATATTGGAGGCGGTTGCCAGTTGCTTCTCCAAGGGATCTTCCCCACCTAGGGATCGAACCCGCATCTCTCGCATCTCCAGCATTGGCAGGCAGATTCTTTACCACTGTGCCACCTAGGAAGCCCCCCAACTTAGATAATCCACATTAAGTGAGTGCTTGGCCATTTGCTGGGAGGGTCCCAACATCCCTTGCCACTGGCTTACAGCTTTCTCAACCAGGTCAGGGCTGGATATCCGATTGCCAGCAACAACCTGGAATTGGTCGTTTTTCCCCTTTTATGGCAATAAAGGAAAGAGCAGTTTGGGGAAAGGGGTACATGGTCCCCAAGAGCCCAGGTACACCAAACTATGGTGGCTCTCCTCCATACAACAGTACACGTATGAAAAGACACCCCTGGGTAGGGGGAGTGATTCACCAGCAGTTTTTCTAGGAATAGTTACACTGTAATTGTAAAAGATTTCAAAGACAAAGAGCCAGCAGATTCAGGTGTAAAATGAAGCTCAGGTTTGTAGACTAGTGATCGCAGCTGCTGAGATGGCGGAGGGTTTCGAGGGCTGCCTTCTGGCCTCACAGCCCATGGCTGCTTCTTGCCATATACCCTGGCTCAGATGCTGCGTGAGAGTGGCTGAGGCTCCTGGGCACCTGTGAAATTTGATAAAGGCCTTTAACGAGCCCTCGCAGGCTCTTCTCGGCAAGGCGTTCTGCATGAACAATCGCTGCCTCTAAAACCCCACTGCAGGCTTCTCCTTTTTTTCTTGCCATCCCTCCCACCTGACAGTTGTGAAAAAGAAACATATTCAAATACTGTCCTGAATGGCCCTTTGGAAGTATGAGTGACAGATCCTGCCACACCTCTCTCGCAGACGAAGTAAATCTGCTGCAGACCGCCTCCGTTTCACTGAAGCCGTGTTACTGCTTAAGGGTGCAAACAGGAAGACGAGAAACAGAGAATCATGTCCTTAAAATGACTTGAAGCCAAACGTGCACTTCTGCAAACCGTTAAGCAGGGACCAAATATCAACTGAATACTATCCTAATAGTTTGGTCTCATGCACAAGCCTTTTCCTTATCCCAGTGGCGACTGTCCACCCTGGGTAAACCAACGTCCTCAATCCCTCATTAGTGACACTAATCAAAGCGCCAGAGTGTCAGGAGAATCTGAGTGACAGTATTTAAGATTTTTAAGCCTCTCATTATTCTAAATGCACCAGTCAACATGCAAATTACCTTTTCCAGAATACAGGATATGCAATTCTACTAAGCCTGTTTCCACCTAGGGCCCCCAACCTCTGCCTTTTTCTTAAATCACAGCAAACAAAACTCCAAAAGAGCCTCCCTTGGGGCTTCAGATATCGCTCCATTTTCCACATTTCCTTTCACAGATTGACATGTTTTTTATACCACATGAGCTCCTGCATCCTAGAGACGGTGGGAAAACCTCCCAATGTTATCCTCAGCTGGTATTTTCTGACACTGGGAAGTCTACTGCACCCATGAATCATGCAATCCTTGCACTACAAGGAGGAAAATTATCTCACTGGGTCTCCTGAATGCAAATAACAACTCTGGCACAGAGTAACGAGCAGACAGTACAGTGAGGGGCCACAATATGCTTCTCATTGTATATAATTTCCCTCCAGCACTGTATTAAATGTTACCCCTGGAAGGCAGACAGAGGAGTACCTGGCACCATAGTGTCTTTCTACTTAGAGTTTTGGTTTTCGTAGAAAATACATGATTATCAAGCCAGTTTCCCTTTTGATTTTAAATAAGAAGACACAGGTCTCCCCTAGGATTACTGTTTCTTCCTTGGAATGTTTAAGTTGGAACAGCAACATTAAACAAAAAAATGCTACAAAAATTTGCAAATTTTCTCTTAAAATAAACACACCTGCTGTGGCCATGACCCCACTGTCAGGCTTTGTCTGGGCAACCCCATGCCAAAGAATTTATCAGCTGGTCAGAGACAGGTATAGTCCTTTTCTCTCTTGTAGACAATGTTATACAATTGTGACCAAAAAAAAAAAATGAGAAATCACAGACCCTCAAGGAGTTCATTCTTACCTCTTGGACACTACCAAGGGGCCAAAGTAGATCTGAATAGAAAAGCTCACTAAAAATTCTGCTGCATTTCAAAAATCAAATCCATTGTATTTTCTTTAGATCTTTTAAAAAGTTACATCCTATAACCATCACAGCAATTCCATTGTAAGTGGACCAAGGTACCAAGTGGGCAATTTTGATATCGTTACTGGATTAGCACCCAGTCCCATCACTTCATGGCAAATAGATGGGGAAAAAGTGATAGATATTATTTTCATGGGCTTCAAAATCACTGCGAACAGTGACTGCAGCCATGAAATTAAAAGATACTTGCTCCTTGGAAGAAAAGCTATGATAAACTTGGACAGCATGTTAAAAAGCAGAGACATCACTTTGCCAACAAAGGTCCGTCTACTCAAAGCTATGGTTTTCCCAGTTGTCATGTATGGATGTGAGAAGTGAAGTAAAGTGAAATGAAAGTTGCTCAGTTGTGTCCAACTCTTTGCGACCCCATGGACTATACAGTCCATGGAATTCTCCAGGCCAGAATACTGGAGTGGGTAGCCTTTCCCTTCTCCAGGTGATCTTCCCAACCCAGGGATCGAACCCAGATCTCCCACATTACAGGAGGATTCTTTACCAGCTGAGCCACAAGGGAAGCCCACAGATGTGAGAACTGGACCATAAAGAGCTGAGCACCACTGAGCACTGAAGAATGGATGCTTTCAAATTGTGGTGCTGGAGAAAACTCCTGAGAGTCCTTTGGACAGCAAGGAGATCAAACCAGTCAATAGTAAAAGAAATCAACCCTGAATAGTCACTGGAAGGACTGATGCTGAAGCTGAAGCTCCAATACTTAGGCCACCCGACACAAAGAGTCAGCTCACTGGAAAAGATTCTGATGCTGGGAAACAATGAGGGCAGGAGGAGAAGGGGACGACAGAGGATGAGATGGTTGGATGGCATCACGACTCAATGGACATGAGTTTGAGCAAACTCCAGAAGATAGTAAAGGACAGGGAAGCCTGGCATGCTGCAGTCCATGGGTTTGCAAAGAGTCAGACATGACTTAGCAACTAAACAACAACAAATGGATTTCAATGGGATGAGACAAAGGAATGGAGCTCGAAAGACAGGGAGCTCAGGGCAAGGAAAGATGGGAAAACAGATGATGAGGACTAGTTTTTAGGTAGAGCCTGCTCCAGAACTTCAGAAAGCCCCATCGGCCCTTTTCTCATTTCCAATAGATGCACATCCAGGGGAGGAGGTGAAGGGAAAAGATGAGAGGTTGGGAGAGAAAAAATTAAACGTTTAGCCTTGGTCTAATACCCGGGTCTTCCAGAGCTAAGGTGAAGCCTGTCGTACATATCACACAAAATGCCTCCTCCTTGCAAAGATGACATATAATAAAATCTGCCATGCTGGTTCATGAGCATAGATGTTTCAAAGTCCTAAACACTGCCTACACAGAGTTTAACTCCATTTCCTAACCCTGCTTAGTTGCTAACTTGTGTCCAACTCTGCATCCCCATTGACTGTAGCCTGCCAGGCTTCTTGGTCCCTGGAATTCTCCAGGCAAGAATACTGGAGTGGGTTGCCATTTCCTTCTCTAGGGGAGCTTCCCAACCCAGGGATTGAACCTGTGTCTCCTGCATCTCCTGCTTGGCAGGCAGATTCTTTACCACTGTGCCACCTGGGAAGCCTATTCTGTATTAAGGCAAAAAACTCCACACATTTCCAAAAAGTTTTTATTGATGGAATTCAAAACATAATAATAATAACTGAATATAATTTTAAAAACACAGGTCAACTAGGGAAAAGGGAAATCTTTTTAAGGGGAATAATAAGTTGTTTAATTGGTGCTCTGTCATTGTAGCATTGAAACAGCCAGAGACAATATGTAACTGAATAAGCATGGCTGTGGTCTAATAAAATTTTATTTATTGACTGATGTTTGAATTTCATATATTTTTCATCTGTCACGAAACATTATTTTTCTTTTGATTTTTTTCCAACCACTTAAAAATGTAAACACCATTCTTAGCTTGAGGGCTGTACTAAAACTTGACCACGGGCTCTGCTGTAGGTGGCAGCCTCTATTGTAGAAGGTCCCACATTCTGGATGTGTCTAGTTGCCGGCTCAAAGAACACTCATTTTTGGCAGGTTATTGCAGGGTGATGCTATGAATTTCTTTATGTATCACAGCAAAAGGCTTGTGATAATGACAGGTGACACTAAGTTTGATCCATATCAAAGGTACATTTTCCCCTTTGTAATTAGAAGTAATCTGTGAGTTATACTTGGGATCCTCCATTTATTCCGTTTCCCCAAACCTTCCACTATGTAGTTTTAGGTTTCATGCATGAACCTTGCCTGAGTCAATCATTATACTGGAAGTCACAAAATAAATTTGATATGATTTACAATGGCTACCTAGAATACTGTTTTGTGGATTCAGTTCAGTTTTCAGTTCAGTTGAGTCGCTCAGTCGTGTCCAACTCTTTGCAACCCCATGAGCCACAGCACGCCAGGCCTCCCTGTCCATCACCAACTCCCTGAGTCCACCCAAACCCATGTGCATCAAGTCGGTGATGCCATCCAGCCATCTCATCCTGTCGTCCCCTTCTCCTCCTGCCCTCAATCTTTCCCAGCATCAGGATCTTTTCCAATGAGTCAGCTCTTCGCATCAGGTGGCCAAAGTATTGGAGTTTCAGCTTCAACATCAGTCCTTCCAATGAACACCCAGGACTGATCTCCTTTAGGATGGACTAGGTGGATCTCCTTGCAGTCCAAGGGACTCTCAAGAGTCTTCTCCAACACCACAGTTCAAAAGCATCAATTCTTCGGCGCTCAGCTTTCTTTATAGTCCAACTCTCACATCCATACATGGCCACTGGAAAAACCATAGCCTTGACTAGACGGATCTTTGTTGGCAAAGTAATGTCTCTGCTTTTTAATATGCTGTCTAGGTTGGTCATAACTTTCCTTCCAAGGAGTAAGCGTCTTTTAATTTCATGGCTGCAGTCACCATCAGCAGTGATTTTGGAGCCCAGAAAAATAAAGCTAGCCACTGTTTCCACTGTTTCCCCATCTATCTGCCATGAAGTAATGGGACCAGATGCCATGATCTTAGTTTTCTGAATGTTGAGCTTTAAGCCAACTTTTTCACTCTCCTCTTTCACTTTCATCAAGAGGCTTTTTAGTTCTTCTTCACTTTCTGCCATAAGGGTGGTGTCATCTGCATATTTTTTTTTGAGAATTACATAATCATTTTTTATTGAACCTTCTGGTTTTAAATATTTAGATTGTTTCCTTTGTTTTGGTTGCTATCATAAGTAATGCTTTCATTAATATGCCATAGATAAATATTTCTGTATACTATGATGAGTTACTTAAAGGAAATCAGTTGAAGTGAAACTAGGTCATCTAGTCCAACCACTTTTTAAAGTGATTTGATCCTTATTAACAAATTGTGTTTTAGAGAATTATACCAATTTTTGCTCCTATTAAGAGTAATAAGTGCCTGATATATAAGTGCTTTTGTGGCTTACCTGGAAAACAAGCATTAGAACCAAAAGAACCTAAAGTCCATCCACCATGTCACAGGCTTCTTAAATCAAGTCATCCAGCCTTGTGTGTGATGGGGGTGAATAAGTGGGAAGGGGGGCAGTAAATAAATAAACCACTAAAAAAAAAAGTGAGAAGTGCCTGATTCCTAACACTCAGGCAACATTTAAAAAGTGCCATCACCAAACTGATAGATGAAATGGTTTCTTATTATTTTGACTTGTGTTTATTGAATTGTAGTGAGGTTGAAACATTTGTATTTATCCTACCTGGTCATATCCTGGGCTCATTTTTCTACTCATCTTTCCATATTGATCCATAAGAGCTCTTTATATGCTAACGCTGTTAATTCTTTGCCTAATATATGCATTGTAAATATTTTTCCCAGATTGTAAAAAGATGTGTTTTAAGAATAATTAAGTTTACTTGGCTACTTTCCTCCTAAATTGATTAGTTCCTCCATAAGAGGCATGACAAAAACAATTTATAAATGAGAGAGGGAATGCAAAAAATTATGCAAATGTAGAATTATTTTTGCTTATAAGAACTTCAGCATCTTAGAAGAAAAAGAACTCCCTAATGAAATTTAAAATTTTACTATCAGCATTCAAAATTCTCTTCTGATTTTTTCTATTTACTACATGCATAGCTGATTTCATGGTGCACATCATACGCATTGCTTTTAATTCATCATTCCATATCTACTTTCTATAATCAGCATAGTTACAAATGTAATTTTTAATTAACAATATGGCATAATGTAATTTTTAATTAACAGCTTGACAATGTAGTTCATTTAGTTCTCACAAACCATTTACAATTTAATTTTTCACTAGAATAAATAGCTTTGCTGTGCACATCCTTTGTATAAATTCTTTTTTGGTTCCTTTAGGGTTAGATATTTTAGTCATTCTCAAAAATAAAACTATTTGATTGCCAGGGGAAAAGGAGATACATTCAGGTTTGTTGTTTTTTGTCAGAACACTCCAGAAAGACTCACTCAGCATTTGAGTCCCAAGTATTTGTATGTCACCAGCACAGAATCTGCCTGCAGTGCAGGAGACACAGGAGACATGGGTTCGATCCCTAGTTCGGGAGGATCCCCTGGAGTGGAAATGGGAACTCACTCCAGTATTCTTGACTGGGAAATCCCATGGACAGAGAAGCCTGGAGGGCTACAGTCCATAGGGCTGCAAAGAGTTGGACACAACTGAGCGACTAACACTTTCACTTTTCAGCCATGTTTAAAAGGGCTTATTTTCCCAAATCCCCAACAATATAGGTTTTGGTAAGTTTATTTATTCTAGCTAAGTCTATGGGTATATTGTGGTATTTGAAGTTACTTTAAGTTGCGTTTCTTCAGGGCCAGCAGATCTGTGTAAGACCCATATTATAGTTTTATGTATGTTTCTTTACTTATAAACTGTCCATTCCATGCTTTCCTTGTGTCAAATTCATCAGTGGAACTTCAGTACTCATTTTTATTCTTTCTGTATATTGGTCAGAGAGCTTTCAGATACAACTCACAGCTATGTATGTGCTTTCTTTCCTCTGTCTTCAAGGGCAAGGGCCAAGTTTCAGGCAGGTCTACGCCCCTGCACTTCAGATATGGTCAAGGTGCCATGCTAATGTCATGGGGTGACCTGTGACCTCAGGCACACCCTTGTTCTCACCACGGCTAGTATCTGTGCAGAAGGGTCTCAGGCCCTCCCTTCATAACCTATACTCCCATGGTCATGTTATCTGCGGATCTGAGGGAAGGAGGGCACCCTGGGTGGGGGAAGAGAATGGCAGGTGAGGCTCTATTCCTGGCTTTTGCTGACTTGGCTCACATCACCCCTGGGCAGCCCTGCCTCTGCACGCCTTATCGCCATGACATCTATATGTTTCATCTTCCACTGAAAACTGGAGCGGCGGTTCTTGTGCCAGACCTGGCTCTGAGGTAGAGGATGAGGGCATGAGAAGTGCCCTGGGGTTTCCTCCGAGGAAGGGCTTGCTATGAGCAGTAAGCACGAACATTCTGCTAAAAGCAAGGAAAGTGAGAAGATTTTGCCCTCAAGGGAACATTTGGCAATGTTTAGGGACATTTTCGATGGTCATAACTGGGGTTGCAACTAGTAGGTAGAGGCCAGGGATACTGCTAAACAACCTGCAATGCACAGGACAGCCCCCCAACAAAATGACCTAGCCCCAAGTGTCCATGGTGCTAAGGGTGAGACGGCCTGTTCTAAAACAAAATAACAATTTTCTGTGCCTCTCCTTCTAAACTCAAAGCAATTAAACCAAGAGACAGTATCAGCAACACACACTGAAACAGACTGAATTCAGTCTTATGCAGGTGTGGAGATTTCATTTAGAGATGTTGGTGGCACTAGTGGTAAAGAACCTGCCTACCAATGCAGGAGACATAAGAGACAAGGGTTCGATTCCTGGTTTGGGAAGATCCTCTGGAGAAGGGCATGGCAACTCCATTCCAGTATCCTTGCCTGGAAAATCCCATGGATCGAGCAGGCAAAGTCCATGGGGTCGCAAAGAGTTGGACACAACTGAAATGACTTCGCACATTTTGTTGTGGCATTTCACATGCCACTCCTCTTACTTGGTCCCAGAACTGGGCAGCTGAAGCCCAAGCTACTGTTATCAACATCCAGATCACAACCTGGAACTTGATGTGAGCATGCCTCCTTGACTCATTGCAGCCTCTCAACTGAGGTTTCCTGTGAGATGGAAGAGTTGATTAGGGAGATTCGGGAAGCTTGTATTGAGCAGCATGAATTAAAAATCATGTAGACATCTGCAGAGGACGCTAGGGTAGAGGGTGGGGGCTGCCAAAGAACTGGGAGGGAAATACGTGGTCAGACTGGTTTGGAGGTAGACTCTGGCACGCTAGAGTTAGCTACCTAAGATGTCATCTGCCCTAGAGGAGCTGGGTGATGGCTGATTTTGAATATTTAAAACCTGCTGAAGTGTATTCCAGTAAAACAGACAGGAAAAAAAAAAAAACAACAGGTCTTACCGGGGGTGCTGATGGTGGGGGAGGGGGAGGAGCCCCCAGTGGTGGGGGAGGTGGAGGCAGAGGAGGAGGAGGAGGAGGAGGTGGTGGTGGCACTGGCATATGTCACGGCGTGGGTGTCTCTTTCTTATGACTCGTCCCAAGAGAATGGTCTCTGCTCTGGAAGGGAGAAAAGGGAGAGTTTTAAACTTGGATGTCTTTATTCATGCACACGTCACACAGACATATGGATTTTATGGTTAGTTTGATTCACTTGCCATTCATTCATTCTTCTTTCAGTAAATACAGAATGCCCACTGTGAGGCAGGCATTGTGTCTACTGCTGGAGACTGAAAGAAATAGCCAGATTTTAGAGAGAATTAGGTGACAAAACTGATGAAAATTTAGCTATTTATGTCTCAATATAATAGAACATGTTAATACTTAAATAGCAACACTTCATTCCATAACAACTATTTCAAATAACAGATTCTACCTCTTTAAGCATTAAACATCTATCATTTTGGATGCAATTTAAAAATATTCTGCACATACTCCCATTTTCCTAAGCACAGCAAATGGAATGAAATTCAACCTTTACTGAATGTTGCAGGCTCAATGGTTACTCAGGTTGCCAGCCTCCAGCCAGGCTTACATGCACATTAGTTATTTTCCTGCTTCCTTCTATGTTGTCAGTCTTACTTTTCTTGCTCTTCTTCTGTTGTTGGTTCTATACAATTATCTGGGTGGATGCCTGACACTTCTCCCCAAAGGCTTTATATCTGGTATTTGCTGCATGGAGGGCTTTGGGGTATGATTCTGCAAATATGGTTATGTTTCAAAGAGTTAATATTGTAGGATGTCTGATCTCCAGATAAATATGGTGTTGCTCTGTAGAATGTGTTTGCATGCATATGTCTGTGAATGTTTTAAAATCTAGAAACAGAAATAAACCTCAGACTTAAGCAAGGGTAATTTTGTTTTTCTGTCCTTCTAGTCACTGGAAGACTGGAACAAGGCCTGTGCCTCTGTTTCTTCAATGTAAAATCCCAATTCATGTATAGTATTCTAGCTTTTATTTTTGATTTACCAATAGCCTTTACTGTTTGCAACATGATCCTTATTAGTTATCTATTTTACATATATTAATAGTAGTATGTATATGTCAATCCCAACCTTCCTATTTATCTCTCCTTCCTTACCCCCCCACCCATAACCATAAGTTTAGAGCTGATTTTCATTATTCATGGTATAGTTGCCATGACGACTGAGTTAGCAAATACCTGAACCACCCCTCCTAGAAGAGATATAGGATTAAGCTTATGAGAGCCTCTGGTCACAAGATTTTTGTCAGCTGATAAACATATAACTTTGTTTTAAATTTTTGTGTTTCTCATTAAAGATACCTTGTTTCATATAGACTGTTTTATAACTCTTGCTTGTGTGTATATGTGTGTGTTTGTGTGTGTTCAGTTGCTCAGTCATGTCTGACTCTTTGCAACAATGGACTGTAGCCTGTCAGGCTCCTCTGCCCGTGGAATTTCCCAGGCAAGAATACTGGAGTGGGTTGCCATTTCCTCCTGAGGGGGATCTTCCCAACCCAGAGATCAAACTCATGCCCCATGTGTCTCCTGTATTGGCAGGCAGATTATTTTTCACTACCACCACTTGGGAAGCTCTTTATATTTTTCTCCATAAGGCACGTCATAGCCTTCCTGCATTCAGGAGCACTAAGCATCATTTCACTACACTTGCGGGGCCACTGAAACGAAATCACCAACAATAAGCACAACATTTTGAAAAACATGGTGATAAGTAGAATGTGAACAGGACACTTGTTTACAGGGCGAAAGTTGTAACCAGAAGGCAGAGTGCTGCCTTGTTCAACTTCAGCTGGGAACCTGGGTATGATGAAGCAGGAAGGATAAGCTTATAAAATAGGTAATTAGCAAACTGTGGAACCCATGAATAATGAGGACCTACCCCTTTTTGGAGTAACTTTTTGAATTCCCTATACGTACTCAGGACTGCGTTAGGTACTTAGGTATGCTGTTTTATTTAATTCTTTCAACGATTCTATGGTAGACATTGACATTTCCATAAAGAACCAAATTTCGTCTCAAAGAGGTCATGTAGTTTCTACTAAGTTTCAGAAGGAGTATCAGAGCTTCATAAGAGCCCTGTCCTTTCTGATTCAAAACTGCATTTGTTTTATTAACTTGATATAATTCAGATCATATTACTTCTCTGCTTCCATCTTGCAAAGATCTTGAAGTATTTCTGAGACCCTCGGGTGAAAAGGACCTTCTACAGGAAAGTATAAGTCTTCCATGTGCTCCCCTCCTAACCTCAGCATCCTTTACTTTCCATCTAGGTTTATCTTTACAAATCTGAGAGTGACCAGGTGTCACTGGGCTTCTGTCTCGCTGAAATCAAAGGAATGATTTTTCAAGCTGTAACACGAAAGCATATTTTTACATTTAGCACTTGATGGTGGTGAAGGCTTTTTCTTGACAGATATAATAATTAAGCAGTTATCTAGGGAATCATTTGTTAAAACCTGACAGTTAAGAATGTAGAGCTCCAGGAAGTCACAGGCTGTACCCATGAGCTCTTTGATGCTTTGTGCTCTCTCAATACATTAAAAAACGTCATTTTGTTCTGTAGTGTATTAAAAGTGATTAGGATAAAAAAAGCCAGATTCTCAAAGGCTTTTCATATTTTCTCCCAACTCATGAAATAATCCTGAAAAACGGCATCAAGATGTAGGTAAGATAGTCAAACACCGTTAGAGGAGAGGGTGGCAAATGGAACAGAGCTAGCGCTGTTAACACATGAGACTCTGACTGTGGGGGACGGTGCTGGTCTTACAATCAGACCTGGGTTCTCCTTCTGCCACTGCGTTTTCCCAGTTGTGTGGCTTCAGTCAAGTTACTAACTTGGCCAAAAAGTTCATTTGGTTTTTCCCATAGGATGTTATGAAAAACTCGAACGGACTTTTTTGGCCAACCCCATACTTAACCCGTCTCACTTTATTTGTAAAATAGTTACCATGCTTAATTCTTAGTTTGTTATCATGATTAAAACAAAGAATACAATACAGGTCCTGACACAAAGCAGACACTTAACTGAAGCTGCATTTATCTTATCACACCCTCTCCTTCACTGCCACAAATAACTATAATAAAAGGTGGAGGAGAATAAATGCCCCAAGAGAGATGTGGAGCGCTAAGGAATGTTATCATCAATTCAAACACAAGGAAGGGGGGCAATAAATAAACACTTCATAGAAACTATTGCATTTTTCAACAGGTAGAAAGGTGGCTGTAAGAGTCGGTTCCTGTTGAAGAAGTAGCACATCAGCAGAGATAACAGAAGCAGAAGAATGCAAGCAGCTGGGAGACTTTACATGTTTGGAAGAGAATAAGAAAAGGCTGGAACCACAGAGGAAGCCCCACAGAGGGGCTTCAAGACACTATTCTGCAAGTGTCTGCTTCCTTGGGTCGAGGTGGGACATCTGGCTTGTGGCCGTCCACCATCTTTTGAACACTTTTCCTAAGCCTGAGGAATTTCTTCCATTGTGAGTCCTGCCCCCCTCAGCCAGAAGCCACGAATTCCTGCTCCTAGCACTGCTTGCAGGCAGAGAACTGACCATTGTGACCATGGACTCAGAGGTGAGGAAACAGTGGAAGGTAAGGTGTGGAGAAGCCGGGCCAACAGGAGAGAAGACCTGAGCCTGAAGCAGGAGAGCTCCTTCAACTCTGGCTGATTGATATGCAATGGTTATGCAAGTCCAGCATTGACCAGATCTTCCCATTCCCCACCCCTCCAAAGTCCTCATATCCAGATTTGCACGTGAAACCCAGTTTTGAGTATAATCAAATAAAAGCATTTCTGAAAACCAGGGGGTCAACAGAACATGTCTGCAGGTCATCCAAGGACCCACAAGATGCCAGAAGCCAACTGCTTTACAGGGAGCCCGTGAGGGGTGGGGCTGGGGCAGAAGAGTTGATACCTACTTAGTACAGGTGATGAACTTTCTCGTCTACCCCTCCCCCTCCTCTCCCCTTCATTCCCTACTTGATCAATCTGTCTGTTCTCATTCAGAGAGAGAGATGGACTGAGCTTGCCCATGTTTTTATATTAAAAAGTTAAATATGTATGTATACCAGCTGAGCTTTTTGAGTTATTTCAGAGAGAAATAACTCATGGTCGACAATTTTGCACACTAGTTGCTCTTGTCATAATCACTTTTCTCCCCAAGAATAGTTTGTCAGATCACAGCTGTTGACAAATAGAAAATGTGCCTATTTTTAACACAGAAGCAAGGATTACTGCTACTATTTGACAAAAGTGTCTTTTGCTGGTTCTAAAAATATATTTGAATAGAAATCTGAAAATAAGGTTCTCTGGGCACTCATAACTTTTTATGTTTTGACACTGTTCAACTGAATCCCTTGTTTCTTTGGTTATAAAGTCGGGAAAAGAGAAGAGAGATTTCTCACCTCTGAACTAATGCAGGTGGGTGAACCCTGTGAGGCACATCAAGGTTTTAGCAGGGTCCTGACACTCTATCAATCAGTCATTTATTTATCAAAGGTGCTTCGTGGCCAGGAAATCACAACCCAAGAGTCCCTATAAGGCACACACAGAGGTTCTCTAAAAATATGTGGTAAAACTGCCAAAGCTATAAGTAAAATAATAAAGAACTTTATAAAATCTTCTCTCCAGGTAATGGTGAAAATGATTTACAAGCAGTCACTTTCTGCTGTCACTTCCTCATTGTTTCAGAGCGAATTCTCTGGGCAGAGTCCTCTCCTGGGACCTCCCACCCGGAAGCTCTCATGCCCCACCCCCATCTTGTTCAGTGGAGACTGCCCACTTATTGGGCAAGTGGAAGTTGGTGCTCTCACCCTACCAATAGTACAAAATTTCTAGAATATTTAGCCTTTTGGGGGTAAGTGGGGCATGTTGATCTGAGTAGGAAAGGAAGCAGGGGATAGGGCAGTGGGAAATAAAAAACACAGGATAAAATAAGTTCTTGAACATTGGTGTCCTAGATTATAGTAAGATAAGTTAGTCCTGACACAGCCCTTGCTATGTGCCAGGCCCTATCCTTAGCACTTTTCATATATAAACCTGTTTAAGCCCCACAGTATCCTAATCAGATTGATACTACTATTACTGCTATTTTTCAGATGAGGAAACTGAGGGCCAGAGAGGTTAAGAAACCTGCTTGAAGTAACAGAGTGAACTGCTGGAAGAGCTGGCATTCAAATCTGAGGTGTCAGGCTCCAGAGTCCATGCTCTTACGCATCATGTTAACTTAAATCACTTGTAAATCTATGACTTTTATAGTTTTTACCACATTCACACACCACCTGAACTAACTTTCAGTTGAATTGTTTACTTTGCAAAAGAAACTTTAAATTATTACCATAAATGGAAGTCAATATCACTTGCCATCAATAGATGGTGATAATAAAAATCAACTTAATGATTATTAAAATAAAATGTTCACCTATGTACCATCTAAACTCATTTCAGGCTTCCTTAGTGGTACCTACACCTTGGTGCTTTGGGGAACAGTGGTCTGGAGCAGTGTTTTCCCAACTGTAATGGAGGATAAATTGCCCAAGGGGTCCTGTTGAAATGTAGATTCTGATTCAGTAGGTCTAGGGTGGAGCCTGAAATTCTGCATGTCTAACAAATTCCCAGGTGGGGCCAACACTGCTGGTCTGGGAACCACACCTTGAGTAGGTCTAGAATGTTGTAAGAATGCATGGTCTCCACCTCAGACCTACTGAATTGGAATTTTTGAGTCTCTTGCCAACAAGAGATTTTGTGCTCACTGAAGTCTGAATAGCCCTGTTCTTTAACAACTAGGATGATGAAACGCCCTGTCCCACATAGATGGAAGTTGTGTCCTCTACTGAGAAGGCTCTTCTTCTATAGAAGAAAGAACAGACCTTTCTTCTACAGACCCAGTTCATTTCAGCAGGCTGGATCCATGAAAATGGCACTGTACTTAGGACTGGAATTGATACACAAAGGAAAGAGAAACAGAGCTGAGCGCCATTCACCTTTCACACAGGTGATGTGAAGGGCTTCCCACACCTGAGATACACACATGGCAACAACAGCTCCTGAAGCTGAATCTGTTCAGGTCTGACTGGATATGACAGTTAATTATCTGCTGAAATGCTTCCCAGGTGGCACTAGTGGTAGAAGAACCTGCCTGCCAATGCAGGAGATGTAAGAGACTCTGGTTTGATCCCTAGGTTGGGAAGATCTCCTGGAGGAGGGCATGACAACCCATTCCAGTATTGCCTGGAGAATCCCATGGACAGAGGAGCTCGGTGGGCTACAGACCAGAGGGTCACAAAGAGTCAGACACGACTGAAGTGACTTAGCAGGCACACATGAAATGCTTAAAGGGTGAATGCATATGGTCCATGGTTGTAAAACCAAGATAAACTTTAACTACAACCTAATATGAAAGCTACCAAGTCATACCTACAATGAGCTCAGAAATTGGTTTCCTTTTATAAGCCTCTATTGAATCACAAATTTGTTCCCAAATCACTGAATTCATTATAATAACTGAACAGTATTAGGTGAAAGGATATAAATAAAGATATTGATAATATTTATCACCGACTCAGGCATTTAAATTATCACTAAATGCCACAAAAATCATTGTCTGTGTGGTTCCCAAGAGTGAAAGCAGAAAATATTGATTTCATGTTTTCTATTTTTTGCTGCCTTGAACTAGCTAAAAGAAGAATGAGGCTAATTAAAAATACATGATATTAATCACACATTTATAAGCAAGCCTCATTTTATATAACAGCTATGCTTCTAAAAAACGGCATCTTT
The DNA here is from genome assembly GCF_054371585.1 of Giraffa tippelskirchi. Classification (NCBI taxonomy): domain Eukaryota; kingdom Metazoa; phylum Chordata; class Mammalia; order Artiodactyla; family Giraffidae; genus Giraffa; species Giraffa tippelskirchi. The sequence goes on from NC_137284.1 coordinate 111,763,713, forward strand.
AATTTTGGAAAAATCGAGCTATGCTTTAAGGATACAAAAGGAGTTTATTATTCAGTAGAAATCCATAATCAATGTTATAAAATAACGAGTCATTTTATAAAATAAATTACCACCTCTCTAATTTATTATATCATCACTGGAAAAGACCGTGATGCTGGGAAAGATTTAAGGCAAAAGGAGAAGGGGGCAGCAGAGGATGAGTGTCTAGATAGCATCACCAACTCACTGGACATGAATTTGAGCAAATTCCAAGAGATAGTGAAGGACAGAGGAACCCAGCTTGCTGCAGTCCACCGGGTGGCAAAAAGTCAGACGTGACTTAGTGGCTGAACAACAACAAACAACAAAAGATTTTATAAGGAGGATGTCTTTTACTTTCTAAGGCTGAGGTGGTCACTTTTCCCTGGGACTGTGAATACTCTTAAAAATGCTGTTCTGAGAATCACTGAGGAAATAATGTACTAGAGGGGGCGCAGGGAACAAGTCTACAAGAAGCATCCTTTCTGATCCAGTTTTACTTCTGAGACTTCAGATGAGTTAACGTAGTTTCACAGTAGGAATAACTGCTGCAGCTTGGGCCAGATCAGGATGCCTGGTTCAAGTTCTAGTACCTCTGGTTCCCTGTCCAGCTTGAAGTTCTGCTAAAACCTCAAACAACCTGCAGCCAGGAGGCATCATCAGCTCTGTCACCACGCACATTCTGTCCCACGGCAGCAAGCACACTTCACTGACAGCCAAGCCTGATACACTGGCTGGAAGTCTCACCTCTCAGACTACACAGCATCACTCCCTAATTCACACAGGCTCCTTTCCTAAAGGCTCTTCGCTATGGAGTCAAGTTTTCCATCTCATCCTCCAATCAATTCTATGAATCCTACCCTTTACCCACACTGCATTTGTAACACTTTCTTACATATATTTTCTTTATATCTCTTCTTTATATCTCTGTGTGTTCATCCATGCTATGCAGGCTGCATGTGATGGCCTTCGCCACCTGGAAAATTCCCACCAATCCTTTAAAACACACTCAGGTGCCAACTTCTCTGCACAGATTTTCTTCTCCCTTTGCCAGTTAACTGCTCCAATAGTACTTTGTTTGCAATTTTATTACGGCACTAGAGACTCTGGCAATTTCCTTTCACATGTTGATGTGTCTCCCTTCACTGGACCATGGGCCCCTTGAAGGTTCAAAGATAGGAACTATGTCTTAGGTATCTTGGTATTTAGGCCAAAGGTAATGCTGAATATCATTGCTTTGGTGTTGCTATGGGGAGGAAATAGAAAACATACATATCAGGGGTCATGCCAACTACTCAAGTAAAAGATGGAGACATGGCTTGGCAGCAGCACATTTATTGTGTCTACAGACGAAATAATTATCTTGACACTTTAAGAAAAATATTACCAACTAAAATAGGAAGGGAAGAAAAGGGTAGGAGAAATTTCTGTCCAACTATTACTGGAGTGGGTAGCCTTTCCCTTCTCCAGGGGATCTTCCCAACCCAGGAATCGAATCCAGGTCTCCTGCATCATGGGTGGATTCTTTACTAGCTGTGCCAGAAGGGAAGTTCAGGCCTTATTATGGTACAGGAATAAAATATCTTCCGGATGTGGGATTCTCAAAGCTTACAGTGCTCACTGGAAAAGTTTCACCTGGCATGTTAGAAATGTTGTCATCAGAGAAGAATAGTTTGACAGTTGGGAGAACAGGTCTCTAGTTCTGGTTTTAATGGTCATCTATTTCTCCATCTATACAAATGTAAAGCATGTTCCTTCTTCCCTGATTTGCATAACTGTAAGGACCAAATAAGTACTTTGAGATAAGCATTAAACAAATAAAAAATAGTCTATAGTCCTCTCTAAAAAGCAACTTTCTTTCAAATGTAATTTTTAAATTAAGGACATGGTGGCTTCTTGGCAAAGGAGACACTTGGTCTACAGGGCAGCAGAGATGAGACTTTAGTCTTTTAAATTAGAAAACACTTTTCAAAACAACATTGAGTTCAAGGAGGTCTTCTGGTTTTCAGATGGTAGAGTGAAAATATCTCTGTTCCTTCCTTTTCTTGGAAACTGTTTCAAAATAGGAAGGAAAGGGAATCTCAGAAATATAATCTCGATTGTGGGGAGGAAAAACTAGATTTCTGTCACCCTGAATTTCAGTAAATGAGACAGAGCTGCCTTATGCCCAGGACAACCAAATACAAGGTACAGGTAAGGTGACGTAGCCTACAATGTGGAGGGCAGGCCTGTGGCTGCAGGCCTCACAGTGTCATTCTCCAAAATCAGAAGCACCAGCTCCTATGAGGAAGTTAATGAGGAAGTCCCACCGACACTTGTTTAGAACAATGGGAAAGGGTGTGTAGGACAGCACAGGGGTGACCTTGGACCCTAGACACACCGGGGAACATGGAAGGAGGCAAAGACAAGCTATTCCAGCAGGTGCACTGCTAGAAATGAGGGAGGGAGAGGAAGAGAGTAAATCACGAGCAGTCTAAAGCCTCTCTCTCTCTTTCTTCTCCTCTCTCCCTGCCCTCACTCTCTGTCATAAGGAGCACTTCTCTGACCCAAAGAGAACTCTCCCTGGTCTAGAACCTGCCCTGGTCTTCGCCTCGAATAAATATCCTGCAAATAGTTGGTCTAGACTTCCCTGGTGACTCAGGTGGTAAAGAATCTGCCTGCAATACAGGAGACCCAGGTTCAATCCCTGGGCTGGGAAGATCCCCTGGCGAAGGGAATAGCAACCCACTCTAGTATTCTTGCCTGGAGAGTTCCATGGACAGAGGAGCCTGGCAGGCTATAGTCCCCAGGGTCTCAGAGTCGGACATGACTGAGTGACTGACACAGACACAAAAAGCATACAATTTATTCTAAGATGAATACTAAAACATGGAACCAATAAAGAGAACCAGCACAAGATCTACACAAAAAAACTAGAAAGAAAAAGTGGGGAAAGGAACAGGACAAAGGATAGATGACAGATGAAAAACATAAGAAAATACATTGCTATGAACAGATTAAAAACAGTGACAAGGCATAAAACAATTAACTGAAAGAATTTTATGAGACTAGCTGTGAGAAAGACTCAATTTATACTGTATATTGTTTTTACACTTTTTGAAGTACGTATCTTGGTCATTGCTTCCCAGGTGGCACAATGGTAAAGAATTGACCTGCCAATGCAGGAGACACAGGTTTGATTCCTGGGTCAGAAAGATCCCCTGGAGGAGGGCATGGCAACCCACTCCAGTATTCCTATCTGGAAAATTCCATGGACAGAGAAGTCTGTCAGGCTACAGTCCATCAGGTTGCAAAAAGTCAGACATGACTGAGCACATATATGCACACATCTTGGGCATTACTACCCACTACAAAAACTAATTTAAAAAAGAAAGTTTTGGATTGCTTTGTTTACTTGGGACAATTGTGGAGAAGTATTTTTTTTAATGTTTTGCATTATCTTAGGAGACCTCTCTACATCTAAAAGATAAATACAAATGAATAAACGAATAAAGAAAAACATAAATTTGTCTTGACCATTTGGTCTAAGTAAGCTGGATCCACAAAGAACAGTACTGCGAGCTGACTATGGGCTTTGCTAATCAGGTCCTGCATGCAGACCTCCACGAAAGCTGTAACCACTCCTACAGCCAGTCACTAATGTCAAAGTGACTGACCAAGTGGGCTCAGAAGACAATCAAGAATAGAGTAAAATAATTTTCTTCAATCTAATCCATAAACCCTAAGGTTTAATTTTTCTGTTAATACATGGTTATTATACAACGAGGATCAGTTCTAAAACATGACTGTCCATTAGGCATGAATCATTTGTGAGTTGGTTCCATTTGTAACTAGTCATTCATTAAATGGGAATAAACAAGAGAGCACCATAATTGGGAGGGGGCACAGGTCTGAAAAGACAGTAGGTGGCTTTCTTTCTCCAGTCCCCAAATAATGCGCTCCTAGATCTTATGGACAGGTATCCGGACCCATCATTCTTCAGCATTCATAATTTAAGGCATTCGTAATTTACATAGACAACATCAAAATGACTACAGTTCAACCACCACTACTTAAAACTCACTGACCATCCATGACCACCACAAACGCACAACATCAGGCATAAACCCAGATTTGATTTAGCTTTCTTTCTTCTACGAGTCTGCAGGTGAATTTCTAAAACTTTAGGACATACACATTTGGGTGAAAACCAGAAAAAAGGTCATGCACAAGCTGTTAAAATGTAGGAAAACGTGTTCACTTGCTCGTCCTGTTTTAGGCAGTTATCTCATCTGTTTGTGAAGCTTCTTTATTCTTCCTCTGAAATACTGGGGAGCAACATGATGAACAAAAATGTTTCATTCAAAAGTTTAGAAGAATATTAGAACAAAAAGCAGGTCTAAGGAACACAGCAGACTTAAAGTCTATTTCTGCATCATTAAAAGGAAATACATCTCTGGTGCTTTTTCTCGGTTCTACCATATGAGAAGAAAAAATGTTTCCTCTTCTACTAGGGTCATAATTATTTATGTCAGACACATAGCAAAGGGGCTAGAGTCTTTTTTTTTTTTTTTTACTATGTTTATTCACTGGGCAGATATGGTTGGTGATTTCATACTGATGTACCTGGCTGGGAGAGCTCTTTGTTAAACAATTCATTAAAAAAACAACAGCTCACATGTACAAAGCAGATTTTCTGCGTTAACAATTCTGATTCTTATTTACATAATTATATTTCATCCCCCCCTAGTAACTCTGTATGACAGATACTAATCCCCATTTCACAGATAAGGAAACAAAGGCTCAAAGATGTAAAGTCATAGCCCAAGATCAAATAGTTGGAACTTGACAAAGCTGCATTCAACCCAAGTGAACTGCCCCTAAACGTGTGCACTCTCCACTACTTCACGCAGCTTCTGATAAGCATCTCAGCCTTTGCACAGTCAATGCAGAAAGTACTTACTGAGCTTCTTCCATATGTTAGGCACTATGATAGCCACTGAGTGAAACTATAAACATGAATATCAGGTAATTAACAAATATTTGACAAAAAAAAAATCTATAGATATATGGCTCCTATCCAGGAATGATAGCTCATAATACTTGCAGCTGCTATTTAGTTGCTAAGTCATGTGCAACTCTTTTATGACCCCATGGACTGTAGCCCACCAGGCTTCTTTGTCCATGGGATTTCCCAGGCAAGAATATTGGAGTGAGTTGCCATTTCCTTCTCCAGGGGATCTTCCCAACCCAGGGATCAAATCAGGTCTCTTGCATTGGCAGGCAGATTCTTTACCACTGAGCCACCTGGGAAGCCCTATAATACTTACGTATTGAAAGCTACTATGTGCCAGGCACTTTGCTAGAAAGGCAGGAAAAAAGGGGGAAAAAAGAGATAACAATAAAGCATATGGTATATAAAAGGCACAAAATAAATTCCAATATATCAGTAATCATAATACCTATAAACAGATTATTAGCTTCTCCTACTAAAGGACAAAGATATTCAAATTGATTTAAAAATTAACTGTATCTCCTTTATAAGGAACACAGATGAAACAAAGTGATGATTAAAACTTTGAAAATAAAACAATGAAAACAATACTCAAGTAGACACTAAAAACTGGTACAGAACCTTCATACTTTGCTGGTGAAAATGTAAAATGGAGCAGCCAGTTTGGAAGTGTTTGGAAGTTCTTCACAACATTAAACAGAATTATCATAAGATCAGCAACTGCACTCCAACGTATCTCCAAGAGAAATGAAAACATTTGCCTACACAAAAACTTATACATGAAAGTTTATAATAGCATTGCTTAATATAGCCAAAGTGTAGAAACAACCCAAACATCAATCAACTTGTGAGTGGATAAACAAAATGTAGTATGGCTGTGCTATTATTTAGCAATTAAAAAGAATGAAGTCCTGATACATGCTATACAATGGATAAATGCAAAAGACATTATGCTAAGAAGTCAATCATATACTGTATGATTCCACTCATATGAAATTTCAGAATGGGTAAATCCAAAAAAATAAAAAGTAGATTAGTAGTTGTCAGGGCTGAGGAGAAAGGTATGGGAAGAGACATCTAACGGGTTTCTTTTGGGGATGATAAAAATGTTCTGGAATTAAGATGATGGTGTTAGTTGTGTGACTGTGTGAATATTCTAACAACCATGGAATTGAATACTTTAAAAGAGTGAATTTTATGGTATGTGAATTATATTGTAATAAGGCTGCTTTTTTTTTTTTTTAAGTCATGCAGCATGATTAATATCAGGCAAAACAGAATCCAGGGCAAAAACATATTAATAGAAATATAAAGTGTTCTGGAAATATAAATGAAAAGATAATTAATTGCTTCTGTGGCTCATGGACCATGAAAAGCATAAGAAACCTTTGAGGCAGGTCTTTGGTGATTGAAAGGGGTGGGGAGGGGATGAGCAAAGCTTTGCCACGTAGGCACATATGGGGTGTGTGGCAAACAGTCCCAGCGAGCATGGTACTCACAGAGCTAGGTTGTTCAAGAGTCTGAGGTTTATTTTCTTTTAACTTTTTAAAAAAGGAGACATGTTAGATGCAGCATGTTTTACATACAGCACTCTAGGGACCATTGTGGAAAATGAATTATAGGGAGAAGAAGTAGCAAGTAGGTAGATCAATCTGGGGATTCACATGAGCAAGGATGGCTATTTATTTGAATTAGAGTAACTGCAGTGGGATAGAGCCAAGGAGGATAAAAATTTGGATGTCTGGGATGGGTGGGGGGAGATGAGATGGCTGGATGGCATCACCGACTTGATGGACATGGGTTTGGGTAGACTCTGGGAGTTGGTGATTGACAGGGCGGCCTGGCGTGCTGCGATTCATGGGGTCACAAAGAGTCAGACATGACTGAGCAACTGAACTGAACTGAACTGAACTGATGGGTGGGGGGAGAAGGAAGAGCCTAGGATAACCCCACGGCTCCTTGCCAAGACAATCCAGTATTAATTAAGGAAGGCAGGAACAAATATGTTGGTGTTGGGGGTGGTGCATAGGTGGGGAGAAGTGAGCTTAATTTGAAGCATATGAGGTCCTTTTGGCAAATGGAAATTTGGATCTGAAATTTAGAAAAGAAGCAAGGCTGGTAACAGAGATTTAGGAATCTACATAAGGCAGCTGGGTGTGTTTCATTCTCTAATGTTAACTGCATGAAAAACTAAAAAAATGTAACATTTTAAATTACTGAATCACCTTCTGTAGTTTCTAATTAAGTCAAGGACATAATTAGACAGGCTAATAATGGAAGTTATGTCAAGTGGTTGATAATTCTAGGTGCCTACTCAATAACCATTTCCTCTTCTTCCTTAGAGCAACTGCCCTAACTGGAAGGGGGTGGGGGTAGCAGTTGCAGTTTACCTAGCTAAAACTATTTGATTTTTCAGAAAACTGTCATATTTTTCAGATTTTACATTTTAGAGCAGCACTGTGACACCATTCTGGCCAATGAGATGTAGACACAAGTAGCTGGGGGGGCCATCACGTTCTATACAAAAAGGCAAAGCCTCCCTAATAGAAGGGCCCTCACTCTTTAGGTATTTATACCTTTCCTTTCTCCTCACCTGGGGCTTCCCTGGTGGGTCAGACGGTTAAGAATCTGCCTGTAATACAGGAGACCCAGGTTCAATCCTGGGGTTGGGAAATTCCCCTGGAGAAGGAAATGGCCACCCACTAGTATTCACCCACCCATAGTATTCATGCCTGGAGAATTCCATGGAAAGAGGAATCTGACGGGCTAGAGTCCATGGGGCTGCAAAGAGTTGGACACGACTGAGTGACTAACACACATTTTCTTCTTGCCTAAAGATGTAAGTCTAGAGATACAGCAGCCATATTGTGACCATGAAGCAACTAGATTTCTGATGATGTCCTACATGTTGAGGACAGTGAAGCAGGAAGATGGAAAGAGGCTGATTCTCTGATAGCACTGTTTGAGCTCCTTCTTCAGCCAAGACTGCAGCCATGAAATTAAAAGACACTTGCTCCTTGGAAGAAAAGTTATAACCAACCTAGACAGCATATTAAAAAGCAGAGACATTACTTTGCCAACAAAGGTCCATCTAGTCAAAGCTATGCCCAATAGTCATGTATGTACGTGAGAGTTGGACTATAAAGAAAGCTGCGTGCTGAAGAGTTGACACTTTTGAACTGTGGTGTTGGAGAAGACTCTTGAGAGTCCCTTGGACTGCAAGGAGATCCAACTAGTCAATCCTAAGGGAAATCAATGGCAACCCACTCCAGTACTCTTGCCTGGAAAATCCCATGGACAGAGGAGCCTGGTAGGCTACAGCCCATGGCGTCTCAAAGAGTTGGACATGACTGAAGGACTTCACTCCACTCACCTCACTCACTTCATACTTTATCACTGGAGAAGGAACTGGCAACCCACTCCAGTATTCTTGCTTGGAGAATCCCATGGACTGAGGAGCCTGGCAGGCCATGGTCCATGGGGTCGCAGAGAGTCGGACACGACTGAAGTGACTGAGCAAGGGAAATCAGTCCTGAATATTCATTGGAAGGACTGATGCTAAAGCTGAAACTCCAACACTTTGACCACCTGATGCGAAGAACTGACTCATCTGAAAAGACCCTGATGCTGGGAAAGATTGAAGGCGGGAGGAGAAGGGGACAGCAGAGGATGAGATGGTTGGATGGCATCACTGGCTCAATGGACATGAATTTGAGTAAACTCTGGGAGCTGGTGATGGACAGGGAGGCCTGGCATGCTGCAGTTCATGGGGTTGCAAAGAGTTGGACAGGACTGAGCAACTGAACTGAACTGATCAGCCCTGGACTTTCTTGCTTGGGAGTCGATTTCTACAAGACACACTTGTATCTGTTGAAGCCAGATTCTCATGCGTGCATTGCTTTTTTTGTTTTGGCAGCTGAATGTAATCCTAACTGATACAAATCATATTTGGGCTAATAAATACATTAATATATACATTACATATATATAAAACACGAGGCTGAAAAGACATGTCCATTATTTCAAGTGCTAAAAAAGAAGTTTAAAAATCAAATATCACTTATTCTTACTACCAAGAGGTACTAAATGTCTTAAGGGGCCTAAAAGATAGTACAGAGCACTGGATATTTATTTTCCTAAACAGTAGCTAAAGGAAGATTATGGGATTATCAGTATTAAGAAAATTCATGGACACATCTATTAATGAGTATACATCCATGATGACACCTTTGGACTTTTTCTGGATAAAGTAAACTGATCTGGCTCATTTATATAGCTTCTATCAGAACCAATGTTCTTAAAGATAGGACTGTTCACCTGACTTTCACAAGAACTATAATGTTTGGAAGAAAGAATCTTTCTATTCTCCCAGGAACTCAGTAAGCACAGCTAAGGAAACAGTACATCCCCCAACCACTGTGTTCTGGCCCTTTACAGAAGAGCTTCTATAGGGTTGTTCTCTGGGAGTATGTCTCCAGAACTGCAGTCAGAAACATTCTAGGAAACACTTATTACCACCTTCCACCACAAAATTTCCATTGTCTTCATGGCAGGAACCATGTTGAAGACTTAGGTCTCTATGGCAACAGAGACTGCTTTGAGGACTCGCCAGGAGAAAGCCATCCCAAGTTCCAGGACCAGGAAAAGCTGTGTAACTGATCTCTTTTTATCTCATGGTCACTGTGGATCGGGGAACTATTTGTGTTTCCCTCTTTGTTTTGGCTACTGGGAAGCTCTGACAGATTTTTAATCCCATCTCCAGAAACTACACCAAACTTTAAACTCATCTCTAGAAATTACCTGCACCTTATAACATAATCTTGTTCACTAAACTACCCCTAATTTTATCTTTTTCAAAATAATTTTATTTATTTATTTTTGGCTGTGCTGGGTCTTCCTTGTTGTGTGGGCTTTTCTCTAGTTGCGGTGCAAGGACTTCTCATTGCAGTGGCTTCTCCATGAGCTCTAGGTCACGTGGGCTCAGTAGTTGTGGTTCCTGGGCTCCAGACACAGGCTCAGTAGTTGCAGCACATGGAGTTAGTTGCTCTATGGCATGTGGAATCTTCCTGGATCAGGGATTGAACCCATGTCTCCTGCATTCTCAGGTGGATTCTTTACCACTGAGCCACCAGGGAAGCCCCCTTCTAATTTTATGTTGCTTTTTAATCTGTGTGTTCTCTTTACTGCTGTTTCATTATCTATTAATCTTATGTTGTTAACTCCTCTAATGCTTTATGGAAGAAAGAGCATTTCAGGAAACATTTTTTTAAAACATCAGATGATAATGATAATAATAATAACAGCTAATTTATTGACCATTGCTATGAACCAAGCACTGTCTTAGGCTTAACTTAGGTAATTTACCCTAAATAGGAGATAAGTAGTACTATTACTAGGTCCACTTTATAGATCAAAAAACAGAGACACAGAAAGGTGAAGTAATTTGTCCAATGTCATACAACCAAGTGATGAATGCAATATTCAAACTCAGATATTTTGAATTACAAACATTTTACAAAAGAAGAAATAATAATATTTAATTTCTAAAAGAAGCAGAGGCATTCTGATCTTATAGGCTGAGCTTAACATCCTTCAGCTTTAAAGGAGATGTTAATTGTACAATCATGCCTGATAACCCATATTTACAGAGAGGAATGAGACATTAAAAGTCAAAAGGATGGTTACTCCAAATTGGCTTTTGGTCTTTAAATATGAATATATCCATTCATTCACTCACTCATTCACTATTCATCACCTGCCACCAATGATGCAGGTGCTGGGAAGAGAGGAAGCAGACATAGTTCCTGCCCTCCAGGAGCGTAGGTGCAATAAAGGAGCGTCAGACAGGTAAAGGGCAACTCGGACGTATGAGTTGGCTGGTAGAACCAGAGCAGGGCATGGCATGATCATTCCCAGAACGGTTAAGCTCTTGGCCCGTGTCCATCTGATAATGGGAGTGCAGGAGAGCTCAGTTGCTCAGTTGTGTCCAACTCTTTGTGACCCCATAGACTGTAGCTCACCAGGCTCCTCTGTCCGTGGGATTTTCCAGGCAAGAATACTGGAGTGGGTCTCCATATCCTCCTTCAGGGGATAGTCCTGACTCAGGGATTGAACTGGTTTCTCCTACGTTTCCTTAATTTCCTGCATTGGCAGGTGGATTCTTTACCACTGGGAAGCCTGATAATGGGAGTAGGAAGAATCAGCTCCCTTACAAGGCTGTTGGATTGATTTCATATGTAGAAAGCTCTTAGCCTAGCCAGGCACAAACCTCCAGTACAAGGCAGCCTTTGGCTCTTAAGGCATAGTGGATGGCAGCCTGGGTATCTTGCTCTGACACACACCTGTACTCATTTGGACACAAGTTCTCACAAGCTCTCTACTGCACCCTCCAAGCTACTCCCCAGCACCGAAAGGCTTACAGTCCATAGACAGGCCTGGCACTTTCTTTCTGCATGCTGCCATCTCACATTCAGTGTCTCGCTGAAGTACATCGCCCACACAGGATGAATATTCCTTCAAGATGCACTTGAAAATCTTTCACAGTGTCTGGCCCACATAATGCTCCCCTGGCATTTTTGCCACCTTTGCTCTGCATCACTTATGTCTTTGGCACTTCAGCAAGGTAGTTCACTACACGATTCCCCTGCTGCAAAATGGATCGGGTTCCCGCTTGGGCAGGTCTAAGGAAAGACCCAACTAGAATTGCAAAGGGGAAGTTTCAAGTGCACTCTTGGCTGAAGTCAGTAAGAAAACATATGTGCTGCACCTGCTTGGCATCAGCTGGGAATCGTCTGTCTCTTTGGTTTTGTGCTATGGCTAAATAAGAAGCAATTAATCATTTTCTCACCAACCCTAACTCATATTAAATAGTTCCCCCTCAAAGTCTGTTTTGTCATGCTCTCAGCAGAGTCAGTCAAACACTATGATTCCTTTCTAAATATTCCCGCAGCCAGATGGCAGGAACACTAACTGTGACATGGCAAAACTCGCCTAAAGATAACTTCGTGATGCATAATCACGCTGGATGGCACTCGGCAAAGCAGATTCATCCAGATACCTCTTTAGCTGCCCGACTTAATCCAGCATCTTCAAACCAAAACTTTCCAGTTCCAAATGCAAGACACATTCAACTCTGCAATGTGGTATTGGCTGGTAAGACGAACACGATTCTACTCCTCTGGGTTCTGCATTTTAGGCAGAAGTATAAAATCACTAGAAGAACACATTTGAGGACACGTTTCTCAAGCTCGTTCTCTAGATAAGATGTTCCTGTGCCCTCAAGTTTCAAATATTTCTGCATCAAGTGTAAGTATGTTTATAACACGTTTGCTGGAAAACAAATTTCCGTCCTTCTGCTGAGTTATTTTTGTAGGCCTTTTTTTTTTTAAACTTAAGCATTAATAAACATACATTTATAAATTCTAGACTGTAGGGAAGTTGACTGTTCTTCCCTGGTGAAAATCCTACATGTCTTTTTCTAGAGTGAATTATGCTTTGTTTTTCAAATCTTTTCTAGGTTGTATTGTTTATTCTTTGTGTGTATTTAACTGACTTTCAAAATCACAACCTGTACTTTCTGATTTCTGAACAATAAATCCTGAAAACAGGGTTGCCAGGCTAGCCCAGCTGGCTTTCTCCTGTTCCTAAAACTGTACGTTCTTAGATACACACATACTTCCTCCATCCCGTCTGCTGCTGGCTAGCTTCAGTCGGTGACATGACCTCACACTCACAATTATATGAAAACAACAGTAACTCCTGGAAAGGAACCAAAAGGGGGCACGGTGGGAAGACAGCCTTCAAGTCTCTGTCACCCTGATAGCTCTGCCCTGATTCAAGTGGCTGAAGATTGCCTATCTGTGGTTGCATGTATAGAATTTGAGATCTGTCTATCCTGGTTCTCGACCCTCCACTCCCCTGAGTAAGGTATTTAACCTCTGTGACCTTTTATTTTCTCCTCCATAAAAAAGGCACAATAGCAATATTGCCCTGAAAGAACTGTGAGTTACATGAGGTCATTCATGTAAAGGCATTTGGTAAGGCACTCTGCAGTCTGTATTTCATTTCCCATTATGGCTAAACTTTCTTTGCTCCCTATCCCTTATTATTATTATTATTCATTAATTTTTCTGATTTAGTTTTTGTGCTTTTTAAATGTATCTCTAAAATGCATTAGCTGGAAAACTACACCACTCTGTGTGGTACCACAGTGAGTGGATTTTTAGCATTAAATTCTTATTTATTTTTTATTGAGGTAAAACATAAGTCAAGTGCCTAAGTCAAGAGCTTCCCTAGTGGCTCAGATGGTAAAGAATCTGCCTGCAATGTAGGAGACCCAGGTTTGATCCCTGGCTTGGGAAGATCCCCTGAAGAAGTGCATGGCAGCCCACTCCAGTAATCTTGCCTGGAGAATTCCACGGACAGAGGAGCCTGGCAGGCTGCAGTCCATGGGGTCACAGAGTCCAACAAGACTGAGTGACTTTCACTTTTCATAAGTCAAGTGCATAAATCTCACAGAAATAACTTTACAAATATCTTAATGTGTGCTCCTGTGTTACCACTACTTAAGTCAAGGTGGGGAGCATTTCCAGCACCTCTGAAGCCTCCATCCCTTTCTGTCCAGGCCATTATCAGGCCCAAAGGCAGCCCCTCATCTATGCTTCATCCTCATGGATAGCTTTGCTAAAGTTTAAAAAGAAAGTTTTTTTTCAGGGAAAGCTGGAGTCCCTGCGATAATGACTACTGCTGACCACAAGAAATGTACGACCAGTCTTCCCTCTAAAGAGATAAAAGATTCTGGAAAGGAGGAGAGAGGCACAAACTTTCTAAATCACACAGATCATGCAAAACAAAGCCTTCATTTTGCACCCAGTGACCCCCAAGCTCGGAGAGGCGAAGTGATAGCCCATCTTCCTGCTACAGAGTAACTTTCCTTCCAAACAGAACCCATTACAAAGCACCCCGAGCTTCGAGCTTCGGGGATGGGGATGCTATCCGAGAGTCCCAAAGCGTCAGGACGGCTCCCCCAGCCTCTCCCTACAGAACTTCTTTCCAGGGAACAGAGCGCACTGGGGCCCCACGCGGCCCCCGCTCCCGTCGCAGGCACACCCACGCGGCTGGCAAGCCGTGCTCAGAAGGCTCTGTTCCTGAGAGCCTGTGCCCGCTGCCCACGGGGACAGGGCTGGGCTCCCCGTGCGCCACCCCTCACCCGGAGATCCGGAGTGGCCTCTTCTCCAGCCCTGCTCCCCCATCCCGCTCCTTCTCGCCTCCGGTGTGTATTGAGGGAGGGTGCAATAGACTCTGCCACCTTCTCCCTGGTTCCTCCAAAGGAGATTTTAAAACCCATGTGTGGACAGACCTAAATGGCTGGAGCACACAGTACTGACTTCAGGGGCTTGGAGATGAGCACTGGAAGGTAGTCCGGAGACTAAAGGAGTCACCACGAGCTGAGTGACCTTGCGCGAGTCACTTCCCATCTCCGAGATTGGTTTCCTCATCCGGGGCTTCTATCAATATATCCCCCAAGCCACCTTCAGTTCGTCAATTTCCTAGTTGCTCTTGACTCATCCCGACTCATCCCAGCTCATCCCGCGATAGCCCCTTCCCCAGCGAGACCCCAGCCTTTTGTTCCGGGGGTGAAGCGGGGACTGGAGGAAGGGAGAGCTTGGCGACAAGGCCGGGGCGGCCTTGGCGCCTGGGGCCGCTCCCTGGAGAGTCGGGTCGGGGGAAGACAACCAGGCAACCCTGGGGTGACCTCCTTCCCTCCGCGGTCCCGTTACAGCCGGGCCCGGGAGGCACCGCGCGGCGGGCAGCGAGCGAGGGGCTCCAGGGCAGCACAGCGCCGCGGGCGGGAAGCCCCGGACACGAGCATGCGCGCAGCACCCCTGGCCCCGCCGGGGGTTCACTCCGCCCCGGGACGGGCCCGAGCGCCCGCCGCGACAGCTTATCCCCTGTCCCTCCGGCGCCGACCCGGGCACGCGCGCGGAGCCGCTACCTGTCGCCAGCCGTGCGGAGGACAGGACAGGACTCGTCTTTGGCCGGCTTCCCCGCCGCCGCCGCCGCCGCCGCCGCCGCCTCTAGGCTCCGGGCTCCGTCCCGCAGCACCCGTGCTTCAGGCGGCGCCGCTGCGGCCGCGCTGCGCCGGGTGCTGAGCTCGGTGCGCGTCGCTCCCTCCCGGCCGCCAGCTCTGGGGCTGCCGGGACGCGGAGGCGGGGCCGTCGCCCCCACCTGCTCCGCCGGCTCCTGCCCTGAAGTCGCCGCCGCCCAGCGCGCAGGGACGCGGCCCGAGCAGGCGGGGTCGCTCTGGAACCTGAGAGGCGGGTCGCAGCCACCGGGCGAGCCTCTCCCTGAAGGAGTTCCAAGTCTAAGCTGGGGAGAGAGTGGGCCCCAAGGCTGGAGTTCCCCAGATACGAGCGACACCCGGCCCAGTACCGCCAGGCTGCGGACGTTCCACTCCTTTATCAGTTTATTCCAAAATATTTTGAACCCCTCCTGTGGTCCAGGCGGCGTCATAAGCAGTGGGGACAAAAGAGAGAACAAGATCATCTTGTTTCCGGAGTTGACGGTCTAGAAAGGGAAACAACTAATGGACAGATATACTGCAGAACCGAGAGGGAATGGTCTCAGAGGGGTCCCTGATCCAGACTTGGGGAGGTCAGGGGAAGTCTCCTCGAGATGCCGATGGCTAAGAGAATTGAGGGATGAGCATGAAGTAGCCGGTTGGAGTGACCTGGGGAGGTAGACTGTCCCAAGTGGAGCCGACTGTGTTTGCAAACTGAAATGTTTGAGGAGCCGAAAGAACTTGGGATGACAAGTAAAACCCTTGTCACACTTGACTTCAGGCCCCTGGGAAGACGCAGAAAGTTTGTGTCTGAGGCGGGATGCTTGACTGGTTAGTGAGCACTTAAAGTCTCCCACATCCTGTGCTTTTCTGCTAGTGGAGGAACTAAGAGACTCACGGACCATTCACTGCGCTGCCTCTGAACATCGATGAACCAGGCACTCTGCCGGGTCCTTAGGATGTGCTGCTGAAGGAGGCAGAAAGGAGCTACTAGTCTGGAGTGGAGGAGAGACCTGTACTCAGCGCTGTGTCAACACTTGGATCAGGTGCATGGGAACACAGGTGAGACAGCAGTTAATGCTGGGAGGGAGGAGGATCTCACACAGGGATGGCAGCTTGTCTACAGGTTCAGATTCTGTAGCAGCTGCTGTCAAAGTATATTCCCCAAGCAGTCCTTAACTGGTTTCTTAATTACTAGTGTTTACAGGCTGACAATGTGTAGGCTTATATTTAGAGTAGGGATAAGTAATTCACTTCTCATGCCTTCCCTGTGTTGTCAAGAACAACTTCCCTGTGTTTGATTTAGGTGAAGAAGATGTAGTGAGTGGAAGCCAATAAGGTACTTGCTTCCCAGCTGTTTGTCTTGTGTGACTCTTATCTTACTTGCTTTAGAACCATAATAAATGGGCAAGAAGACATTTCCATGAGCTCAGAATTCCTACCAGGTCTTCTGCTGAGTGGTCCAAGCAGGAGCTAGTCAAATGCAAAGGCTGTTATCTTAAAGGATAGGTATTGCTTGGATCAAATAATTATTGGAAAATTATTGGAAAGGGTGGGGAAATTGTGAGTGAGGAAAATATTTGGAAAGTGGGGACATTTGGGCTGAAAGCTTCAGGTACCCGATGTCTCCCATCCATGTAAAGTGACTGTGCCATTGGTGTCTTGTTTTAATGAACATTAGAGAAAGATCCAGTCCCCCCTGGTTCCACCATAACTACAGTCATAACTACAGTACATAACTACAGGACAGCACTAGCTATGCCAGGTGGATGAAGCAGGCATACCTCACAAATATTGCAAGTTCAGTTCACGACCACTGCAGTAAAGCTAGTATTGCAATAAAATGAGTCACGTGAACTTTTGGTTTCCAACATATAAAAATTATGTTTACACTATACTATACTTGGAGAAGGCAATGGCACCTCACTCCAGTACTCTTGCCTGGAAAATCCCATGGACGGAGGAGCCTGGTAGGCTGCAGTCCATGGGGTCGCTAAGAGTCGGACACGACTGAGCGACTTCACTTTCACTTTTCCCTTTCTTGCACTGGAGAAGGAAATGGCAACCCACTCCAGTGTTCTTGCCTGGAGAATCCCAGGGACGGGGGAGCCTGGTGGGCTGCCATCTATGGGGTCGCACAGAGTTGGACACTGAAGCAACTTAGCAGCAGCAGCATACTATACTTTATTAAGTATACAATAGCATTATATCTAAAAAAGTGCACAGCTTACTTTAAAAAAACGTTATTGCAAAAGAATTGCTAAGCATCATCTGATAATACAAGGTTGCCAAACCATAAATCTGTAAAAAATGCAATATCTTCAAAGTGAGTCACCTGCCCAGTAGCCAAACCACTCTCCCTTTCCTCCCTATGAACATTACTGAGGATTATGATTGTGGTCCAGGACTACTGGGACAGTCCCATTCCTGATTTTCCAGTCTTTCTTGCAGCTAAGGAAGTCATTGACCAAGTTCTGGCAAATGAATTGAACGAGGATGTTGACTGGGGGTCGTTGAGAAATCTTTTGCTGACTCTGACATTCTGTCCCTCATGTTCCTGATGCCTTGAATGCAAATGAGATGGCTAGTAACGCTGCAACTAGAATACAACATGGGCATGTTGTAATCAAGAGAATGAACATGAGGCCAAAAAAGCCAATATAATCAGGATGTCACAGGATGACAGAGTGGAAAATAGGGTCAGTGTGTATGGTACTGCTAGGCATTCAAATGAAATCCAGCAACAGCCCATCTCTGAGCATTTTATTATGTGAGAAAAATAGTCCCTGAGACTAAGTTTTCTATTCCTTGTGGCCAAATGTATTTCTAACTGATACTGTGGCCTGGTAAAGGATAGACATCTGTTTTCCTGCTCACCAAATGCCTGCAATAACTCACCTTTCACACCTTCTACTTGTAAACTTATACTTATGTCTGCCATGACTTACTGAGCTCTTTAGGAGAACAGCATTATAGAAACTGTAAATTGTACCTATATCCATGTCATTTCGTCAAGTATTTATACAGCAGCTATTAGATGGTGATAATGTACTGGTTCTGGGGATGCTAAAATGGATTCACAGCTCTTCCTCCAGGGAGCTAACAGCTTAGTAGAGGATATAAGCTCGTAAATTGACTTTTACAGTTCCCTGGATAGAGGTAATACAGAAGAAATGATGAATACTGCCTGATGGGAGGAAAAGGGAGATAGTAACACCAGAGCTGGGCTTCCATGAATGAACTGGAGTGTCCCATCAGAAACTGGGGAAAGGAAACCATTTCAGGAAAGAGAAAGTCTGAAAGAGCTTGGTGGACCAGGAGCCTCAAACTCCACATGTCTGAAATTGAATGCATAGTTTTCCTACTAAACCTGACCCATTCTTGGTTTTGCCCATCTCCCCATCCATCCAGCCCAACCACCTGGCAACTCCTTAGCTCCCTTTCCCTCATCGTACATCCCCTTGCTGAATCTCAGCTCTTGGCCCCATATGGTTTTACCCTTCTGCACCAGTACCACCTGATATCAGAGCCTACTGCCTCTGTCCAGGACCTCCACAGTAGCCTCTTAGCTGGTTGTTCTTCAACATCCTGCTTCTCTCTGCCAAACCAGTCTTCATAGTGGCCAGAGATGGCCTTGAAACTCAAAGCTGATCTTCCTGCTATCTGTAATTTAGTGATTTTGCTTTGCTCTGATGATAACTGAGCACCTAAGCACAGCACTGATGATAACAGAGATCCTGAGCTTTCTCTGAAGGCACTCTTTCTCCAACAGAATTTGCTCAGCCCTCTCCCTCCATCTCTTTACTCCAATCATGTTAGCCTGATTTCAGATCCTTGAACTGGTAATGTTCTTTATTGTCACAAGTCCTTTGCACAGTCTTTTCCCTCTTTGAAGAAAACATTCCCCAAATGAACTTCTCCTCATTTTTCAGATCTCATCTAAACTCAGCCATCACCTACCTGGAACTTAGCAAGGTCAACTTCCACTGTAAGAACTCATAATCCCATGTAACTTTCTGTTACATCACTTTTGCAGATGTAATGATGCCATTTTTGATTCAATGATTTGATTAACCTCTGTCTCCCAGACCAGACCATGGTATCTGTGACCTCAGGAACTATCTCAGTTCCCACTGTATCCTTATTTCACAGTACCAAGACTAGAACATAGTAGGTATGTATTTGTTGAGTTATGAAAGAAATGAACAAATGAGGGTTGGAGTCTTAAACTGTGTATTTGAGAGTCTATGTATTTTAAAACTTTTAATATCAACTTTACTGAGAAGTAATTTATATATGCTAAAATACACTCACTTTAAAAGCCAACAAATATGTACCCTGATGTAACCACTACCCTTATTGACATATAGGCTATTTCAAATACATGAAAAAGTTCCCTTATGCCCCCTTTGCAGCCAGTCCCTACCCCCAGCCCCAGGAAACCACAGAACTATTAATATTGATTAGTTTAGTCTTTCTTTTCTAGAGCTTTGTATATTGAACATACATGATGTATTCTTTTGTGTCTGACTTTTTTCTTTGCTCAGCATAATGTATTTGACCTTCATCTGTGTGTGATTTGTTCCTATTTGTTGCTGGTTAGTATTTCACTGTACTATGGATATGCCAGTATTTGTTTATCCATTCACCTGTTGGTGGACATTTGGGTCAATTCCAGTTTTAGAATGTTACAAATAAGTTGGCTTTGAATGTTTATAAGTCTTTTGTAGATAAATGTTTTTATTTCTTTTGGGTAAACAATTAAGAGTATCATTTTAAGAATCATAAGCATTTAAAGATTAAACCTTTGAACCACAATGAAAAACTACTTCACACCCACTAGGATACCATAATTTGTAAAAAAGTAAACAGCAAGATGTGGAGAAGTTGGAACCCTCATACATTGGTGGTAGGAATGTAAAATGGTACAGGTGCTGTGGAAAACAGTTAGATGTTTCCTCAAAAAGTTAAACATGGAATTACCATGTGATCAAGAAATTCCAGTTCTAGGCATATACTGAAAAGAGTGGAACACAGGAGTTAGAATAAAACTTGTACCTGAATGTTCACAGCAGCACTATCCACAATAGCCAAAGGGTGTAAACAACCCAAATGTCCATCAACAGATGAACGGGTAAACAAAATGCCATATATCCATATCATTTCAGTTCAGTCACTCAGTCGTGTCTGACTCTCCTCGACCCCATGAACTGCAGCACGCCAGGCCTCCCTGTCCATCACCACCTCCCAGAGTCTACCCAAACCCATGTTCATCGAGTTGGTGATGCCATCCAACCATCTCATCCTCTGTCGTCCCCTTCTCCTCCCGCCCCCAATCCTACCCAACATTAGGGTCTTTTCCAATGAGTCAACCCTTCGCATGAGGTGGCCAAAGTATTGGAGTTTCAGCTTCAACATCAGACCTTCCAATGAACACCCAGGATTGATCTCTTTTAGGATGGATTGATTGGATCTCCTTGCAGTCCAAGGGACTCTCAAGAGTCATAATAGAATATTATTTGACAGTGAAAAGAAATGAAATACTGATAGATACTACAACGTAAATGAGTCTTGAAAATATAAGGCTAAGTGAAAGAAGCAGATACAAATGACCACATACTGTTTAATTCCATTTATGTGAAATATCCAGAATAGGCAAATCCATGGAGACAGAAAGCAAGTTAGTGGTTTCCAGGGTTGATGAGAGGGTGAATAGGGTATAACTGCCTACTGTGACCAGGGTTTCCATCTAGGGGATAAAAATGTTCTGGAACCAAATAGTTGTAATAATTGTACAATTATGAATGTACTTAATGCCACTGAATGCTATACTTTAACATGGTTAAAAGAGTTAATTTTATGCTATGTATATTTTACCACAATAATAATGATGATGATGATAAGATACAACTTTAGAGAGTGTGAAGGTCTTGGGCAGTGGTTCCCATCTCTGTAAAGACTGTTTTACCACCCCATGCATCACAAGCCCTGTTTGGCTGAGAGAGGGACTACCTGTCAGGTAGAATTCAGCCAAGAGTCTTCCGTGCAAGTTTCTGCACAGGGAGGAGGCTCCACCTTGCTGAGAGTAAGAGTTGAAAGGCATCACATTCCATTGCTTAACATTCGGCTGGGGCTGACTCTTGCAGGTTCCTGGATGGCTGAGAAACGACTTCGTGAGCACAGCACATGAAAGAGAGCAGGCAGTTCTAGTTAAACAGCAACACTGTTCCAAAGAGTGACGGAGGGAAAACAGTTCACTACCTGTAGCTGCCGTTTAATCCCTTCATGCTGCCTCCCCAAATTCCACTGTTCTTCCAGAATGTGCTGCAAACACCAAAAGGTTGAAATCTACCTTCTTTGCTTCTGGAGTAAGAAGAGAGGAAGGTAGAGTCCCATGGTGAACACAGGGTTTTACTGAACAGGCAGAGAAAGAGAAGCCAACCTATGAAGGTGGAGGGAGAGAAGGGAAAGAGAGAGAGGAAAGAGCCTGGAGAGAAGGAGGTGCCGAAATCAAGGAGAGCCAAGACGTGGCTGAGAGTGCCATGCTGCACAGAGGTCCCACACAAGGACCAAGAAGTATGACAACGGGAGATCATCAGTTACCCTAGCAATTGCAATTTCAGTGCAGTAGGACAAACAGGGCCTGAGTTAGTCCTGAGTTAGTGGGTGGAAGAATAAGAAGTGGCTGAGGGAGTGTGGACCATACACTCCCGTGAGCGTACACTGTTTTTTTCAAAAACTTTGACCAAGAAGAGGAGAGAGAGAAATAATTAAATCTTGAAGAGAAGAAAGAATTCAGGGAGAGTACAGACTCTATCATGTTGTAGGTTAAGAGAAAAGACCCAACAGAGAAAAGGGTTTCAAGATTTAGGAAAGCGTGGGAGTTGAAAATGGAAGAGAGATTTTTCTAAAATACCTTTGTAGACCCATTCTTTAAGAAACTGAGGAAGGATTTGCTGTACAATAATTTCACAAAGTTTTCAAAACCTTTCATTCTTCTAAGTAAATAATATAAAGCAGTATTAAAAAACTTTGATCTCAGAGACAAAAGATGTGGATTCAAGCTATTATCACCTAGCTGTGTGGTGTTCACTAGTTCAATAGCTTGTTTGATCTTCAAAATCTTAAGTCTTTCATCTATGGAAGAGGGCAGTAGTTTCTGCCATGTCTCAGAGTTGTTATCAAATACCAAGTGGTGAATTCCATGAAATTCATAAAATTGAAAGCATTTTGTTGTACTACTAGGACCACAGAAAGGTGAGGGACTTTACCTATTTTACTGTACTATATTTTAAATTAATCTGCAGTCATTGGAAATACCAACTAAGAGATAATTATCTAAAATGAGAAATGTTACTGATAACCGTTCTCAGCTTTACAAACTTCCTTATGCTATTTCAAATTATTTCCCTTTATCCACAAAAAAGTCACCTTCTTTTACACTTTGGGTAAAAAGGACAGTCAATGTGGTAAAGGAAGAAAGGGATAAAAGACCTTGTGGATCCCTTCCTCACTTCTGTCCAGGTCTGTCACACTTCTGTGAAGGTTAGTTTTCTTCATCTGGCTTTTCTTTGCTCTTTTGTTGCCAATATGGTCCATTATCCTAAAGGAAAACTCTGTTTTCAACTTTTTTGTTGAAATTAGCATCTGGGTTATAGTAATTACAATTTACCAAGGACTTTCCTCAGTGTTAGGACTTCCCTGGTGGCTCAGAGGTTAAAGCGTCTGCCTCCAATGCGAGAGACCTGGGTTCGATCCCTGGGTCGGGAAGATCCCCTGGAGAAGGAAATGGCAAACCACTCCAGTATTCTTGCCTGGAGAATCCCATGGACGGAGGAGCCTGGTAGGCTACAGTCCACGGGGTCGCAAAGAGTCGGACACGACTGAGCAACTTCCCTTCCCTTCCTCAGTGTTATTATAATGATCAGCCTAACAAGTTGCGAGTTTGGTCAGCATATTTTAGATGATAAATGGAAGCTCAGAAGTTAATGGGCTTATGAAAGTCTCAGGGCTGGTAAGGAGTACAATTGTGAATGGAAACCAATCCTAGGCCACAGGATTCTCAGGTCACTGCCGCACACAGTGCCTGATGTAGAACACATTCCCCGAATGCATGACTCGATGAATGGCTTATTCCTATACCAGCTTAGTTGTGCCTTATGCAACTACCTGCTTCATGGTAAAAGCCATCATGCCACACTGGAAGCCTTTTAAAATAGATTTTATCCTCTTCTGGAATTACTTCTTCTTTTGGCTGCATTGCGCAGCATGTAGAACTTCCCTGACCAGGGACTGGACTCATGTCCCCTGCAGTGGAAGCAGAGTCTTAACCACTAGACCACCAGGGAGGTCCATGCGATTACTTACTTCTGTTAATGGTACTAACACTCACCGATTCTTTGAGGCCAGAAACCTGGGTCATTTTTCCTTTCTCCCTAACCACCACCACCACCACCGCCTGATCCATCACAAAACCATGTCCATTCTGCTTTCCCGACACCTTCTTTACCTGGTCATTCCCTTCTGTCGCCGCTGGAGTTCAGAGCTGGCCCACTGCCATCATCTCCAAATTGTTGTCTCTGGCTCCAGTGTTCTCCCAGCTCCTCCCAACTGTTTCTACTCTGTATCCACAGCAATCTTCTGAAAGTGAAAATTTAATTATCTAATTTGCCTGCTTAAAATCCTTCAATTGTCCTTGTTTGCTTTGGAGGTAAAGCCTAAATAACTTAGTATTACATATGAAGTCCTGCAAAATTTACCCTTCCCATATCATCTCCCATTTCTCACCTTCCCTCTCCATATTACACAGTGTGCCAGCTGTCCCAAAGGACTTGGAACCCCTCGGATTCACCCTATGCTCTCCTGACTCTGCCTTCCCCCAAGCCATTTTTTTGTCTTGGAATACGTTTTCCCTCCTTGTTACCTGGAGAACTCCTCCTTATCCTTCATGTCAATGCTCCCTTACTCTAGGGAAACTTTCTGAATCCTCTGGGTAGACGAGGGGCCCCTCTTCTGAATATTTAACACTCTCTTCCTCTACTTGAACTGTAGCACTTAGAGAATGTTGTCCTAGCTATTGATTTATTTGCCAATACCCTTAAGGGCAGAAGTGGTGTCATTGTCCCAAGACCACCAACACCTAGCACATTAGGTGTCATATAACAAGTCAGTACTCAGTAAATGTTTAATTGAGTAATTAATTAACAAAAAAAATCTAGCCCTCTTTTTTTCATCTGTCCAGGAAAAATTCTGTAACCAAAGGACAATAACTGAGAAGTGACAAGTTTGTTAAAGTAGATGTTTTCTTTCTTTTTTTGATGATAAAGAACTCTGGCTAAACCTGCCATGGTGTGAAACTGTGAGGCAGTTTGGTACAAAATGATAGAGTAAGAAAGACAGTTCTGAACAATTTGCTGGGCCAGACCTCAACTTTATGGCTTTGTTATTCTGTTTCAAATGGTGCAAACTTTTGAACAAGAGCCACATACATTTCACGTGTTAAGAAAAGGTAGCCCAAGGTTAAATAAATGCACTTGAACAATTTCTGCCATTTTGGGTAGGCTGTGTTTGTACTGCCAAAACAGAGACAAGGGTGAGCAAGAGTTGTTTGTTCTTGAAAGTCCTGGGGTTCTGCATGCTAAGATGATAGCAAGGGCTGGTGTGTGACATGGTGTTAAATTGCTAGTTAATGGCAACAAAGGAGAGTGTCAGCTTCTCTGTCTGAAAGGTCAGTCAAGCAGGTGACACAACCCAGCCTTCCTTAGGTAATTCTTAGAAAGAGAAACCTTAGTCTTCCTCTTTTCACATCTTAGGATAACAAGTTCAAATATAAGATTAGCTCTGTTTCCCTGTCATCGAAAAGACTGGTATTTCTTTTTTTTCCCCCATTGCTGGTATTTCTTAATCAGAGACAACATAAGGTTGAAGGAAGATACTGACTCGTGTAGAAAAAAAGAATAGCATACTTGTCTAATAGCATTGCCTACCAAGTCTCCATAGCTTAATAAGAATAAAAAGACTGAGTCCTGATATCACTTGGAAAGAGGTGATCATGAATCAAAGTACATCTTAATCAGCTGAAAGAGTTTATCCTTCTTGGCTATTCAAGCGAATAGTAAGAAAGCACTTAGTGAAAATGGGGGAGGAATGACGCTGGAAATGTCTGCTGAGGAATAAAACCCCAGCAGGGAAGCCCAATTATGATACCAAAAGCCATGTGATACAGCTCAGGGAAAAAAATGCATAGGAATAGGAGTTTCAGGGTATAACTCCATGCACCCAAAATTCACATTATAATACAGAAGATGTGAACAGGTGGAAGGTAGGCTGGAAATTCCTTCAGGGTAGTAAATAATTGTTCGTTGTCTTGAGAAAGAGCAACTGGAGGCGTGATGGGGAAACCAAATTCTCTGAGGAAAAAAAATAGCTAACTTTGGTTAAACAAGCACCATTCTAAGTGCTTTACTGTGTCTAAGCGTCAGTTCACTCATCCTCACAAGAAAGATGGGTTCCACCCTGTGACCTCTGCTCTTAGCCACCGTCCTACATAGGCTCTGAGATCAGAGCTAACTGGGATGTCACACATGTGGGCAAAGACCATTAGTCTCCTCCCCTTCCTCCCTCTCTCCCAGGCAGGCAGGAGATATACTTCTTTTGCTTTAAATAGAAAAAAAAAGTTCTATGTGAATTTTTTTATTCTGCTTTTAATGATAAAATAATATATTTTCTTGGTTCCGTGTAGAGAGAATTCAGAAAGCACAGAAAATTACAAAGAAGAAAATTTGCAAATAGCCTATAATTATTCTACAACACAAACAAGCACAGATGATGTTTTAATGCACTTTCCTGAAACATACACACACACACATCCATATACATAACATATGTATACACACATGTTCTGTGTTTTTTACTTAACACTACATCATGAGCAAATTTCCTTGTCATTACATACTCCAGTAGTAAAATGGAGGGACCCAGGCAACTGAAACTTGGCTGTGATTCACTCCTTATTTTAAAAGTCTGTGAGTGACATTACTCTTAAGGGCAACTGGGTCTCAAAGTCCAGCTTTTGTTTGGAAGAAGAGAGGACTAGCAGCCACTCTTGTGTGGAAATTATGTATCTGTACAATGAAGAGACATTTCACTAGGTGTCAAATCACAGCTGAGCAAAGAGAAGAGAAGGATGGAACTCAGGTCTGGCAGAATGTAAGCCCACTTCTTCTTTCTCCTTCTTGGGAGTCATCACAGAACTCTGGCTTAGCCAGTGAAATGAAGGAGAAAGACTTGATGTGGCTCTTATTTTGCTCACCTCTGTCACACACATGGGGCTTCCCAGGTGGTGCTAGTGGTAAAGAACCTGCCTGCCAATGCAGGAGACGTAAAAAAATGCGGGTTCGATCCCTGGGTCGAGAAGAACCCCCCAGAGAAGGAAGTGGGAACCCACTCCAATATTCTTGCCTGGAGAATCCCATGGACAGAGGAGGCTGGTGGGCTACTGTCCATGGGATCGCAAAGAGTCAGACACGACTAAAGTGGCTAAGCAAGCATGCACGTCACACACATACTTTAAACACCCTATAACTGTTGTCCAGTTATTATCCATAAAGAGAGAAAAACTTTCTGGGGTTCCTCAACTCTTTCAGAGAGAAAGAACATAAAGGGAAGTCTGGGTACTTTGGCACATGTAAAATAACACAGTACATACACACTCCGCTCTGTTTATCAGCCCAGGAAAATGCATCAGTAGCTGGATTTCTTAGTGACAGACTTGCACAGTGAGTTTTCAAATACTACTTATCTTTGGAGAGATGTTCTGTTAATTGTCTCCTTCTCTGATTCAGTTTGACAGATTCTTTCCCTTCATAATTTATCTCATTAATGGCTTTTGGCTGCTTTTTTTTTTTTTCATGAACAGTTAAGCTGAGTTTCTAAGGACCCAGGAATTTAATAGTTTGGTACTTAATAAACCATTCCAGTGAAACTTTTGTTCTAAAGCCTTCAAACTGAATCAGTGAAACAGGGACAGCAATGTCCTCTGTGTGTGTGTGTGTGTGTGTGTGTGTGTATGTGTGTGTGTCTTCTCTCTGGTGTCCACCTTCCTGAGTTAAAATGACATTTCTTGTTGGTGCTGAGATTGAGATAGTCTTTGAAAACAGAAGCTTTGATTTCTGGAAGCCACAGAATCAGCTGATAGTAGTATTGAATTCCTAATAAGGATAAAATTAATCCAGATTAATCTGTTAGTTTATTTCGTTTATTAATTTATCTCTCAATAATTTCAATATGGGACATGACTAAAGTAGTTTGGATAATTCAGTGAAAGGACAACAACATGTTATTTGTTTTCATATTTTAAAAATTGATTTTTTAAATCAAAGTGATAATGTGGATAAGTTTTGAAATAGTGCTAAAAGGCTTATATGAAAAAATGGAATTTCCTTACTCCAACTCCCACTTTCCTCTTCTGCAGAAGCAACCACTCTCAAATATTTTAGCTTTTTCTTTTACTATCTACTTCCATATTTTAAATAATATACATAAAATACCATTGCTTGAGTTATTGTTTTAGACATTTTCTTCTAATTTCTGTCAAGGTAGATGAGGATTTAGCTTTTGCATTGCTTATATTTTAATTCATTTATTTGTATTTATTGTTAATCGTATGCCCTTCTCTAGTTTCTCAGTACAAATTTCAGGTAAACTATGCATTCCATCCTCCTACTCCAAACTGGGCTGGTTGCTTCCTGGGCCTGCTAAGCAACTGCCATCTTGGGAGATCTCTCACCCTTCCTCCCATACTGGATCTTCTGTTTCCTGGGATCCACATTTTCTTCCTTCTTTCTTCTTAATGGATTCTTCAGTAGTTGAGACTTTACGTACTTAGTTGTTAGTTTTGCCAGGTATGGATCTCTAGGATGTGTTCTTTAAAATATTGATGGTACTGAGTCACTGTCTTCCAGCTAACAATGGTGCCATAGGCGAATTCATTGCTGTTCATAGCCCTGGTTGTTTTTTGGGAACTTGCCTCAAATATTCTTCCTTTTTTTGGCCATGCTGCCTTTTTAGGATCTTAGTTCCCTGACCAGTGATCAAACCTGGGCCCCCTGTAGTAGAAGCCCAGAGTCCTAGCAACTGGACAGCTAGGGAATTCCTTCAGATCTTCTCTTTATATTGGGTAATCTGAAATCTTTTAAGGTGGGCTTTGGAGGGATCCTTTCTCATTCCTTATGATTGATAATTGACAGTTCAGCAGTGGATAGATATGATTTCTTTGTACCGATTCTGTAACTTCTTCCTATCCTTTTTCTTGATTCATCCATATGTTGTTGTTCAGTTACTGAGTCATTGTCTGACTCTTTGCAGCACTGAGGACTGGACTGCAGCACACCAGGCTTCCCTGTCCTCCACTCTTTCCCAGAGTTTGTTCAAATTCTGTCCATTTTGTCAGTAATGCCATCCAACCATCACATCCTCTGCTGTGCCCCCTTCTCCTTTTGCCTTCAATGTTTCCCAGCATCAGGGTCTTTTCCAATGCATCAATTGTCATGATTGATAATTGACAGTTCATCAGTGGATAGATATGATTCACACTGATTCTGTAATTTCTTCCTATCTTTTTTCTCTGTTCACCCTTCATAGACTTCCTATTAGTCAGAAGTAGGACGCTGCAATAAAGATTGCTAGTTCCTACCTAAATATTTACATCTTCCCCTTTTTCCTTAGTAGGAAAATGCTTATTTGTTGCTTGTGATAAATTTCCTAGAGGAAAGAACACATTTTCCAAACTCATTTGTAGCTAGATGGTACCACAATACTAAGTTCTAGCCAATGAGATATAAGTGGAAATTGGTATAGGATTTCTTGGAAAATGGCTCTTGGAGCGACTTAGCTGGAAAAAGTGCTCTCTGTCCTTCCTGGACTCCTCTTTCCTGATACTGGAATGCAGACATAATGGCCAGAGCTTTAGCAGTTAGCTTGGACCATGATATGAATTTGAGGATAAGGAACCACATGATCTAAAAGAGAGTAAAAAGACAGGCATTTCTCTGGAACTGCCATACCAACCTCACCATGCCTACATCCATTTGAAAGGGAAAGGGAAAGTTGCTCAGTCCTGTCCGACTCTACGACTCCATGGATTACACAGTCCATGGAATTCTCCAGGCCAGAATGCTGGAGTGGATAGCCTTTCCCTTCTCCAGGGGATCTTCCCAATCCAGGGATTGAACCCAGGTTTCCTGCATTATGGGCAGATTGTTTACCAACTGAGCTATCAGGGAATAAACCCTTGCATATTTAAGCCACTATTATTTTAGATTTTCTGTTATATGGAGTCAAACCTAATCTGATATAGACCTTCTAAATTGATACTTTAATTTTCATATTGTTTTCTCTATTTGTCTTAGTTAAAATTTCTTGGAGTCTTTCTTGAAATTTTAATTTTAGTTTTGACATTCATTTTTATAATTTCCAAGAGTTCTTTCTTATTCTTGGTTGTTCTTATTTCATGGATATGATATCATCTCTATACCTTTTAGGGGGAAGTTTTCTTCTGTGTCTGATGCTGTTTTTCTTGTCTTCAACTTCCTAGGCAATATCTATATTATATACACACATATATACACATTGTCTGATTTAATCATTATAGCAATACAATGAAGTGCACATATTATTAACCCCATTTGTCAGGTGAGAAAAAGAAGATACATTGGGGTTAAGCAACCTGCTCAAAATCCTACCATGGACAGTGAAGGGTCTGGAGTTTATGAATAGGTCTGTTTGATTACATTGCTAAGTGTAGCACAAGTATGCTGCTGCTGCTGCTAAGTCGCTTCAGTCGTATCCGACTCTGTGCAACCCCATAGACGGCAGCCCACCAGGCTCCTCTGTCCCTGGGATTCTCCAGGCAAGAATACTGGAGTGGGTTGCCATTTCCTTCTCCAATGCATGAAAATGAAAAGTGAAAGTGAAGTCGCTCAGTTGTGTCCAACTCTCAGTGACCCCATGGACTGTAGCCTACCAGGCTCCTCCGTCCATGGGATTTTCCAGGCAAGAGTACTGGAGTGGGGTGCCATTGCCTTCCCCAACAAGTATGCTATGTGTATATAATTTTTCATTAATTTTCTTTTTAAGTCATGTTGTGTCAGACATTAAACATTTGGTATATATTTTTTCTGGATTATTTTCCTTATGCATATGCTAATATTGACATTTTTGAAATTGGTATATAATTTTATCCCAACTATGTTTTAAAATAAATTAACTGTATTTTGTAGTAACTGTCCAGAAATTCATGCATTGGGTAATTCTTGATAGATCACCTACTCTCTGCAGGGAACTCTTCTGTCTCTGGGTAGGACAGACTCCACAGGACTTCCTCTCTTAGTCTTTAAGTATTTAATGGTTTATAGATATGCAATCCGGAGAAGGCAATGGCACCCCACTCCAGTACTCTTGCCTGGAAAATCCCATGGACGGAGGAGCCTGGTAGGCTATATAGTCCATGGGGTCGCTAAGAGTCGGACACGACTGAGCGACTTCACTTTCACTTTTCCCTTTCATGCACTGGAGAAGGAAATGGCAACCCACTCCAGTATTCTTGCCTGGAGAATCCCAGGGACAGAGGAGCCTGGTGGGCTGCCGTCTGTGGGGTCGCACAGAGTCAGACACGACTGAAGCGACTTAGCAGCAGCAGCAGCAGCAGCAGATATGCAATCAGAGGATTCTACCTGTTAAAGGATAAAACTAACCATCATGCTACTAGTGTGAACTTTTAAAAAGAGGCTTAAAAACATCTGTCATTAAGGAATTCTAAGACAACTTTAAGACCATATCTGGCTGATCTCATGTAATGGATAAGCACATGGGGAATTTAATACCAAAGCCAAGTATCTGGTCTGTGTCTTAATTTGCAGTACCTCCTAGAACCCTGTCTTCTCCTTCTAGAAGAGAAGGGTGATCATACAGCTAGCTCATGTACAATTATGATAAAGAAATGAGACAATATATGTGAAAATCAAAACAATCCAGTCTTTGTGTTGATGAGGTAATTGAATTAGTGGAATGAGAGAATTCTAAGCAGGTTAGCAAGCAATAGCTAATTAACTGGTCAAATCAACGATCCTGCTTTCCCTTTCTGAAGCACAAGTGCTCATTTAGGATTGACACTGCTAGGCTTCGATCTTAATTATGCATTATGATTAGTTTGTTTTGGGGGGTGTAGATTTGAAAATAATAGTTCAAACCCCATATATGCTTAGCTGCTTTAGAAAGTTAAAATCAACTAGTCCTGAAATCTCTATTTCTCACTCACTCTCCCTCCAGTAGAAAGTTTTATGTGGTTGAGTGGCAAGTGAATATTTGTAAATCTGCTTGACTTCCTGGGTTTTGAATTTGCTGGGGGTGAAATATAGCATGTAACCCAGTGAATAGTCAGGATATGCTTTATCTCTCTTCTTAAGTAAATAGGGCGGAGAAGAGAAAAGATTGACAGAGCAATGTCTTCAGGGTTGTCCAATGGGCCAGATTTTGATGACTCCAGCACAAATGAATCAGACACATTATTGAAATTGTCCACAAATTGCACCAAGTTTA
Source organism: Giraffa tippelskirchi (assembly GCF_054371585.1). Lineage (NCBI taxonomy): Eukaryota > Metazoa > Chordata > Mammalia > Artiodactyla > Giraffidae > Giraffa > Giraffa tippelskirchi. Next base: position 111,795,380 of record NC_137284.1, read on the forward strand.
AAAATCAGTCAATGCAAAAGCTCTTGGATAATGTCAGGTTTAATATAACTCAAAAGACAAGATAGAGGAGGGAGAAAAAAGCAAAACAAGCATTATTCAAGCTCACAACATCCACTCATTGTGTTCTGTTGGAGGAGCCAGGTTTTTCTCTCTCAAATTTTCTGGGAGAAAAATGGAGAAAGAAGATGAAAATCTGTTGTTTTTTTTAATTGAAGTATAGTTGATTTACAATGTTGTGTTAATTACTGCTGTAAAGTAAAGTGATTCAGTTTTACATATATAAAATATATATATATATAGGGCATCCCTGGTGGCTCAAAGGGTAAAGCATATGCCTGCAATGCAGGAGACCTAGGTTCGATTCCTGGGTTGGGAAGATCCCCTGGAGAAGGAAATGGCAACCCATTCCAGTACCCTTGCCTGGAAAATCCCATGGATGGAAAAGCCTGATAGGCTATAGTGCATGGGGTTGCAAAGAGTTGGACACGACTGAGCGACTTCACTTTCACTTTCATATATATATACATACAAGTATGTACTTTTTTTCCATTATGTTCTGTCATGCATGTATGCATGCATGCTCAGTTGTGTCCAGCTCTTTGCAATCCCATGGACTACAGACTGCCAGACTCCTCTGTCCATGGGATTTTCCTGGCAAGAATACTGGAGCGGGTTGCCATTTTCTCCTCCAGGGGATCTTCCTGACCCAGGAATTGAATCTGTGTGTCCTGGGTCTCCTACATTCGCAGGTGAATTCTTTACCACTGAGCCACCTGAGAAGTCCCATGTTTTATCATAGGATATTACATATAGTTGAACAATGTCCTATACAGTAGGACTTGTTGTTTATTCATTCTATATATAAAAGCTTACATCTGCTAACCCCAACTTCCCACTCCATCCTTCCTCCAATTCCCTCTTTCTTGGCAACCACCAATCTGTTCTCTATATCTATAATTCTGTTTCTGTTTCATAAATAGGTTCATTTGTGTCATAGTTTAGATCCCACATATAAGTGGGATCATTTAATCCAATGATCTCTGGTTGCATTCATGTTGCTGCAAATGACATCATTTCATTCTTTTTTATGGCTGAGTAGTATTCCATTGCATATATGTACCACATCTTCTTTATCCATTCATTTGTCAGTGAACATGTAGGCTGCTTCCATGTTTTGGCTATTGTAAATAATGCTGGGCAGTGACCACTGCGTGTATCTTTTCAACTTACAGTTTTCTCCATATATATGCCCAGGAGTGGGATTGCTGGATCATATAGTAATTATATTTTTAGCTTTCTGAGGTACCTCTGTACTGTTTTTCACAGTGGCTACATCAACTTACATGCCCACCAACAGTGTAGGAGTGTTCCCTTTTCTCCACAACAAGCGGGTGAAAATCACAATTGTGTCCCCAAATGGATTTGGAAAAGAAAATGTCCCTTAGAGACGAGCTTCGAGTGTTACCCAATTTGGTGTCTGCCATTCTTCATATTGGAATATCCACTGGACACTATAATGTGTGTCCTGGTGTCCTTTTGTGGACCTCCAAGATCATGTGGACTCACTCACACCATCTTGTGTGAGGAAACAAGAAGACAGCCTGTCCTTCCTCTTTCTTCTTGGGCGTCATCTTATTTCTCCCTCTGAGGACCTTGGCAGAGGCTCCCTGCTCTGACATCCATCTTTATTTTGCTGATATTATTGCTTGGCTTCCCCCAGAAGATGGAATCATGGTGGTTTTCAGTTTGAGTAATAACAAGATTTGCCATTTTCAACCACACAGGTTTCCAGGAGCTTTTAAAGAAATCGTTAAGGTTAAATAACCAGAGTCAGGGACTTTAATGCACTCTCATTGACAGATGCTCTTTCTCCAGCCCAGAAATTGAATAGTTATCTCTCCCCTTCACAACAATTGCATCTGAGAATATTTTCTATGTGGTCAAGTAATGTCAAATTTTTTAAAAGCCCTGAGAGGGGTGATGGGAAGGCATCAACCTTTTGATTAAAACTGAGAGCTTTTTAGATTTAATAAACCTAGACAGAAGGTGGAAAATCTCATTGGTCCATGAAAAATCTCTTCCCTGTCTCCTTAAGAGGGGGATTGAGGTTGCACAAGGAATGAACCCTAAAGAAGATTAATAGCCCAGCCTGAGGAAGCACCACACCTTCCCTGGGGCAAAGCAGGTCCCACTTCCCAGGATGTACACAGTAGCTTCAGAAAGGGTTTCAAAAGCCCTCCTCCAGGATTCTTTCACTGAGTGGGCTCAGGGGACAGAAACTGGGCTTTGGACTCACAAGCCCTGAGTTCATGCCTTGGCTGCCATATTCTCTTGTGGAATTTTTAGGCAAATTGCCTGACCTTTAGGAAAGTCTCTTTTTCCTTATCTAGATTTCTGGGGTTAATGGCTGTTTCATAAGACTGAGTGTGAAGAGTGCTGACATTTATGGAGATTCTTATGGATAGCAAATACCTAATAAATGGCCATAGTTGTGATTGTAATTGTTACTGTATTATTTACTTGCCCACTCAGCAACTTGATTTGTGTGTTTGATAAGCATTTCAAACGTAACATGTCCAAAATGAAACTCTTGGGTCCCTCTACTAGCCCTTCCCATTTTGGGAGTGTCTTCCCCAAAATGACCCACCGTAGCCGTCTCTATCTCAGCAAAAAAGTGCCACCATCCCATAAGAGGCTTAGGAATTATCTTTGACTCTTCTTTCTTTTAATTCCCACAACAAACTCAAATCAAGCCTTGTTCTGCCTTTAAAATGCACCCCAAATCTCACTGCTTTTTCTACCTCCAAGACTACCATCCCAATCTGACCCACCATCATCTCTCACCTGTGTTACTGCAGCAACCTTCCATCTGGTCTCCCTGCCTCCACTCTTGGCCCCCCTAAAGTCCATTCTTCATAGAGCTACAAAGTGGCCTTTTTAAACCAGATCGGTTCACTCTCCTATGTAAAACCCTTCAGTGCCTTCCAAACTTTTCCATGGCCCACAAAACCCTACACAACCTGGCCTCTCTGCCTCTCCAACTTTATCTCCTACCTCCTGGCTCATTATGCCCAGTCATCATCCCACATCAGGTTTATTTGCATCTCAGGGCCTTTGCCACGCTGTTTCCACATGTTCTTTGGAACATTGTCACCCACTTCCCATCTTTGCATGGAGGACTCATTTTTATTATTGAGGATTCTGCTCAAATATTACCCCCTCAAAGAAGCCTTTCTGAGTCCCCCATCTGAAGTCACTAGAGTCATTCTCCAGTTACTCTCTGTCCGTAAACCTTGAATATTTTCCAGTGTTTATTATTCTCTGAGATAATAAAAACCATATTGATAAAGAAAATTATCTATATTTTCTTCACGTTTCTCTCTGTTCTAGCAGCAAGCTCCGAGAGGACTTAGATCCTCTGTGTCATAGTCACAGCTCTATACTCAACACTTAGAAATAGTGCCTAAAAATAGTTGTTGATGAATGAATGGAAGCATTATTAATGGTGCCATGTTTTAATTTCATTTCTTATCTTTCTTCCACAGCTCTGGGTATATGTGCCTTGGCTCACTGTGACACATTCTTATTCCCTACCCACTCTCTTGTTCTTTTTAGGGCTCTTGACTATGAACTGAATAATTATTGGCAAATGGTTAAGGTAGTGGGGGAATTCCTATAATAATATATGCTTCTTCTAGTTGGAATTTTTGTTGTCTCACCAGTTTTTAGCTTTAATGGTGAACATTTGAGACTATGTCAGGCTTTAGGGAAGGTCTCTGGGCTATGCCTTCCTAAATCGCACCTTCTACCACTCTACCATGGAATGGGTTGGAAAGGAGGGCCATCTCTAATCCTGTTTAATAAACTGGACTCTTCCATCAGAATTCTTTGAGATAATTGAAAGTGACACTAAATTGTGTGATTTTTCTTTAGGGGAAAGTCTATGGCTTTGCCTATTTTTATAGCATACATTCCTTTATTTGACTTTTGAACATAAAACCAAGAGAGAGGCAGGATAGCAAAATCCTTTTAGACCAGCACTTAGTTTGTAGATTACTGTCACCAAAGTATTAACTAAAAAGATATAAACAAAAAGTTTCCCCTACTTCTAACTACCAAAAGGCTCATATTTTAGCTAAAACAGGGCAGGCTTCCATCTGTTCTTTCCAACAGTTGGCAGTGTTGGGATGACAAGTGCTTGGACACTGGAGTTAGGCCTGGGTTTCATCTTAGATCTGCCTTTTCCTCAATCTCTTTGAACTCAGTGTCCTCATCTGTAGACAGAGATGCTAAAAGCTACCTCATGAGGTTATAACCAGGGGCTAATGAGCTAGCACATTTAAAACAACCCAACTCCTGGTGTCTAGAAACTACTCAATACATATTACTTCTGCTTGACCTCACTAAGATAAAAAAAAGTGTGTCTGGGCTAAGAGTGCCTTTGGCTGTAGGTAACAGAAACAGACTAGAGAGGCTTAAACTGTTAGAGGTTTATTTTTCTCAGATAAAAAGAAGCTGGAGGTGGGCTGTTGCCTGATGCTGATTCAACAGTTCAACAATATTAGGGCCGATGTCTGCATTTCTCTTGCCCATTTCCTTTTGACCACAGTGGCTACTGCCATTCTCCTGTCATGTTTGTGTTATAGGCAGGAGAAAGGAGGGAAGAAGACAGTAAAAGCAAAGGGGCAAAGAGCTAGGAGAAACAAGCGTATACCATTTTATCAGGAAGGCAGCCACTTCTCTAGAAGCTCCACCTACCAGGTGTTTCCTTACATCTCACTGGCAGAATTGGGTCACATAGCCATTTCTAGACCAGTCATAGGCCAGGGCTGGAGGGGATGAGGTTGCCCTCCCTGGTATAGACCCACTGCTCAGTATTTCCTGGAGCAAAATCAGGGTTCTGCATTCAGGAAAGGAGTGGGGTGTGGAAGAGGGAAAGGAATATTGAGTAGAGGGTAAGTTGTGTCTGCCACAGAGGGAAAGCCCACTCATGTAATTCTAGGTAGAAACAAAACAAAAGAAACTTCCATTTTGTACTGCAAGTTCCAACTGTTGTTGGAGATCAGCAGGATTTATGACACTGAAAAAAATTAGTGAGTGCCTCAGGCATAAATTTCCTAGAAATGATCTTGCATGCAAATCTGTCCTCCCTTTGGCCACTTGCATTAAACACATGGAAGCACTTAGTGGCCCAAATATCAGGTTCCACCCAGGAAAATAACTCGCATGAACTTTAGTGCACTATGCAGTACATCTAAGGAAAACTGAGATTAGGATGGAGTTAAACATTCACTTTATGAAACTATATCTCTTACTTCAAGCATAGAAATGTGCGCAGACTGTGAAAGGAGGCTGTGTTCCAATATTCCCAAATTGTTCTTGGCAAATGATAGCACTGGCTGGATGAGAAATTCACAGAGCTGTGAGCATTGTTCAATTGTAAAGGCCACAGCAGGAGGGCTGGGTGTCAGGAGGGGAAGGAGGAATCAGGTTCCGGAAGCATACAGAATAACCAAGAAGTGGGTGTGAAGAAATATCAAGGATAATTTACTAAACAAGATGATAATCACATGCATTCGTGCTCAATAAAGAATAATTGCAGTGAAGGACTGTATTTCAATCTATATTAATACTAAGCCTGAGAATCTTATGATAAATAAAGCTGTTACCAGCATGAGAAAGGGCTGCTTAGGCATGCATTTTGCAGTGATAGGGAGTAAATCTATTAGCTTGCTATGTCTTCATTTATCCCCTGAAATTAATAATAAAAAAAAAATTGTTGGAACTGGGTGTGGTGGTGGTGGTGATGGTGGAATGAGATAAATGGTCCCAAACCTGGAGATCTAAACCCAAAGGAAGAAAGAAATGTGAACAAGGAGAGAACTGTGTAAAGGGCAACTGGATTCCTGCAGGGCACCAACCAGTAGCAAAGGGCTTCCTCCTGTGGATCAAGTATAAGAAAGACTCTATTTCCCCAATGGGAGTTCACTTTATTTTTATTTCTACCACTAGGTGTCTCCTTCTGTCTCAGGACTCAGCATCTTCATAAGGGTCACCCATGAAGATGTTTGAAACAATGTACATTCCCACCAGTAGGATATAGGGGTTCAGATGTTCCATATCCTCTCCCACCCTTGGTACAGTCTTTTATTTTAACTGTTCTGATGGGAGAGTAGGTGTCTGGCACTGTGGTTTTTTAAAAAAGATATTTATTTTTTTATTGGCTGTTCTAGGTCTTCATTGCTGTGTGTGGTTTTTTTCTCTAGTTGCAAGGAGCAGGGGCTACTCTTTCTTGTGGTGTGCGGGCTTCTCACTGTGGTGGCTTCTCTTGTTGTGAAGCACAGGCTCTAGGGCAAGTGGGCTCCAGTAGTTGTGGTGTTTGAGCTTAGTTTCCCCTTGGCATGTGGGATCTTCTCGCACCAGGGATGGAACACTCGTCTCCTGCATTGACAGGTAGACTCTTTACCACTGAGCCACCAAGGCAGTCCCTGCCACTGTGATTTTTAACTTCTGTTTGTGTGATGACTGATGAAGTCTAATACCTATTTATGTACACATGGGCCATTTGCATTTCTTTCTCTGAAGTGCCTGCTCAAGTCTTTTGGTCACTTAAAATTTTGGTTTTGTCTTTTAAAACTTGATCTGTAGAAGTCTTTTATCACTGTGGGATCCTTAGATATATGTATTGCAAATATCTTGTCTCACTTCATAGATTGTCTTATAACTCTCTTCATGGTGTCTTTTGATAGACAGAAATGTTGTAACATCAAAGAGAAATGTTTTTATCATTTTTTTCCTTTGTGAGTAGTCCTCTTTGTGTTCTGCTTAAGAAATTTTTGCTTATCCCAAGGTCATGAAGAGTTTCTTCTAGAAGCTTGATTTTGCTTTCATATTTAAGGCTATGATTTGCCTAAATAAACTTTTCTCATTTAGTTGTCACAACCTCTTTTTCTAGTAATACCTGTCAAATGATTTAAAACATCCTGAAATTTTTTAATTCAAAATTGACAGTGTCATTTTAAAGTTGAGATATGAAAGGAGGCTATGTGCTATTTATTTTATCTTGGCAAAGTCTCAGACACTCTGGGCAAGATTCAAGGCTCACACTAATGCACAATCCTTCCTGCATTCCCAACCACAGTTTGAGGTCAGAACATGTTCACAAAAGTACCAGAAGCAGAGGGGAATGGAGGTGAACAACCAATCACTGTGCTCTTTAAAGCCCTGGCCTTCAAATTTAATTTTTAAAAAAAACCTTAATGTAGAAATACAATTGCCCTTAGATTGCACTTTTACCAAGGACTTCAAATAGATCTTATAAGCAAACCACTCTGGTTGCTTGGTTTTCTTTAGCTTCTTGATGCTCCAGAGGACACTCTTATGACAAGTGTATTTTTCTGGGGTGTCATGGAATACCTCAGTCCCTGTTCAGTAAGGCAGACAGCATCTCTCATTAACTGGCCAGAGGCCATGGGAGCAGACAAGGGCAAGGACTCTCTTACTGGGACCCAGACACATAAATCTCTCTTGTTCTGAGGAATAATCATTCCTTCTAGAAACCCTTGCTGCATTCCAAGGCAGAGTGATACATCTTTCAGAGAGGTTAAGTAAGGTGCCCAAATTTACAGTCCTATTGATGGCAGAGGTGGCATGTGAATCCATAGCTAACTCCATATTGAATGTCCTTTGCACTAAACAATTCTCTCATTTCTGTATAATTTCATGATCCCTAATCTTTTTTAACATGCTGCTTTTAGATGGTGTCTTAGTCATCTCACACTGCTGTAACATAATACCATCGAATGAGTAAAGAACAATTTACTTCCCCCAGTCTGGAGGCTGAAATCCCATGATCAGGGTGCTGGTATGGTTGGGTTCTGCTGTTGCAGACAGCTGACTTCCTGTTGTATCCTCAAATGCGGGAAAAGGAGGGAGCTCTAGTCCCTTTATGCCCTTATAAGGGCACCAGTCCCATCATGGGGGCTCCACCCCATGACCTCATCTGAACCTAAGTACACAAAGGCCCCACTTCCAAATACCAGTTAAGGCCTCAGCATATGAATTGAGAGGTGACACCAGCACGTAGTCAATAACAGATGGGTAAATTTTAATCTAGTGTCCCCTTCTCATGTCTATGGGAAATCTGTGAACTCCTGAAATTTTAAGAAGATGGTATTTGCTTGTGTGATTATGCACACAGAGGCCTCCCACTCATCAGATTCCATTTATCAAAAGGTTCCATGAAATTAAAAAAAAACATAAAGAGGAGTCACAGTGCTGGATGGTGATGAAGGAAACACTCCTGAGGTGGCTTATTGTCTGTTGGGCACCGGCAGTCCCCTTGGAGGCTGTGGCAGCATTTGGTGCAGTTCTGAACTCCTGGTTGCCCTGTTTGTGCTATTTGTGAACCCCTGGAGGCCTCCCAGCATTCTCTTAATATCCCTCAACTTCAGCAATATGCTTTTTTTTTCTCTTGTGATTATAGGAAGAATAATAATGCTCATTATAAATAATCAAGCCCCCTTGTAAATAAAATACAGAATACAGAATGTCCTTCCAAGCTTTTTCCCTAATTCTCTTCCCACGTTTCTCCTCTTTTGTGTTGTACACACATCCCACAGTAGTGAGCAGCCTTCAGACTGGTTCAAAATTGTGTGTGGACCTTATTATTATAATTACAGAATCTCTGGGTAGCAAGAAACAGAAGCTGCATTTCTTTCGTGAGAAGACCAATAACAAAAACGGTAGTGAAGGTTATTCAACAAAGCTGTTAGTCAGCGAAAAGAGACATAGAAAGGGGCAGGGGGAGTGGTTGGGGAGAGGCAGAGAAAGGGGGAATAAGCAGTGGAAGAACAGGGCACAGGACAGAAACTGAGATTGTAGGTTTTTTGCAAATGAGAGCATTTCCATAGGCATATTGGGGAGACCCAGGAGGGATCCTATCTTGGAGGCAGTCCTGCAGTGTTCACCACGGTCAGAGGGAGAAACAGAGCTGGTATCTGTTATACAGAATCAGGTGTTACCTTGAGTTTGTGCATCAAAACTTGGCCCATGGACTGACAGCATTGGTATCACCCAGAAGCTTGTTAGAAAGGCAGGGTCATAGACCCCTGACTTACTGACTCAGAATCTTTGTGTCAAAGATCCATATGACCCCAGTGATCCATATCCATATTTAAGGTTGGGAAACCCTGACCAGGGAACCCTCAGGCAGGTGGCAGAGGGGCTGGTGATGTGGACCACAGTGAGACAGCGAGAACCGTTCCTGGAAGAAGCCAGAAACCAAGATGATTGGGGAGATTCTGCTGACAGACGAAGCAGTACAGCAGAATGGTTAGGGGTCGTTCAAATCCCATCCTGCCGCTCACCAGCTGGGGAACTTTGGGGAATGACAAACTCTTCGAGCTTCCAGATCGCCATCTGTAAAACAGTGCCAACCACAGCGCCTCCATCAGAGAGGGCTTGTCCAGGAAAACTGAGTTTACATATTGAAAGTCTGAGAACTGTTTCTGGAAGGTTGGTGACAATAGTTGTTTTGTTTTGTTAAGAATTTGTTACAGTATTGCTTCTGGTTTTTTGTGTTTTGGTTTTGTGGCTATGTGGGATCATAGCTCCCTGATCAGGGCTTAAATCTGCACCTCCTGCATTGGAAGGCAAAATCTCAACCCCTGGACAGCTTGGGGAAGTCCCATTTGTTGTTACTGTTGTTATGATGATGGATCTGGCTTTAGCAAGTTCACTGAGGGCACAGAAATGAGAAGCAGGGGAAGCAGGGGACATGGTTTCCCAGTTTCAGAGAGTCAGATCAGGTTGGGAAGAGAGCAGAGGTGTCTTTGGAACTTGCCCCAGTACAGAAGCAGCTGGTTTCATCCCTGTGTAAGCAGCTCTTCTGTTTACCATGGGCACTAATAATAACCAGCCCTTGCATCTGTTCTACACATCACCCCACCTCCCCTCTCCAGCTCACTGTCCCAGGCACAGTTTCCCTTCTCCCTCCTCCTTCCTGGCTGTGGGCATGGGCTCAGGTGGAATGTACCCTAAACAGGTGGCCTGTAGGATAAACAGGAAAGTACATGACCCAACTCCAGGGCTCAAAGGAAGTCCTGGCTCTGGATGAAAATGAGGAGAACCTGCCAATGTCAAGATGACCTTATCTTTACTCCTTTGACATAGGGGTACCTGAAAGTTAGGGGCTTCCCTGGTGGCTCAGATGGTAAAGAATCTGCCTGCCGTGTGGAAGACCCAGGTTCGATCCCTGGGTTGGGAAGATCCCCTGGAGAAGGGAATGGCTACCCACTCTAGTATTCTTGCCTGGAGAATCCCACGGACAGAGGAGCCTGGAGGGCTACAGTCCATGGGGGTTGCAAAGAGTCAGACACGACTGACACTAACACTTTCAACAAAGGTTACAGCAATATTTTTCAGAAATGTATGTCCCATTGTAAAATGGAATATAGAAATAAGAGGCCTCAAAAGGCAGCGGTATTTGTTTGTTTGTTTGTTTGTTTTACACTATGACAGTGAATACAGAGACAGAGATACTCTGCTTCTGCCTTTGTTACTGCCTTCTGAGGTTGAGTTCAAGCTCCAGAGAGTCCCTGTATACAGATTTAGTCCTGTTCAGACTAAAAGAAGAATAGGTCTAGACTCCATTTCTCAATAGTTTTAGAAACATCTCAAGGCTTAAGTCATGGTAAATGAATCCCTCTGTCAGGATTTGGGGAAATACCCTGCATCACCATTTATGTGTGTGTGACCTACTGGATCTGACTATACCTGAGGTTTCTTTGTCAAATTCCTTAATTGAAATGTACATTCTTAAATAGCAGCCCCATGAAGGGGCACTGACTCTAGATGAGCATCCACATTTTAAGCTTTGCTGGAACCCCTGCAATTCTTTTTATTCCTGGGAGCTCCCTGTACTTCCTGGATTGTGCTACTGAAGTAGAATTAATTACCAGGAAGGTATAAAGGAATCATTCTCCTCATCTAAGTGCAAATGCAGACAAAGATTAAATGTCCACGACCTACCAGTTCAATAGTCCAGTCTGGATGGTCAAAAAGTCTGGGGGTAGTGGTGGTAGGATTGGATTTGATTCTTGACAGTGGATCACAAAGACTAAATAAAGATGTGGTCACAACAGTTGTTGAACTGATGGGGGCTGCTGTCTTCTCTTGGTGTGTGGCTCTAGAAAATGCTATTACCTCTTCAAGTTTCTCTAGGATGCAGACCAAGCACAGTTTCTTTTGCCGAACAGGGCACACAGTGTATCTTTATCACTCTGTTGTAAGGCTATCTGAGCTCCCTAGAAATAGGATCTAGATTCCTAGCATGATATGAATAGCTCACTGGGATTCAAGTGGTCTGTTAAATTTATATCATGGTCATGGTTCCACCAAGAAAGCTGCTTTCACTGTACTGCATGCTGACCAGACACAGGCTTCCACAGACAGCTGGGCTCTGAATCAGAAGAGAATCCAAGACTCTCCCTCCTGGGTGTCTCTCTTGAGGGATAGATACTTGGGCAGCAGCCAGAAGAGAGATTCCACAACTGTCAAGGATGCATTACTAACCTCACAGCTATAAGATGCAGAAATAGAGATTTAACACCTGGCTTGCCTCTTTGGACACAGTACATCACACACGGACAGGGAGGCAGATGGACGTGTGCTCTCTGCATCATGAAGCCCTGGAAGCTATGCAGATGGCAGTGAAACAGTCTCTACACTTACGCCCTTTATCCGCTTCAGACCTGAGAAGAAGTTCGTGTGTCTGTGATGGATCTCACAGATAATAGGAATGTTTAGCAATAAGATTCTGGGAGCATTTTATGATCTTTAAACATTTGCACATTGAGCCTTCCCATTGCTGAAAACTTCACCCCTGTTTCTGAGCTCTGGTAGGGACAGAGGGTCACACTAAAATACAATTTCCTGACCTGACATCCCACCTCATTCTCTCCAAGCCAAACACACATGAGGCGGGAAAATGCCAAGAAAATTCCATTATGATATAGATAATGAGAGTGTTAGTCACTCAGTGGTATCTGACTCTTTGTGACCCCATGGACTGTAGCCTGCCAGGCTCTTCTGCCCATTAAATTCTCCAGGTGAGAATACTGGAGTGGGTAGCCACTTCCTTCTCCAGTGAATCTTCCTGACCCAGGGATCGAACTCAGGTCTCCTGTGTTGCAGCCAGATTTTTTACCATCTGAGCTACAGGGAAGCCCCTATGATATAGATATCGCCTATCCAATTGAAGGTCAAATCTGGTTCTCAAGTTCTCATCCAAATTTATGAGCAAGTGGTTTTTCATCCAATAGGTATTTTGGAAGTCCCACCTGTGGCTTGACTTCCTGGTGTAGTAAGTCTCAAATGCGAGATTCATCTCTGACAAGAAATTCTTGTTCACCAATAGTATAACTTGCCTCCAAAGTAGATAAGTTCCATGGAGTACTGCATTGGCTAATTTAGAAAATGGGTAGAATTTCAAGTGGTGCTCCTAACCATAGAATTCTCTGTCTTGAGATTGACTGAAATCAACCTCCACATGGGCTCTTGAGTTTTTCTTAGAAGACTTGCTATATAATCAAGCTGTTAGGTCATTCAGGACTGAAATATTAAGGAATCCAAACATATGAGATGTCTCTGATAACAAGTTCAACAACTCAGCTCTGAGCTTCATCTGTGCACATGTCCTTAAGAAGAGACTACATCCATGCTCAAACCCTAAATGTCACAAAACTACTGTGAAGAATGGTATTAGTATTAGTGAAAGTCACTCAGTCATGTCTGACTCTTGGTGACCCCATGGACTGTAGCCTGCCAGGCTCTTCTGTCCATGGAATTCTCCAGGCAAGAATACTGGAGTGGGTTGCCGTTCTCTTCTCCAGCAGATCTTCCTGACCCAGTAATCAAACCCAGGTCTCCTGCATTGCAGGGCGATTCTTTACCATCTGAGCTTCATATGCGCTGAAAAATTTATTTGACACATGGAAAAACCATGATGTTCCCAGGGCCCAAAATCCAGATGTATGAGTGACATTTTCTAGTATGTGACATAGGTAGCAGTTAAGGCCGTAATGGTCAATATGCTCTTAACCTAGGAGAGGAGACCGGGAGGCTCCTATTATGAGAATATGTCCCAGGTGGTCAGGATCCAATATAAACTCCTACATGGGAGCTTGAGATGAATGTGTCATAATAGATTGCACATCTGGATCAGCCCACAACTGGTGGATAAAATTCATAGGACTTGTGTATAGGGAACCATGCAGGGGTGAAGAAGCTACTGGACATGTTCGAACCCTAGAGTCTCTATGGACTGTAGCCTGCCAGGCTCCTCTGTCCATGGAGTTCTCCAGGCAAGAATACTGGAGTGACTAGCCGTTCCCTTCTCCAAGGGATATTCCCAACCCGGGGATTGAACCCAGGTCTCCCACATTTCAGACAGATTCTTTACTGTCTGAGCCACCAGGGAAGCCCAGAATCTCTATACCTAATCACTTTCCTCCCTTTTCATGCCTGCCTGGACCCCTGTAGGGGACTGGGCAGGTGGGGTTGTATAGTTTGGAAAGAGCTTCATGGATGTAAATTTTATGTCCCTGTGAGATCATCTCCATACTATTGCCACAAGGCAGGCCAGTCTGACACTTTTGTGTTGAGTTTGTTGTACTTCTACCACTTCCTTCCTCTGTGATGTGGGCATACCTCTGACATAAAGCCTGTGTAGCAAGTGCCCTCTTCTCTGTGGTGACCCTCTTTGATCCAAGAAGGTAGCCTGGTTGCAGAATGACCTTTCCATGCAATTCTTATTGGGGGGAAAGTTTAGATGGTCTGGATCAAACCAGAATTCAGGGTTAAAAATGAACATGTCTGAGCAGGAAGATGGTGGAACCAGAGGAGTGAATTGATTTCCTCTGGTCCCGTAGGTAAAGGATGGAGAAAAGCCTTCTGTGGGTGTCATGGGCAATGGCCTTTTGTGTATGCCATCCTTGGCTTGAACTGGACACAAGAGATTTTATCAATATTCTACTGTCTCAAATAATGGCATAGGAGCAGATTCCATGTAGCAGTAATACAACTGCTTATCTTGGCCCTACACAACTGTGCTCTTGCCTCCTGGGCAGATGATGTCAGTGCTAAATTGATCCAGAGGGTCACTTGAACCAGACTCAGGTTAGCACTGTGTGACCCCAAGACTGCTTTCATTTTCTCTCTGAGGTGGACAGGCCCATCTCTGCCTTCCTGCTAAACTTAGTACTGCTTGTTTCTTAGGAGTTACATATGACCCTTCACAATGACCCAAGCCTTGATGGCAGCAGCCACATCCTCAGCCTCTGGTTCCAATGTCAAGAATTCCCTGAAGAACACGGACAAAGTGTTAACCATTTTACCCAGATTTTCTTCCCAAGGGCATGAGGAAACATCTTATAGTAACCGTAGGGAGATACCGCCAATAAGACAGCCATTCTTTGTTCTGGATTATCTGTTTTAGAAGCCTGTAAGGTAAATATATAGTCCTAAATTCAGGGAAGAAAATTTATAGGCAAATCTTAGGGCTAGAAGAGATTCAATTCTTTACCCCAGTCTTCTGATAAATTTTTACTATAACCAGCCAAAGAATAAAAACATTCCCTAGATTATACACACTACTATATGTAAGACAGATAATGAACAAGAACCTACTGAACATCACAGGGACCTATATTCAATATTCTGTGATAACCTATATGAGAAAAGAATCTGAGAAAGGATGAATGTATGTGTATGTATAACTGAATCATTCATCATACACCTGAAACTAAAACAATGTTGTAAATCAACCATACTCCCGTAAAATTTTTTAAACTGTTACATTTATTACAAAACCCCTAAAGGAATCTGATTTTTTCCTATTTTTTCTATGTAAATTTTAACAGTGCATTATTATAATTTGCATAACGATGTCCTGCTCCCCAAGATCCTGAAAATATTCACATCATTGATTTCCCTAACTATGCAACTCCACAATTTGAAAGATTCTTGTTCTAAAAACTTCCATGGACCAACTATTCCAGGGTGAAAGAATTTTATGACATGTCCATTTATTTCACTGTGACTCAGTTGAACATCATGTAGGATTATGTTCTGTTTAGGCAGCTCATTTAAACTTTTTTTAAACTTTTCTGAGAACTAGCTTAACTTCTGTCTGTTAATCAGGAGTAGCTCTATATGAAGTTCTTTTCAATGTTGATTGTTCTTGAGCTGTCAGAAAAATAGACATTTTGTGGTCTAAAAATAAATATAATAAGTTCTCTTATTTTAAAATGGCAGAACAGATTTTATACAACTGTTCCACCAAATTTACTGCATGACACTGGGTTTGGAAAGTTTCAATACCCAGAATAATACCATGGAAACTTTTGGGCTTGAAAATAAGAGCTGGAATGGAAAGTACTTCCTTTCCTTCCTTGTGTGAAGAGAGATAACATTAATTCCATGTGTTGACAAAGAGACATGCAAAGGTACACAGTTTGTGGATTCCATAGAGGACCCCAAACAAGCAAACAAAATTCCTTAAGAACACAAAAACAATTAGTCTACCAGTTTTTTTCTGGCCATTCTCTAAGTTTATTTATTTATTTATTTACTTTACAATATTGTATTGGTTTTGCCATACACTGACATGAATCCACCATGGGCGTACATGTGTTCCCCTTCCAGAACCCGCCTCCCACCTCCCTCCCCATCCCATCCCTCTGGGTCATCCCGGTGCACCAGCCCTGAGAACCCTGTCTCTAAGTTTATTAAGAAGGGTTCTGTCCACTAAGCAGGTAGACTCTCTCAATTACCATCACTATTCAAATCATTAGACCACTCTTTCTTTTTTAAAGTATTTATTTATTATTTTTATTTTTGGCTGTGCTGGGTCACTGTTGCTGTGTATAGACTTTCTGTTGTTGCGGAGAGCAGGGACTACTCTCTAGTTGCAGCACTTCTCATTGTGGTGGCTTCTCTTGTTGTGGAACACAGGCTCTAGGGCACTTGGGCTTCAGTAGTTGTGGTGCACAGGCTTAGTGGCACCATGACGTTTGGGATCTTCCCAGATCAGGGACTGAACCTGTGTCCCTGCATTGGCAGGTGGATTCTTAACCACTGGACCACCAGGGAAGTCCTAGACCACTTTTTCTTGAAGAATGTTCTCTTCAGGACTTACTAATTGTAAAGGGTAGGTATTATTGTTACTATTATTATTTTTAACATTTACTTACTTATTTATTTGGCTGCTCCGGGCCTTAGTGGAGGCGGGTGGGATCTTCGATCTTTGTTGCCGCTTGTGAGATCATTAGCTGTGGCAGGCGAGATCGTGCTCCCTGATCAGGGATTGAACCCCAGCTTCCTGCATTGGGAGCTCGAAGTCTTAACCATTGGACCACCAGAGAAGTCCCAGATAGGTATTATTTGAACTAAGGGTTTCATCATCAAGAAACACTGATTCTTCATGGGTATATCTATTTCGTGACCTCAGAATGTGCTGATTGGTACGCAGTGTGGATTGAGAGTGAACAGAGAATGAAGTTTGGGAATGCATTTTTCCAGTAACATAGTGAGCCAGACACCCTAAAGAATCTTTTCTTCATAAAACACGTAGAAGTTCTAGATAAAATGTATAATTTAAAATGCACATCTAGGCATTATTAGGGAAATCCCTATGGGCAAAAATAAATAGGAGGAAACCAGACCAGTGAGCAAGCGCTGAAGCCACATCTGAACTGGGAACATTTTCCAAAACTGGAACCCAACAATGGGAGGCTTAATAGTTGCAGGGGTTGGAACTGACACACCTGCAGTGAGCTTGGATTCTCAAATGTCTACACTTCTAGATAAAAGGGGAAACTAGAAAAAAATCCATTAAAGAAAAGGGAGATGACAAGGAGTATTTCTGTCTTGAGTCATGTTATTTACGTGAAAAGAGTCACATTGTATTTCATAATAGCATGCTACCTTCATCATCTGAGAAACCACCAAGTAAGAAGTTAACTTACTGTAGTCTCAGACTATGATGCTCTAATGTGCCTGGAACAAGAAATCAAAATCCTTTCTGGAAGAACTCATTTTCCACTCAAGCCTTTGAACACAAGTTTAAAATTTAAAATTCAAAACAACTGCCATTGTTGAGTGACATTGTATAATGTCATGCCTCAGTTTCTTCAGTAAAAGCAAAATGGATATTAATAGTACTTCTTTCAAGTTGATGTGAAGATTCAGTAAGGTCATATATGCAAATATCCTAGAACAATGATAGCTTACAATTAGTATTCAGTAGTTTTTTAAGCTATGATCATACCATGTTTTTGGCCCTAAGGCTACAATGATGAAGAATACAATGCCTGAAACTACCAGAAGTTCATAGTCTAGTATGGAGATGGACAAATTAATCATTAATTAATGTGTATGGTGGGCAAGAGTATGACAGGGTAGAAGGGAAGCCTGCAGCAGGTACATCTAACCCATCCTAGGTGTGCGTGTGGTGGCCTCAATCAGCATAGGTTTCCTAGAGACATTTCTGTCTGGGCTAAGTCTTTGTTGTTCAGTCACTCAGTCATGTCTGACTCTTTGCAACCCCGTGGACTGCAGCATGCCAGGCCTCCCTGTCCTTCACTATCTCCTTGTATTTGCTCAAACTCATGCCCATTGAGTTGATGATGCCATCCTCTGTTGTCCCCTTCTCTTCCTGCCCTCAATCTTTCTCAGAATCGGGGTCTTTTCCAGTGAGTCAGCTCTTTGCATCAAGTGGCCAAAGTATTGGAATTTCAGCTTCAGCATCAATCCTTCCAGTGAATATTCAGTGTTGATTTCTTTTAAGGTTGACTGGTTTGATCTCCTTGATGTTCAAGGGACTCTCAAGAGTCTTCTCCAACACCACATTTCAAAAGCATCAATTCTTAGGTGCTCAGCCTTCTTTATGGTCCAACTCTCACATGACTACTGGAAAAACTATAGCTTGGGCTATGTGGACCGTTGTTGGCAAAGTAATGTCTCTGTTTTTTAATGTGCTGTCTATGTTTGTCATAACTTTTCTGCCAAGGAGCAAATGTCTTTTGATTTCATGGCTGCAGTCACTATCCGCAGTGATTTTGGAGCCCATGAAAATAAAGTCTGTCACTGTTTCCATCGTTTCCCCATCTATATACCATGAAGTGATGGCACTGGATGCCATGATCTTAGTTTTTTGAATGTTGAGTTTTAAGGCAGTTTTTTCACTTTCCTCTTTCACCTTCATCAAGAGGTTCTTTAGTTCCTCTTCACTTTCTACTATTAGGGTGGTGTCAGCTGATAGGACAGTAAGTCAGCAAGGGAATCTACAGTGATCCAGGCAGGAGTGGGGTAGGAACAGGAACTGAGAGAGGTCATTTCACATCTGTAGAGTCAACAGATTCAGCAACCAAGAATACAGAATGCCCCATTTAGTTTGAATTCCAGATAAACAAAAAAGAACTTTTTGGAATAGGCATATACCATGTAGTATTTTTAGTATCAGTGGGTCCCAAATATTGTGCAACAGTAGCAATCATTCATTGTTTATATAAATTTCATATTTAACTGGGCATCTCGTATTTTATCTGTCAATTTTACCTATCCACATTCAGGGAAATGGAAGGTTTTTCAGTGTCACTGGAGATATGGGGAAGGAAAGAGGGGGTGAGATGAGTGAAGCCAAGAGGCATGCAGGAGCCAGATCGTGAAAGACCTCCTGCCAGGTCACGGCATCTGATTATATCCTGAAATTAATGTTGAGCCATCGGAGAGCTTTAACCACAAGGATATGAAACCACACACAGCCTGGGTAAACATGTCATCAGGCATAATGAGGGGAGTACTAGTTTCTGCATAACAAATTACCCCAAACCTCATGTCTCAAAACAATTAAATCTGTAATATCTCACAGTTCCTGTGGTTCAGGAATTCAGAAGCGACTTAGTTGGGTGGTTCTGGCTCAGGGTTTCTTTTGAAGCTGTAGTCAAGATGATCACCAGGGTTGCAGTCATCTACATTTGATCTTAGCCAAAAGGCCGAGAAGGGGTAAGGTCGCAGTCATCTGAAGGCTGTATTGGAGCTGGAGGGCTTGCTTCCCAAGTGGTTTCCTCTCATGGTTGAAAAGGCACTGCTGGCTGTTGGCAGACCACCTCTGTTCTTTGAAACATGGACCCTCCCTAGGACTGCTTGAGCCTTCTCACAACGTGGCAGCTGGCTCAGTGATCCAAGACAGAGCACGGTTAGAAGCCACATGTCTTTTATGACCTTAACTTTGCAAATCACACGACGCCATTCCCACAGTATACTAACTGTTACACAGACCAGCCCTGCCTGATGCAAGGGTATATATACAAGTACGCAGGGATCACTGCTGGCTACCATAGTGGGAAGCTTAGTTAGTGATGACTTTGGGAGGGGGAGAAGAATGACAGAAAGGCTTGGAGAAGTAAAGACCCAGGAGAGGAGGAGAGACAAAGAAAAGAGAAGGGAAAGGAGTGTTGGAGGAGTCTGCACCTGACCACAGCAGAGAGTGTGACCAAAGCCTGTACAAGAAGAGGTAAATCTACCTCGTCTTCTGGACATACTCCAAAAATGGCATGGGGGCCTGTCTGGAGGACAAGACAAAACACATAAACTGGAGAATAGAAGGCAATACCCAGAGCCCCAGCTTTTTGAGCTCAAGACTGAAAGTTTCTGAGACGACACAGGAAGTTGACATGCTAAGGAGAAAAAAGGGGTGATTATTCACAGGAATGTGATCACATGAGGTTTCAGGTTTCAGTGTTAATGGATAGGAGAGAAACCATAAAAGAAATCAATATGCATATATATTTGTGTATATTTACAAGTTTCAGTTCAGTTCAGTTCAGTCGCTCAGTTGTGTCCGACTCTTTGCAGCCCCATGAACCGCAGCACGCCAGGCCTCCCTGTCCATCACCAACTCCTGGAGTCCATCCAAACCCGTATCCATTGAGTCGGTGATGCCATCCAACCATCTCATCCTCTGTCATCCCCTTCTCTTCCTGCCCTCAATCTTTCCCAGCATCAGGGTCTTTTCAAATGAGTCAGCTCTTCACATCAGGTGGCCAAAGAATTGGAGTTTCAGCTTCAACATCAGTCCTTCCAGTGAACACCCAGGACTGATCTCCTTTAGGATGGACTGGTTGGATCTCCTTGCAGTCCAAGGGACTCTCAAGAGTCTTCTCCAACACCACAGTTCAAAAACATCGATTCTTTGGTGCTCAGCTTTCTTTCTAGTCCAACTCTCACATCCTTACATGACCACTGGAAAAACCACAGCCTTGACTAGACGGACCTTAAATTTATGTAAATATATATAATTTGTACATATAAATTGATATATGTATATAAAATATATTTTAATATATTTATATAAATTAAATATTATATAACATGGCTGTATGTAAATTTAAATATATGAAATATATTTATACATGCTATTTATGTAGTATACATAAATATACTACTATATTTATTTATATACACTAGTATAAATAAATATATAAAATAGGTGTATGTATTTAGGAGAAGTCATAAGCTTGTTAACATACCCAAAAGTATTTGAACAACTGTTTTCCTTTGAGAAGAAAAGTTCTGATAGAAACGAATCTGTGAGAAGAGCGCCCTCTGCTGTCACTTGCACAAAATATATTTTCTGTTTATTAATAGCCTTGTGGCTGAGCTAGTAAAGAATCTGAGACCTAGGTTCGATCCCTGGGTTGGGAAGATCCCCTGGCGAAGAGAAAGGCTACCCACTCCAGTATTCTGGACTGGAGAATTCCATGGACTGTATAGTCCGTGGGGTCGCAAAGAGTCAGACATGACTGAGTGACTTTCACTTTCACTTTCTTTCATGGGAAAAAATCACTTTCTTCCATGGGGGAAAAAAAACATGTTAAAAGGCTCTTAGGCTTATCTGGTTGCCATCTATAACAAAAAATAAAATTATATTGAAAACAGCTTTACGTTTAAATAATGCCTCTACCTCTTCAAATACGCTTAAGGTTTTTTTCCTTTCTGTCTTGTAGAAAGCCATGTTGCTACATCTTTCAATCTGATTTTATTCTTTCAGTGGTAACTGTAATGCAAATAAAACTGAGGAAACAGGAACATTGTATAACCACACGGTATATAATTGGGAGCATTTTTTCCAAACTCTTAAGGAAATAAAGTAAATCCTTCTCCTGGTGCACAAATCCATAGGGGAGAGATCACAGTTTCCCCATCAGGAATAGCTCGTGATGGTGGGCAGGAGGAGATGGCTTTATTCATTACCGAGCTCGTAGGAAAGGTAAAGGCACTGACTTTTACCCCCAGCTCTGCTTATTCCTAGAGATAGTAATAAGGGGTGGTGGAGGGCAGACTAGTGAACACTTTAACAATTCCACAGTATCAATGACCCAAGGAAATACAGAGTGCATTTGTTTGGCATCCTGTACTAAACCATGTACTGAAATGGCCTGGTCTCAGATCCTGACTGCCCAACCATACTTGCCCCATCTGGGCAAACTAAATAAAGACGTGGGTGGTACCACTGTCCCAGATGTTAGCCTAGAAATGTCCATCTTTTCCATGAATTCATTCTTGCTTTCATTTCCATAGCCTGCAGTTTCCCTAGCTCTTTGTTATGGCTTCCAGACTTACCTTTGAGTTCTCACCATTCTCTATCACTGTTGGCTCACTGTAGAACTCAGGACTTTGTAGGTTTGTGGCATTTTGTTGCAGCAGCCCTGAGAAAGGAGTACCCGTTGGTTCAGACATTCCCAGCTTTGGAAGTACTCCCTTTTTGTGGCATGCGATGTATCTGTTCTCCTGAGCTGCCTGCTCCAACTGGGGTTCTCAACAGTCCGACTAACACAGACTCCTGCAACTGGGACCCTCACCCCAGTGGATGGGATACTTGGACAGGACTCAAATACTCTCTGTCCCACATGGCTATCCTGGCACCAAGATGCCCTCACCCATCCTTGACTCCCTTCTGTTGACAGAGGGGGGTTTCTCAAGGCCTTAGCACTCTTCAGCTCCCACACACAGCACTTAATCAGCCATTGTCCACCCCTTAGATCTCCTTAGTGGAACTCAAGGCCTACCCATTCAGTCGCCCATCCTCAACATCAGAAACTATGCACCAAGTTTTCCACTGGAACCCCTTTCCTTAGACCTGAGTAGGAAGTAACAAGGATTATCCCCTCCCCTGGAAATCTCACCCAAAGAAATCTTATGAATTATCTTCTCATCACTCTGACCTCATTTTATATCCTTCATCTGCCTGAGGAGATCAAAAGCCTAGGAATTGGTGCTGACCATTTTCTTTGTACATTTCTCTATGAGGTTTTTTCACAGTCACTCTAGTTGCTGAATTATCTACCCATACCATTTTGTTAATTGTTTTATGGTTGCTCTCCTTTCTGTATGTGAATAGCATCATACCACATACACTAAAACTAATAATTTTTTTTAACCATACAGTGTGTCCTGGAGATCCTTCAACAACAGGGCATACCAACTGATCTTGTACTTCTGTAACTGCCATTGAATTGGTGATGCTATCTAATCATCTCATCCTCTGCCTCCCCCTTCTCCTTTTGCCTTTAATCTTTCCCAGCATCAGAGTCTTTTCCAGTGAGTCAGCTCTTCACATCAGGTGGCCAAAGTATTGGACCTTCAGCTTCAGCATCAGTCCTTCCAGTGAATATTCAGGGTTGACTTCCTTTAGGTTTTATCTCAAGAGTCTTCTCCAGTACCACATTTCAAGAGCATCAGTTCTTTGACATTCAGTCTTCTTTATGGTTCAACTGCCATATCCGTACATGACTACTGGAAACACCATCACTTTGACTATATGGAACTTTGTAGGCAAAATGCCTCTGCTTTTTAATATACTGTCTAGGTTTGTCATAGCTTTCCTCCCAAGGAGCAAGTGTCTTTTAAGTTTATGGCTGCAGTCACTGTCCATAGTGATTTTGGAGCCCAAGAAAATAAAATCTGTCACTGCTTCCATTTTTTCCCCATTTATTTGCCATGAAGTGATGGGACTGGATGCCATGATCTTAGTTGTTTGAATGTTGAGTTTTAAGCCAGTTTTTTTCACTCTCCTCTTTCACTCTCATCAAGAGGCTCTTTAGTTCCTCTTCACTTTCTTCCATTAGAGTGGTATCATCTGCATATTTGAGGTTGTTGATACTTCTCCTGGCAATCTTGATTCCAGCTTGTGATTCATTCAGCTCGGCATTTCACATGATGTACTCTGCATACAGGGCTTCCCAGATGGCTCAGTGGTAAAGAATCTGCCTGCAATGCAGAAGACATAGGAGACTCTGGTTCGATCCCTAGGTCAGGAATATTCCCTGGAGGAGGAAATGTCAACCAGCTCCAGCATTCTTGCCTGGAAAGTCCCATGGACAGAGGAGCCTGGTGGGCTACAGTCCATGGGATCACAAAGAGTCGGACAGGACTGAGTGACTGAGCTTGCATGCACCCTGCATGTAAGTTAAATAAGCAGATACAGCTTTGTTGTACTACTTTCCCAGTTTTGAAGCAGTCAGTGTTCCATGTTCTATCCTATAATTTTCACACAAGGTGAGTAGGAATCATAACGCAAAAGAAATCACATCATAACAGAGATAGTGCCAGGCGGTATATAAAAAGAGCCCCCAAGCTTCAAGTCTAACCTGCGCCCTGGTCTTGGCTCTGCACCTTGTCAGCTTGGTGACTTTAATTAAATCCCTTACCTTTTCTGGAATCAAGTTTTCTTAGACTTTAAAATAAAAGGTGCCAGATGGCTTTCAAGGCAATTTTAACTCAAAGAGTTTATAGTCCTATGAAATCATTACCTGAAACTAAGCATGAAATGGTTAACTGTTAAATAACATCATAGCCCACTAAGCATTACAAACCTTGCAAATGACATGTTTACTTCCCATCCTCCTTGTTCTGCTTGTCAGTCTTGGGGTTAAGGTTTCTCTGTTCTGTCTGGTTTCTTTTGCTTTGTCTTCCGTTAATAGTAAACTGACATAAAATTGCAGTTCCAGAGAATTAGAGGTGTTGCTATGGAAACAGCCTCGATTCATTAATGTAAACATTAAGCTGTTGATGCTATTCTTTGAGGTGCTAGGAAAAAGGAAAACACAAAATAAATGTTAAAGTAAGAATGACATTTTGTTTTCAGGGGAAGTGGTCCACACTCTCAAGGCTGGATCTGAAGATACATGCAACA
Source organism: Giraffa tippelskirchi (assembly GCF_054371585.1). Lineage (NCBI taxonomy): Eukaryota > Metazoa > Chordata > Mammalia > Artiodactyla > Giraffidae > Giraffa > Giraffa tippelskirchi. The sequence goes on from NC_137284.1 coordinate 111,819,636, forward strand.
TATTATTGCAGAGATTTGACCCTAGGTCTAGTGATGCTTCTGACTCAGCAGTGGACATGATACAACATGACCAAAAGGTGAGTGTTAGTCCTGTCTGCCTGCCCCGGGTTATAGAGGACTCTCAGAACTCACTGAGATTAACATAAAATAAGAAATACTCCACCTTAGGCTTATTAGTTGTAGCCCAAAGTGTCCCCTTCTTGGGATCCAATGAAATCTTTCTTCCCTTTCAAACCATTACAATACAATTCACTCACTTTAAGTGTGTATTTGGTGACTCTGTATGAATGTTTACAGTCATGTAATTTCCACTGAAATCAGATAGAACAATTCCATCATTCTAAAGTGTCCCCTCTTGTCCATTTTCAGTAGATTCCCTTCACTCTGATCCCCAGACAACCATGAATCTGCTTTCCGTCAGTATAGTTTTACCTTTAGTAGAACTTCATATAAATGGAATCATAAAGTATGTCTCCTTTTGTGTCTGATTTCTTTCATCTAAAATAATGTTTTTAAAACTCATCCATGTGGTTGTGTATCTTACTTCATTTTTTCTTGCTGTATAATAGTCTGTAATATGAATATATCACAATTTGTTTACCCACTTACTGGCTGAAATTTGGGTTGTCTCCAGTTTCTGACTGTTGTAAATAATGCTGCTACTTACTAGTCTTTGTGTGGACATAGATGGTATCTCTCTTGAGCAACTGCCTCAGAGTAGGACTGCTGGGTGTTATGGTAAGGGTACAAAGTGTCTCAACTTTATAAGAAAACATTGAACTATTTCTAATGTGTCCAGACCATTTTGCACTCTGAGCAGCAATGTCTGCTAGTCTCACAGCCTTGCCAGCAGTGGACATCGCCCACAATTTCTGTACATGTCTTGTCATGGAGAAGCCTCAATTTGTGGACCATCCTTTGAGCAGCACTGCTCCAAGCCTTTCATAGGAAAATATCCATGATTTCAAATAGAATATGAAAACTTGTCACTAACTAGAACAACGGGATTTAATTCAAAACTCCCCTTGGATCAAGAAAAAATGAAAATTATGCAAGTCTACTTTTACAGCGTTTTGTGGATTTTACTTTTAATGCCAACATTGGAGTCTGCTTTATGTTTCAGAAGCACTTTGAATTTCCTTTCTTTCCTAAATAATGGAAAATAAACGTAGTATCTACTTTTAAAAGAGAACTCCTAATTGGGCTCCAATGTGCCCAATGATCTCGAAATCACATATGTCTGTTACCTTCATCTCTGGCCTCTCGAGCAGTGCTTGGATTGACCTTGGATGAACCAAGCAATAATGTGTGGATGAACAACCAAACTCAGAAACATAAGAAGTGATACTTATGCAGGTGGGGTGGTTGGAGCCACAGTGATGCACTTCAAGCCAAAGTAGGAAAAAAATCAATTGAACCCTAATTAGGAGCCATGGAGGATAGAACATACTGCCAGAGGGAGCAGTGGAAGTGACTTTTCTGACTTGGCTAAGTTTCTTAACATTTGGTGGAAGGAAGAAGGAAATATACCATTGATCTGAGATGTCAGGATAGCCTGTTAGCTGTTTTATTTTCTGCCCCTTGCTAAGGCAGATTTGAGTCATAGCATAGTCAGGTACAGACTTCCCCAGTGGCTCAGACAGTAAAGAATCCACCTGCAACGTGGGAGACCTGGGTTCGAACTCTGGGTCAGGAAGATCCCCTGGAGAAGGGAATGGCTACCCATTCCAGTATTCTTGCCTGGAGAATCCTGTGGACAGAGGAACCTGGCAGGCTACAATCCATGGGGTCGCAAAGAGTTAGACATGACTGAAGACTAACACTTTCACAGTCAGGTAAATCAAGGGCTCCACTATTATGTGTGGAAACCCAGACTAAACAGTGCAAGGGCATGTTGCTTCAGAGGCTTGTTTGTGACTAAAGAGCATATTAGAATAGACTTTCCAGAAATGCCTTAAAACATATTTTTCTCTATTTATAGAGGGTGGGGTAGAGCTTAGTGGGACTAGTTTGCTAAGTAGTGCAGAAGAAATTCCATTAAAGATTAATTCACTAAGGAATCCAAATAGCCACAATGTACAGGAGATCCTGGGGAGAGGATGCTGCCTCTGCTGCCAATGGTTATTTTTGGCTGCATATTCTAGAATGTACAGTTACTGAAGACATACAACAAATTAGATCTGCATTAAAACAGAGCTTGCATTTTTTTCCACAGAAAGTAAAGTGTTAGGAAAGTTTATGGTGAAGAGTTTTGAGGGGATGATAAGAGAGGGCCATGGGAAATAAAGCATATTATTTTGATTTGGAAACCTTCTCTTGTTTCCCCTTTGCTATAATTAGCCTTAAGTTACCATAGTTGGAAGAATTAAAAGATATTTATCTTTTCAGCAAAAATACCAGGGTTAAAAAAAAAAAGCAAACCCAAGCTTATGAATTGTGAAGCAAAACACTGTAAGATGCTTTATATATATTACGTACATTACAAATTAATTGCACAATCAATGGGTCAGCAAGTATGAAGTCCCTCTCTAAAGGGTTGATTCAAATGAAATAAGTAATAAATATGAAAATAATTACTGAGCTTTTGAGTTAAGAAGGCTGCTGGGAAGCGAGATACCCCTGTCCTCAACATAACAATACTTTAAAAAATTATTTATGTATTCCCTCGCTGTGTTTGGGCTACTCTCTAGTTGTGGTGCGTGGGCTTTCCATTGCAGCGGCTTCCCTTACTGCGGAGCACAGACTCTAGGTACGTGGGCTCAGTAGTTGTGGCACAGGGGCTTAGTTGCCCCCTCGGCATGTAGGATCTTCTCAGACCAGGGATTCAACCAGTGTCCCTTGCACTGCAAGAAAGATTCTTGAACCAGTGGACCACCAGAGAAACCTCCTAAGATATCAATCCTTTCTATTGTATCGTATTTACTTGACGTGTCTCCTTAGTTCCTTCCAATCTGTGAAAATCTGTCTTTGTTTTCCAGGATCTTCACACTGTTTAGGTATTTGGTACAATGTCTCGCTGGTTGTCTGATGTTTTCTCATTATTAAGCTGGTGTTATGGGTTTTACCGGCGGGGGCGGGGTGGGGGGGTGTAGAAAACCATGGAGGCTAAGTGCCCTTCTGTTGCTTTATATCTAGGGACATGTGATAATGACAGGGCTTATTTCTGGTGATGTTAACCTTGATCTGTTGGTCAGGGGGTGTCTGCTAGGTTTCTCTGCTGGAAAGCGACTGTTTTTCTTGATTCACAGTGTTGAGCTGAAACAGTCTGGCAGATATTTCTCCAGCAAACATGGGACTATTCAGAATCAGCTGAGCATCACAATTTTGGGTCTGCACCATGTGAAAGGTCCTGCCCAGCAAAGGAAGGAGAATGCTTTTATAGGGAGCAAAAGAAAATGGGGACAGTAAACCGAGCCCATGGCTTTTCACTGGCCCCGGCCTTGCCGGGAAAGGGTTTCTTCTTCCTGTTGGACTCTGCAATCCTTGCAGGGTGTGAGAGCTCCCCCTACTGGTCTCCCTGCTCTATTTGACTGAGTTTCTGCTCTTTTTCTTTTCCAGTACGCATTAGTGAGTCACTAAGTTCAGCCCACACTCAAAAGGAAGAGCATTAACTTCACCTTTTAGAGGGAGAAGCATGTTTTGTTTTTTTTTTTTTAAATGTGGACATACATAAAATAAATATTTTGAAGGAGATACTTTGGAGTTATTGCAAGTATCTTGTTTTTCCTTAAATTTTTGCCTGCTGATTTTGACATTTATCTGTGGATGTTGCTTACAGCAGTTATTACTAGTGGTGTTCTACAGGTGCTCTTCTGTTTCTTGTATTTCTTCTACATCTTTTATTTGGAAAATTTTTTGTAAGGAAGATTCTACCCCGCCCCTCATTTATTCAATTATTTAGTTGTTTAATTTATTTATCAGTGTGAACTCATGGATACTTATGTTATGCTTTGCTTTATAGTCCAGTAACTACCCTTGTTTATTTTGTTGCTCAAATTTTTCCAACTTTGACCGCTGGTACTTGTTTCAGGCTAGCCCCTATGTCCTGGTGGCGTGCTCCCCTAAGCCCCACGCTCATCTTTCTTTTAAACAACTCTTCCTTATTTTCTGACACTACGAAGATGTTCCAAGGTCGTCTTATATTTTCCCTGCTTCAGGCCTGAGAAAATGTCCTTTCAGCAGGGAGCCCTGTTTCTTTTTATTGGAGACAGGCGTCTAGAAATTAAGACCCGGAGTTAAGTGTGTTCATTATTACGAGGGTATCTTTGCCTCTAAGCCCTCTCAGTGGACAGAACTAGGAAATATTTTCATACCAACTGAAGAATACATACATGTTTATATTCAATTATTTGTTTGTTTATCTGTATATATATTAAAGTAAACATAAATTCATACTAAAATCTTCAGCACTAATCCAGCACCACATTTTAACCTTTCCTGGGGAACATTTTTTAAATGTCCTTGTCTGGGACTCAATTCAGGCCAATTAAATCAGAAACTTGGGACATCTAGCTTCTATTGTTCTCCCCCCCCCACCCCAACTCCCCAGAAGGTTTTAATGGTTCAACCAGGATTGAGAACTACAGTCTGGGGTGACTTTTTCCATTTCTCATTTTGAATGAGGGCCATTCAATGACCTGACCACCCTAGTCAGTCTCCAGAGGCCCCCAGACCGTGATCTCCTTCTCCCTTAAGCTCCCAGCATTGCTTTGTTCCAGATGTGGTCTAGCCCTTAGCACATGGACTGCACTTTCTCTTAGATGTTAGTCTCAGTCAACAGACAGTGAGCCCTGTGAGGAGAGCCGATTGTACCATTATCTGCTCCCCTTTGTAGTTATCAGAACAGAACAAACATGGGTGCCACCAGCCCTCGAAAGGAAATCTTCACTAGTGAGACACCCGTGGACAGGGTGACCTCCCCCTGGACCTTTCTCAGAGAAAAGACGGATTTAGGGAGAAGAGCTGGAGCACTGGTGATTCTGCCGGGGGTGGGGAGGAGAGAATCTCAAAGCAGAGATATGGTTGTTGCTCTTGTAAGAGTAGGTCACACCCTCTCAATTGTCTGCCTGGACCTGTGCGCCCTGGGAAACTCAGGTTACAGAAGTAAAATCTAGTAAGTAACTGAGGATCAGAAAGACCATAGAGAAGCATAGGGTTGTTATATAAAGGAGAAAGCCAAATATTTTTTCAACTCTTACAGTTGTTGAGGTTATATAACTCTTTTGATGAGAAATATTCTATTTGTTGGTAAAAGTTTTGACCTTTCCTCCCATTGTGATGAATATGTAATAAAACCTCCAGATGTGGGATCAGCACATTTTATTTCACCTCCAGGAGTCCAGGAAAGAGAAAAAAGACTAGTTTTTAAGTGAGTGGTTGATATATCAAGATTACTACCGCAAAAGGGATCACACTAGAGGACTGCAACCCAGAGAGGTTAACTGGCTTGTTTGAAACTTGTTGGGAAATCAGTGCTAGCACTAGGAACTGGATGCATACTTTCCTACTCCCAGTTGTTCACTTAGGAAATGATTAACCTGATTTGCCTTTCTGGCAGGCTCGGGTCACATCCATGACTGACTTTTCCATTAGTCACAGTGCCTAGGTGTTGTGACACTTAAAGCCCCACAAGAAACTTTTTAAAAAGTCATGTCAACACAGTCATAAAATATCATCTTCAAGATTATTTTTAAATGGAGAAAGGGGCTCACAAAATCTTAATGCTGCTATAAGCACAGCTACCTCCTGTGCTGTGTGCTAAGTCACTTCAGTTGTGTCCAACTCTGGGCAACCCTATGGACTGTAGCCCGCCAGGCTCCTCTGTCCATGAGATTCTCCAGACAAGAATAAGGGGGTTGCCATTAGTGGGTTGCCATTTCCTTCTCCAGGGTATCTTCCTGACCCAGGGATCGAACCTGCATCTCTTATATCTACCTGCATTGGCAGGCAGGTTCTTTACCACTAGTGCCACTTGGGAAGCCCTTCTTTATCTACTTCCTACCACATAAGTAAGGAAACAGACTGGTGTATCCCTCTCCAGGACAACAGACACCGCCATCAGTGTTAGACAGGAGCCAGTTTTTAAAAATAATTCCTTTCAACCATAGTTTATCCCCTCCCTCAAGTGCCCCCTTTTTAAAATCTTTCTCTTTCTTTTTTTTTTCCCAAACAGCATGTGGGATTTTTAGTTCCCCAACTAGGAATCAAACCTGGGCTCTCAGCAGTGAAAGTGCAGAGACCAAACCACTAGAACACTAGAGAATTCTCCCAAATGCCCCATTTTTAAATTCAAGCTAACTGAGATCTACTTTACATACAGTAAAACTCACTCTTTTTATTCTTCAGCTTTATGAGTTTTGACAAATAAATTGTTGACGTAAAACAGATAGACTGCCAGTTATTTCTGCAGCAAAAATGGGTTTATTTGGAATTCACAAAGAATTGCAATTTGGGATCTGCCACCCTGACTAGCCGTGAGCAAGTTCATGGCAAAAAATGGAGAGGAGAGCTCTATTAAAGAGGGGGAAAGGAGGTTGGGAGAGGGTAGAGTAATCAAAATGAAGTCACTCAGTCGTGTCCGACTCTTTGCGACCCCGTGGACTGTAGCCTACCAGGCTCCTCCGTCCAAGGGGTTCTCCAGGCAAGAATACTGAAGTGGATTGTCATTTCCTTCTCCAGGGGATCTTCCTGGTGCAGGGATCGAACCCAAGTCTCCCGCATTGTGGACAGATGCTTTACCCTCTTGAGCCACCAGGGAAGCCAAAACCCATGCCTTTTCTTTGACTGAGCTATGCAGTCCCTCATTGGACCCACTCCAGTGTTCTTGCCTGGAGAATCCCATGGACAGAGGAGCCTGGCAGGCTATAGACCATGGGGTCACAAAGAGTCAAACACAGCTGAGCACACTTCCCATTTTATTTTTTGTTGTAAACCAAATTTTCCTGTGAGGAAACACTAAAAACAGAATACTAGTTATATTCAAATTCACTAAAAGCAAATAATCAAATGCAATTTCTAATGATTTGGCTTTAGGAATTTAAACATTTATTAATTCTCAGGAGTCCTCTGGTGGTCCAGTGGTTAAGACTCGGTGCTTCTAGTGTAGGGAGTGCAGGTTCGATCCCTAGTCAGGGAGTGCCAAAAAAAAAAAAAGAAAAATGAAGAATTCATTCTTTCATTCGACAAGCCTATATTGATCACAGGAATTAAAAACAAGCATTACAGCACTGATAAAAGTGATGACATCAAGAGAAAATGTTTAGTATTTATGTAACAAATATAATGCCCTGTGTGGATAAATGTCAATTTAAAGAAGTAATGCCCAAGTAGGAATTCCAATGGCCTCATTTTATAGATAAGGAAACTGAGGCCAGAAATGTTGGCAGTTTCCCAAAGGTCAGATGATGGAGAAAGTGGTTCTAGTCTCTTCTCTTCCACAGAGGGGTCTACAAACCACAGGACGCTGCCTCTTTCCTTTTTGTACCTCTGTTGGCACTGGATACAGTGCTGTGTAAAATAATACGATTCTGTTAAAAAAGTGCAGGCAGATTCCCATGATGTTCTGCTATTCAGTAAAAGAGCTGGTGGTGAAAAGCCCATCCCCTCCCTTCTTCCCTCTGCCCGTATCAAAATGCAGAAAGTAGTCTCTTTAGGAGTTCAAGCCCATTGTCACTGCCACACTGAGCCATTCAGCTGTGGATCGGTGCAACTCAAGGAGTGTCCCACTGAACTGTGGGCATCATGGAAAAGCTGCCCAGCCTGGGACAAGGGATTCAATTCACTGGCTTCATTTTCTTTTATATCCTGAAACTGAAAGATTCAAAGAGATGATCTCTGAGATCTCTTCTAGTTTGGAAATATTAAGATTCTGATGGAAGAGCTGCTTGGGATTTAGGGCACAAAGGAGAGACAGGTGGAATAAAATGTGCCCCCTTATTCTTGTTGTATTTTCTATGTGGCTAGAGCCAGTACTGAAATGTAAATAATCCATGTCTTCTGACCCTTGAAAAAAATCTCTCTATTTAACTTCTTCTCTTGTCTTTTGTTTTCTCTGACTCACAGTCAACTTTGGGTTTCTATGACCCTTTACAAGGCTTGAAGCCACCCTTTCTTGTCAATTGTTGGGGGCGTGGGAAGAAAAGAAGAGAAAAGAAAAGTTTTCAATTCCAGGTGCACCACTTCAGGGCAGCATCTGTCCTCGATTTAGACAAAGCGAATGAAAGGGGAAAGGAATTGTTATTGATGGGAAGAAACAGAGATGGCAAAGCACAGAAGCTTCTCTTCGGCCAGCTTCAGGATTGTGTTCTCCCCTCTTCGCTGTCCTGCAAGGGCTATACTCCACACTCCCACCAAGGTTCTCAGGGCACTGACAGTTTAGCTGGAAACCCAAGTTCTGCTCCTGGGAGAATTTCTGGTGGCTTTCCCATGGGCTGTCCATCCCGCAGCCTGGGAGGAGTGTCAGCGCACAGAGAGAACAAAGCAAGGCCAGGACAGCAGGTGCCGGATCACATGCCTGCTCCCCACGGTCCCCAGCAGCCAGGCTTGGCCAGTCAGCCTGTGAAACCAGAGACAGCCTAGTCCTCATAGAGATTCTTGGCCAGCCCGACTCTTTACTGTGTAACTAGGGTGTGGGCCCTTTTGGGGGCTGTTGCAAACATGCCTGCTCACAGGAACTGTCTCTTCCTCAAGTGGGGCTGGAAAGATGCAGGCTGTGGGCTTTTGTTCTCTCCTTGCTTCTCCTTTTCCTCTCTTTCTGCCATTTCTGAATGTGGGGGGTTTACCCAGAGTGGCACAAGGGCTCGCCTCCAACTGCTGCTGCACCAGGTATCCAGGTAGACACACCTGTCTCAATGATGCCTCAAGACAAACACTCAATGCACGTTGCCTAGGGGATTGGAGGAGGTGTGAAACATTTTCTTTATTCTCATTCCCACAAAGACTTCTTTGTGGACTTCATGAGTCAGTTGCATTATTGGGTTTGCATTCTCCTCTTGCTTTCTGTCTGATGCCCTACTGAGGTATTGCAGTGCTTTGTTTCAAATCTTATACTTAGTCTGAGGTGAGGCATTGCGGGATTATTACTAAATCAGGACTAAATTTCACACAGATTTAGAAAGAAAAAAAAAACTAAACTACTCAATAACCTCCATTTAATGACACGCCAAAGTTCTCTCTAAGACCCTTCTCCTCACTCAGGTAGGGAATCCCCAAAAACTTAGAGCCCCAAAGAAGTTCATCTACAAGGATTTTTTCACATAAACAACAGCAAATCTGTCTTCCAAGTAAAGCAGTGAGATCTAATGCTGCACTTTCTGGACGCAAGTACAATGAGGAAGTCTCCTCTTCCCTCTCGGTGGGAGAAGGTATAGGGATGAATATGTCTTGGGGCCCAGCAGGGCTTGCCTCAATGGTGTGGGGAAGAAACAACAATTTCTGCTGTCTCCCCAGGGCTAGGCCTGTACGCATCACTCTTTTTGGCAGCTGCACAGAACTCAGCTTCTCCAGGCAGCTATGGAGAGAGAGACAGACCCTGGGAGGCAAAGGCCATGGAGAGACAGTGACAGCAACTAGAAAATGTCTTATGGTCAGACTGGTCCCCAGGAGCAGTGTATGTCAGTTTAGTTTAGTGACCACTGTGACCCTGGATTCCATTGGCTCATGGGGTGAGTGGTCTTCTGAGGTGGCCTCTAGTTTTGTTTGTGTGGATTTACATGAGAGTTTTTGCTGTTTCAATATGATAAGCTTAATGAGATTTCTTCAAAAACCACCAATCTTTTTTTCTGTAGCAGAGAAAATTGGTTATTTTGTGGTAAAAGTTGACATTTAATTGAACATGATGCTGGAGATGGTACATTCTTTTCACTGTCGATGAAAAAAAAAAGAACTTAACACAATTCTGAGAACAGAAATGTAAACACTCCTCTGTCTTGAAAACTAAAGAATTAGGTGAGGTATGTCTTTATTATAAATGGAATTGGATCTTATAAATTCTATCAGTCCTATGGAAATGGAAAACCACATATCTAAAATGTGCCTACTGTTTTATCCTTAAATTTATGATATCCTCCTCTTCCAAATTAAAAATCTACTAAATCTGAAAATCTAAAGTCTAAATGGAAAAAAATCTTTAAGCTAAAAAGTCTACTTAAAATCATGAAAAAGCCATATTACCCCTACTAAATTCTGGTGTGCAAATCTTATAATTACCTTGGTGTGTTACAGAAAAGGTGTTGGCTTTGATGTCTGGATCCCAGCCCCACGTGGTACTTGGTCGCTTGGTGCCTCACTCAGAGAGACTGTAACACCTATGGCACAAGGTAGTTGTGAGGATTAAACAAAAGAATGACAAATAGCATCTTGCTTGGCAGAGTACCTGCTGCACAGTGAGTGAAGAAGACTTTTACTTTCTCTTCCCCGGTTGGCGTTTGACACAGGCAAGAACTCTGAGTTGCAGATCTTACTCCAACCGACCACTAGATGGCACTATTTGGAGACGTCTTCATCCACCACCTATTAATAAAAGCATCAGAACGGACCACCATCCCATCTCCTCTCCTGGGCTTCCTCCTGCAATGCAGGAGACAAGGGTTCAGTTCCTGGGTCGGGAAGATCCCCTGGAGAAGAGACTGGTTACCCGCTCCAGTATGGGGCTTCCTCAGTGGCTCAGATGGTAAAGAATCGGCCTGCAGTGCAGGAGACTTGGGTTCAGTCCCTGGATCGGGAATATCCCCTGGAGAAGGGAAAGGCAAACCACTGCAGTATTCTTGCCTGGAGAATTCCATGGACAGAGGAGCCTGGTGGGCTACAGTCCAGCGGGGGTCGCAAAGAGTCAGACATGACTGAGCAACTAACACTTCTTTACATCTCCCCAATGTTTACTAAATTGTTGGTGATCCCATCACCAGGTTCTGCTCTTCCTGATCTAAACCCAGTCATTGAGGGATTAAACTATTCGGACTGATATTACTCTTAACCAGGCGCCAACTAAACCTAGACCTGTAGTATGGAATCTAGTCCATAGAAAGAGAGAGGCAGAAAGAAGAGGAAAGAGAGACATAGAGAGTGAAAGAAAAGCATAAAAGGAAAGGTTGAGAGAGAGATAGAGAGGGAGAGAGAGACAGAGACAGAGGCAAAGGACAGAACAAGAGCCTGGGAGAAGGAAAGGGGAAGTGAGTTCACATTTGACTGAAAAAGGGAGGGCTTATTTTAATTTCTCTTGCTGTGAAGCCAAAAGAGATGCCTCCTTTCCTTTGAAAACCAAGAGGCTTTGAAGGCTGTGTCCAGGGAGCAGGCTAAGGTACTTGTTCAGCTCTGAACACTGAGCTGTATGCCCCTGGGCCAAGATTGACTCCACGCCCAGTTACTTTTTGACTCTCAGAGATACCTTCTCCTCCCTTTGAGTTGCAGAGGTGGGATAAGTGAGAACAAGATTAGGGTTACTAGGAGGTTTGGAGTGTGAGGGCAGATACAATCCATTGTTGTTTTTACTCTGCTAATTCTGAAGGAGAAGCTATTCATAGGACAAGAGATGTTTTGGGCTTAAGGTTAATTCTTCAAGACAATGAGCTGTCTGTCACTGGGAGGAGGTTGGCTGGGGTTAAATGATCCCTTTTAGGATGCTGGGGATGGGGGAATCATGCACTGAGCAAGAGGGCCTCTCAGATGACTCTTAGAGTCCTGTTTCTCAAAAACGTGAAAAACAGGACTACAGTGGTGGGACACTGCCAGGTCTTCTTTGCCCATACCCCATCCATCAGGTCTCAATCAGGGGCTGCAGTTGGGTATGGAAGAAAGAGACAGCAACCATTCAAGCCAAGATATAAGCCTCTGAGACCACTTTTGCTGATTTCACCTCCTCTGTGCTGGAAGAGGGAGTGGGGGGAGGAGGGGTTGAGCATGTGCTGTGTGGCCCCCAAGATGGGAAAAACAAAAAAGGAGCCAAGCGGTGAACTTGCCACTTTGAGAGTGTGATGCCATTGCAGCCATCTCATTAATATAACTGACCCAGTCTATGAAGCACATATGCTCCTGAGACTGGGGGGAAACACGCACCCCGTGCCAGTGATTAATCAACGTGCTTCGTCCCTTCGCCTTTATCCTCCCTTCAATGCTGCTGTTTTAGCGCATGTGTATTGTTGCTAAAACCTGCTTAGTTGTCAATAAAGCATTTTCTAAAATGTTTGTTAAGGAACTGGAAGGCAAACAGTTTGGGTTGAATTTGGTCCAGTGGCCTTGGATAATTGACTTGATCTCTACAGATGTCAATTTCTTCATCTAAGTGTAGCCAAGTTATCTTCATGCCTCATAGAGCAGGTGTAGAAGGAGATGAGATAATGTAAAAGACAGCCACTACAGTGCCTGACACAGACCTATGAGTGTTACAATGATTATAATATAGGCAACTACTTTGCATTTCTGCAATATTACAAAAGGAGCCTTGATGAATATGCCAGCCCATGAACATGTGAATTCATTTACATGCTTTCTTGTAGAGTTCAATTTACCATTGATTTTGAAAGGCAATTTGCAAAGCAGACACAAGAAATTATACACTGTGATAAAAACTGACTCAAGAACTATAAAAACACTGAGTTAGTGGAAGCTGGCACACACACCAGAAGAGGAGGAACTGCTGCCTCGTGGCAAGAGTACCCAGCAAAGCCCCAGACAGAAGCAGATTTGTTTCACAACCGCTACGTGCTAAATAGCTGTGCTTCCCATGAAAAACAGGTGTTTAGCAGGCACGTGGATACCAGAATGCCTGAGTGAGTTGGAGCCATCTCTTTCCCTGGACTGTTTAAGTGAGACAGTAACTTTCCATATATGAATCCAGCTTGAGTTGGAGTTTCTCTCACTTGCCACCAAGAAATCAATGCTTATCACACAGGATGGTTGTATAGATGAATGAGATAATACAGGAGGAAGCACTCAGCACAGTGCCTGGCATAGGGGAGCTCAATGCAAATCATCCATCTTCACCAGCCACTGCAGCCCCAGGAGTCACTAACATGGGGTACTAGGATGCTCAAGAAAGCCCCTCCTCATAAAGATTTAACAAGGGTAGGGAAACAGGGAGGGGAAGAGATTTGGGGCAAAGGAAGTGAAAGTAGGAAAGGATAATGCATACGTGGGGGCCGACTGAGATAGCCGAACAATAGAATGAGGATTCGTAGAGAGGAAAACAGATAAGCCAGCCAGGCTGAGGTCTGATAACTGCAGGGCTTAGGTGCTGGCTAAAGAGCTTGGACTTTGCCAGGTAAGACGTAGGGAGATACTGACCACCTGGCTTGATCCGACAGATCCCTGCCTGAGGTTGATAATGCAGCGAGGCGGCCATTTCTGAGGCTGCTGCAGTAATGAAAGGGAGGAAGGGCAGCCATTCTCGGCACTGGGCTCTGAGCTCTTCTGTTCCTGACCTCTTCCTTATATAGGATGAAATACCAGCCTCCAAGCACCAGATGCCTGTTAGCCTTTGTACCTGAGCAAGAAAAATGGAGATTCTATGGCGTTCATTTTGGCTAGCTGGCTGGCTGATTATCAGTTTTCTGTTTCTGCTTTCTTGCCTCACCCTCTGACTCAGCCTGTGTGCTGCTCTAGGTCCAGGTTCCTTTTCAGAGCTTTGTACCAAATTTCTTTTTCTTCTACCCACATCTCACTTTAAATAGTGCATGCAACTTATATTGCTTTCCACAGACTTTTCCTGAGGTTGGAAGGCAGTCCTGGTAGAATCTGTCCCACTAAAGCAAAGAGGAAGTAAGTCATTAGTTGTTAGTTTGACACAAAGATTTTATGAAAATGTCAAAGGTAGAACAAAGCAAAAGTTTCCTTTTTATAACCGTGAACGTGGTACTGTGGGATAAACCCTGGTGAGGGTCAGGAGACTTGACTTCTTGTCTTAGCTCTTTGGCTAACCGTCTTGTGGCCTTGGACAAGCTCCTTAATATTTCTGTCCCTGAGTTTTCTCATCTATAAAAAGAAATGGCTCTGAGACACTGTGAATTTGCTCCCAGTTCCATAATTCTAAACATCTGTCTTGAGAGTCAGCAGTTGGATGCAGTTCGTGAAGGCTTTTGCTCTGTATCTGACTGAGCCCCTCAGGAGTGGTCTTTACTGGGAGTTATCCTTTTTAGTTCTGTCAGTCCATTGAAAAATAGTCTGATTGGGACCGGCTTTACTCTTAGGAAGCCCTACATTTTTATTCAACTGTTACTGCACCGAGATGTAAAATGGAGTCCCCATTACAGATTTTTTCCCCCCATAATTAAGTAGGATATGCTCAGTCGCTCAGTCGTTTCTGACTCTTTGCAACCCTATGGTTTAACAACACAGGGTTGTCTTTCCCTATGGCAGACAACAAAGCTCCAGGGGGATGTGACTTGTAAACAAAGATACTTACGCAGGTGCCTTTTTTTTTTTTTTCTGTACATCATGTTTCCTTTACATATTCTCTTAGCGTACTTCATATCATTGGCTATTTCAACTATCGTTACAATTTTCTTTCTTACTTAATAAGTTTTTTTTCCCCCACAAAGAAATACAATTTTAAAAAATGATGTCAGCAGTGGTGCCAGATATACATTAGCAAGTAGCAGACAACAAAGCCCCAGGGGGATGTGAGAGCTGCGGAGTGACCCACTTGTTCAGTAGCTGTGTTCCTTACTCTCCCACACCAGTCTGGCAGTGGACAATTCAAATCTGTGCCCCAGGTAAATGACGGGTTTCTGTGTGTCAGGTAGTATTGAGATAATTGAAGAAAAGCTGAAAAAACTAATATTTAATCTGTGACTGCCAACTCCATGGATGGCAAGGCATTCTTAAACTGCTGGAAGGGTCCAGGACAGATATAATAAAATCAGGTAACAGTCCTCTCTCAAAACAAAGGAAAAGAGATATTGATTTAAAAATGCCTGGAAGTTCATGATGCACTCTTGCTCCATTACCCGTTAAAACCTACAAAACGACTCAAATTAAGCCTCCTAATCTCAGTATTGCCAGAATGGCTCAAATATAGACTAACTACAAGGCTTTGGAGCTGTGTTATCTGAGGCAGCAAATCAGCCGTGAAAAACGAAGCAGGAAAGCACTTCAAGTCAGATCCTTACTCTTGGCCCTCCAACTCAGAAAACCACTCTTTACCGGGGCGGGGTGGGGTGGGGTGGGGGGGAACCTCAGGCAGCCATCTCTCAGTCAGATAGGTTTTAATTACCTTGTAAGATGAACGGTAAGAGTCAGGACAATGCCAAGTAGCCAGAGATCCGGAAGTGTTATGCAAGATAAATACATATAATACAAAGTGTGAGAAATGGGCAGGAGCTGTGGCTGTCATCCTGTATCCACAGTGACACAGAGCAAGGCCATTGTTAATCTCCACACTGACCACTAGTAAAGAATGGACTTGAATAGATCTCTTATAGTTCAAAGATGAATGAGTGTGAAAAATGGGGCCTATGGAAGCACATTGGAGCAGGAAAAAAGGGGGCAAGTTTTTGATGAATCTTTGAATCAGACTTGCTTTGAAAATAATAAACAACAAGAAACAGGAGAAAATTCCAGAAAACTACTTGACAGGGTCCCTGTGAAAGAGATGTGGGAAGGCATGGGCCAAGATAAAAGGACAGTGAGGCATGGAAGAGATAAAAGCTTCAATTGGTTAGGATGAAAAAAAGATTATGTTTAAACACAATTTTTTTTAAAAAAATTAAAAATCTCTTTAAGGCAGCAAAGAGCAGAATTGAAAGATAGAAAATCAAACCAGTAACTGAAAGAGAAAGCTTTAAACAGTAAGAATGAAGAGAAAAAGTAAAAGTGATATGAAAACTTTGAGGTAAGAATGATAAATACAAAGGTTAGTGTGAGGAGATCTAATTAAGGAGTTACAGGTGTTTCTAAGTGAGAAAGAAAGATCAGTGAGAATGGAAGTAATAACTCATAATTGAGAAAACAATCTTCTGATGTGAAAAATTCTCCGTATATGCAGAGAAGGGCTTATTTTTGAAAAGAAGTCCAAATCCACAATGGCAGTGTTTTGAATTATAGAGACTTTGATGGTTAATTTTATGTGTCAATTTAGCTAGGCCATGACACTCATATATTGGTCAAATTTCATATATGTTTCTGTGGAGGGTTTTTTTTTGGATGGAATTATCATTTAAATCCATAGACTCTGAGTAAAGCAGATTGCTCTTCATAATATAAATGGGCCTCATCCAATCAGTTGAAGGCCTAAAGATTAAGACTCCCTCTCCCCATTTCTGGTGCTATAGTAGAAAACCCACCTGCCAATGAAGGAGACCTAAGAGATGTGGGTTCGATCCCTGGGTCATAAAGATCCCCTGGAGGAGGGCATGGCAACCCACTCCAGTATTCCTGCCTGGAGAATCCCACAGACAGAGGAGCCTGGCGGGCTAGGGTTGAAAAGAGCCAGACACGACTGAAGTGGCTTAGCATGCACACCCAATCTCCTTCACCAGTGAGCTCTCACAACGTCCTTACTTTCCTTCAAACCTTTATCACAGCTTATAGAAATGGATCTACCATTTGATTAACACCTTTTGATGCTGTGATTTATAATAAGAAATATCTATATATATAGTCTTCATTGTGATTCCTGGCACAGAGTTTCTAAAGCCCCTGAGATTTCCGAAGTGAGGAGAGTGAGTAAGATGTCTTGGTTATGTTAAGGCTTTCCACTTTTGGAAAGCCCTTAGGTAGCCTAAGCACTAAGGCTGGTTACCAAAGGGGTCAGTCACAGGATCAGAGTGTTGGAGCTTTCAGTCCCTGTCCCCTACCTCCTACCCCAAGTTTCTTGCATTGCAGGCAGATTCTCACCACTGAGCCACCTGGGAAGCCCAAAATCTCGAGGCACTTCCATGAAAACAGTCCAGGAAACAGGGGATAAGGATTAATGGGCAATTTGTGATTGTAGGAACTTTTGACATCATGAAGATCATCACAAACAACTTAGACTGGAAGAATGGACCTATGATTATATTCACTGTAGCTGGAATCATTTCAAGGAGCAGGAAAAGCAGTTGCCAGGGTAGAACATAAGAGATGGAGCTCCCTTAAGGGCAGGGCTGTAAGGACTTGCATAACCAGCTGACTCAGCTACTTCTCAGAAACTGATTAGTCCTCTACACTAAATAGAGTCTATATAGAGAGTACAAAGTATTTTACATTATCCTTTTAATTTTTAAGTTTATAATATATCAATATATTCTGGATATCTCTCTGTGTCAGCATGTATATAATCTCTCTGTGTCAGCATGTATATAATCTATCTTATTTTTTCTAAACACTCCATAGATTTTTTTATTAATACACTATAATTTTCCTAATTAGTACTCTATTAATGGACATCTGGGTTGTTTTAAATTTTCTATATTATAAACCATACTGCAGTTGCCATAATGCCCTTAGAATATACTACATTAATTTACACTTCTATCTGGTTTTTGAGAATGTTTCTTTCTCTATGACCTCATCAACATGAGGAATTATAAAGTGTTTTAAATGTTTTACAATTTATACGTGAAAATAATATCTTATTATTGTTTAATTTGCAAAGTCTTTAACAAGTTTGCAAAACAGTAATATAGAATGTTAAAACTACTTAGCAATTGGTAACTCTGGCTGTTAGGGTGGAGACAAATCCTAGAGTCCTCCTCCTGGGGTAGATGTTAACTCTTTAGTCCTGGATCTTGAAGAGATTCAGGGCTCCTGGGGGAAGGGAGCACATGGTAAGGTGCACATTGGCTGTTTATCAACAAGTATGGAAATATTTCGATATTTTTAATAGCACATAGGGTCTTACTAGCTTACTAGGTGGGATGCAATGAGCTACAGGTGCTGTAGGAGCTTGGCAGGCTAGTCTGTGGGGTCACAAAGAGTTAGACACAACTGAGCGACTGCGCACTCATGCACCTGCTGAGGGTCAGTACTGAAAGTAAAGCTACAGAATTATAGAAACTGGCAGTCCCTAATGAAATCCCTAATCCTAATCCTGTCATCTAAGTGATGCCTCCAGACAATGAGTTCCTCAAGAGCAAAGACCACATGCTTCCCACAGTGAATGCCACACCACAGATGCTCCATGACTGTTGACAGAGTCAATGAGACAGTGAGCCAACACTCACTGCCAGGCACTTGACAAGTTGTCCCTGGTCTTTTCTGATTATCTCAAGTGATAGGAAACTCATTACTGTGCAAGACTGCTGGAAACTTTGTGGTCAGCCCCCACACATTTTGCATAGGAAAATTTTTATTTCAAATAATTTTACCCTTCTTTTGTTTTCTGATAACTGTTTAGAGCAAATGTTTGGATTTCTCTTTGTCTTTTACACATATATTAAATATGAAATATCTATTCACATATGTCTAGTATGTAGATTTCTCTTCTGATTGTCGCCTCTTTTCAGACAACCTTCTTTTCCTATCATACTCCTTAGTCTCAAAATGTTCTATTCTTTATGCTTTAGCAATAGCAGATAGAATAGCTGAGAGGTGAGGTTGTGGGTGCAAGTGGTACAGCAAAACCAGAAGAGTGAAGGACAGACAGAAGGGGCATAAAAGAAACCTCACTAGCACTAAACATCCCTCTCCTTGGCCTTGAGCTAAGGTCAGCTCTCTTTGGTGGAATCATTTACATGGACCTTGACCACTAGAGCTCTTCAGAGGGTGGTGCGACAATTAATGCTCTTTGAAGAACTGATGGCTTTGATAGCCCAGAATGATTGGCACGCAAGTGTGTTGGAGAGAGTAGTCCTGCCATAGGTTCAAGCTTATCATAACAAGGTTTATAGGGACATACGATAACCATACAGTGGCTGAGGGAGATGTTTATTTTGTTAAATTGCCTTTGAATCTCTTTTGGAGCTGAATTTGCGATATTCTCCATGTTTAGTTATGGGTATGATTTTTATTGCTCTTGTTAGTGATAATGAGAACAAAATGCAAAGTACTAAACATACATCATTTCTATTTTTTACACCACCACCAGCACTTGGACATTATTATTCTCATTTCACAGATGAATACCACACAAGAAATAAATAGAGCCAGGAAATAAACACATCTAGCCTGTAGACCCTTCCCTCTTTTACATGGATTTATGCCAAGTAAACATAAAAGGCCCTGGTAACACTTGGCCAGGGAAAAGCTGTAGACTTGTACTCTTCCCAACTCCAGAAAGATAGAGCAGATTTGAAGTTTCAGATTTCCTTCTACTTTCAAAGAATAGGAACTCTGGTATTATCTTCTTTCAAGCATAGCAAACAGAAAAAGGCTCAAGTAAAGGTACAGTTCTAAGGAGTAAGAGGCGCAGGAGTAAGAGTGGAAACATTGTAACTATCTAAACACCTGAACGGAGAAGGCAGTGGCACCCCACTCCAGTACTCTTGCCTGGAAAATCCCATGGACGGAGGAGCCTGGTAGGCTGCAGCCCATGGGGTCGCGAAGAGTCGGACACGACTGAGTGACTTCACTTTCACTTTTCCCTTTCATGCACTGGAGAAGGAAATGGCAACCCACTCCAGTATTCTTGCCTGGAGAATTCTAGGGATGGCGGAGCCTGGTGGGCTGCCGTCTATGGGGTCGCACAGAGTTGGACACGACTGAAGCAACTTAGCAGCAGCAGCAGCAAACACCTGAAAACACAGGGGGACCTACATAGTCAATGTGCTGTGAAGGAATCACATGCTCATGTTACATTTTAGAAATGACATTGTGACTGCAAACAGTCACAACTGCCAACAACACTGGCTCAGACTTACTTGGTCACCAGAGAAACGCCCATGTGAACACACAGACACAGGCATGTACGCACACAGGATATGTGCTTAGTCAGTCCTCATTACTCACAGAATCCATACTTGTGAATTTTCCCACTTGATTAAATTTATTTGTAACCCTGCAGATTTATACTCAAGGCACCTTGGTGTCACTTGCAGACAGGCACAGAAGTGGAAAACTTGAGTTGCCTGATGTGCTCTTTCCCTGCTGAGGTCAAAATGACTCTTTACCTTCCTGTTTCAGCTCTCATACTATAAGCAAATGTCCTTTTCATGATCTATATCATGTTATTCAAATATTTGTGGTGTTTGTTGGTGATTTCACCAGTTCAAATGGCCTCCAAATGTATTCTTGAGCACAGAAGGCTATGATGTGCCTATTGGAGAAAATACGTTTTAGATGTGTGTTAAGTCGTTCAGGCATGACTTATACTGTTGTTGGCCATGAGTTCATCTATACTGAAGTACATATACTGAAAAATAAAATTTACTGAAACAACAGCATATATTAAATAAAGGGTCTTTAAATGCAAACACATAGAATAAGATTATATATTGATCAGTTGACTTAAGCATTGTAACAAGAGACTCACAGGATCTAACTCTGTATTTCCCTTAGAATCAGTGGTTCAATATTTGCCAGTTCAGTGTTTGTGGCAACTTTATAGGGCATAAGCACCATGAATAACTCTACAAATCAACTCTATGTTTATAGATATAGTGTGTACTGGCATATATGCATGTGTGTATTTGTGTAGCACCCTATATCCTAATTCACTGAGGCCCTGCAATTATAATTATGTTATTCAGTGATAAATGATACTTAGAAAAAAACTATTGCCATTCAAAAAGTATGTTTTTAAGGGGCTTCCCCGGTGGCTCAGTGGTAAAGAATCTGCCTGCCAATGCAGGAGACATGGGTTCGATCCCTAGTCTGGGAAGATCCTACATGCCTCGGAGCAACTAAGCCTGTGATCCATAAGAGATGACCCCTCAGTGAGAAGTCCCTGCAATGAGAAGCCCAAGCACCACAGCTAGAGAGTAGCCCTCACTCACCACAACTAGAGAAAAGCCCATGCAGCAACAAAGACCCAGTGCAGTCAAAAATAAATAAATGAAATTTTTAAAAAGTATGTTTTTTAAAATTGGGGCTTAAAGATCCTACAATTCATCTTTTGTTTCACTAGCAATATTTTTGATCAGCGATCATTTAATTGCACCAGTGTAATAATGTTGCTTAACTACTGCTTGGAAGAGTGGGTGTATGTGGGTGCCATAATAGTTTGTGAATGTTATTGCAAAAACACTTACTTGGAATATGAATGCATTCCAAGCAACATTTTCACTCCAGAAATCTATCCAAGAGTTTGTTATCAAGTTGATGAATGGACTCTTGAACATAATATTCTGTTCAGGTTTCTTTGGCCATGTCAACATATCCAATAATGTCAAACAACCACTCAAACTGAGTCAGATCCTGCTAGAGCTGGGTGCTACCCTTTTGTGAAAGTCAGACCTGAATCCTCCCAAGTCCACTCCCCTCCTAGCTACCACAGAGAGTGGAGCAAGACAGTTCTGGTACATTTACCTCTCTGCACCGCTGCCTTCCAGGGACTTCCCAGCATCTTCCTGCTCTCCATGTTTCACTAGGTCCAGTTTCAACATATCTTGATTTGGGAAAGAAATCAACTAAAAAAGAAAAAAATGGTAAAAAATGTAAGGCAAAAATTTTGTTCCTTATTTGATCATTTCCATAATTGATTTAGAAAAAGCAGCCTGGGCTTCCCTGGTGTTTCAGTGGTAAAGAATCTGCCTGCCAGTGCAGGAGACACAGGTTTGATTTCCAGTGCAGGAAGATCCCACATGATGCAGAGCAACTAAGACAACATGCTACAACTATCCAGCCTGGGCTCTAGAGCCTGGGAGCTGCTACTGCTGAGCCCACATGCTGCAACTACGGAAGCCTGGGCTCTAGAGCCTGGGAGCTGCTACTGCTGAGCCCACATGCTGCAACTACTGAAGCCTATGCACCCTAGAGCCCCTGCTTGTCATAAGAGAAGCCACCGCAATGAGAAACCACCCACCACAACTAGAAAAAAGCCTGTGCAGCAATGAAGACCCAGTACAGCCAAAAATAAATAAATAGAGAAAAATTATTATATTTTTTTTTAAAAAAGAGAAGCAACCTGTATAGTGGAAAGAGTCTTAGACTGAGAATCAGGATATTATTTTCATCCATAATGTTAATTACCTACGTCATCTAGGCAAGTGAGTCAACTAGGCCTGAATTTCCTTATCTGAAAAGGTTGAAGTTGAACAAAATATCCTTTGGAGTCTCTTGTAGGTGAAAAGTTCCTGGACTCTATGCTTCTACCTGGCCTACTAAAGATAGTCTTGAGGTTTTCCAGATCACACTGTCATTAGAATGACTTCTATTGTGCTTTAGAGCCTGAAAATGGAAATTAATGAGTATAACACATCATATTAAATCTGACAATAGTCCCATCCAGTCCTAGTTGGCTGAAGAATGTGTTGGTTTTTTTCAACCTCATCCTCAGAGATTGAAAGTACTAATAAGTTGTTAATTTACACATTCAATACATATTATTGGGCCCCTATTATGTTGTAGTAGCATGTTGAAAACAAGATATGGTCCGCATCCTTAAGCCAAACCAAGATGTGTGCAAGTCCAGAGTTTGATAAAAACTTGGTGCTCAGAGTAGGTTAATAATCTGATATCCTATTCTTTTAAATTATGCTTCACACATTTTAAATAATGAGAAAAGGAAATGCCAGCACCAAAGGGAAATGGTTTTCTATTTAATTCAAAGGTATAAATCTAATTTATATTTTGCCACTATAATGTCAGAAAGTGAAGAGGAATTAAAGAGTCTCTTGATGAGGGTGAAAGACAAGAGTGAAAAAAATCTAGCTTAAAACTCAACATTCAGAAAACTAAGATCGTGGCATTCAGCCCCATCACTTCATGGCATATAGATGGGGAAAAAGTGGAAACAGTGATTTTGTTTTCTTGGGCTCCAAAATCACTGCAGATGGTGACTACAGCCATGAAATTAGAAGATACTTGATCCTTGGAAGGAAAGCTATGACAAACCTAGACAGCATATTAAAAAGCAGAGACATCACTTTGCCGACAAATGTCCATATAGTTAAAGCTATGGTTTTTCTAGTAGTCACGTATGAATTGGAGAAGGAAAGGGCCACCCACTCCAGTGTTCTTGCCTGGAGAATTCCATAGACAGAGGAGCCTGGAAGGCTATAGTCCACAGTGTCTCAAAGAGTCAGACACGACTGAGTGACTATCACTCACTCACTCACTCATGTACGAATGTGAGCGTTGGTCCATAAGGAAGGCTAAGCCCCAGAAATTTGATGTTTTCAAACTGTAGTGCTGGAGAAGACTCTTGAGAGTCCCTCGGACTGCAAGGAGATCAAACCAATCAATCATAAAGGAAATCAACCCTGAATGTTCATTGGAAGAACTGATGCTGAAGCTGAAGCTTCAATACTTTGGCCACTTGATGTGAAGAGCCTGGTCTTTTCATTGGAAAAGGCTCTAATGCTGGGAAAGGTTGAAGGCAAAAGGAGAAAAGGGCAGTAGAGGATGAGATGGTTAGCATTACTGACTCAATAGACATGAGTTTAAGCAAACTCCGAGAGTTAGTGAAGGATAGGGAAGCCTGCCATACAGCAATCCGTGGGGTCGCGAAGAGTCATACAGGCTTAGCGACTGAAAAACAACAGTTTCTGTTTTACCATAAGAAAATTGTGTGTGGCAAGCTGAGTTCTAGAGATATTTTAGGAACCAGACTGGACTTCCCTCATGGTCCATTTGTTAAGACTTCATGCTCCTAATGCAGAGGTTGTGGGTTCAATCTCTGGTCAGGGAACTAAGATCCAGCCTGCTCCATGGTGAAGCCAAAAAAAAAAAAAACTTGCTACTTCTCATTCAAAGCAGCTATCCCATGACCCACTGGCCACCCCTGCATCTCCCTCACTGAAGATTACAACTTTTTTTTTTTGATAATTATCAAATAAAATCAGAAAATGTTTATTAAGTAATTACTATAAGACTGATTTCTTTTGCTCTGGGTGTCTAGATATTTTATTGTTTGTGTTATTTTTATAAGCTATTCAACACTCTTTGTAAAACAAGATAAGGTAGAAATAAACTGTTAGCTTAATCAAAACTGTGACATTTCTATGTATCAGTTTAGCTAGCATTTAGTATCTGTTTATATTTAACCTGACTAAATGTTTTTGTGTGTGTGTGTTTTTAAGGTGCAAAATCTTCTAAATAACAATCTGCTATGTAAAGCATTGTATTTCCCTTTATTAGATTTTATACTATCTCCTATATAAATCAAAGTTTGGCAAAGCAAATCAGATTTTCCTATTAGCATACATTATAAAGTCAAGTCATTTTTGTTTGTTTGTAAATTAATCTTCAATTTGGAGCTTCATTATTGTCATTTTGGCAACTCCTCCCTTTCATCTTCTCTACATCTGTAAACACTATTGTAGTTCTGAATTCAATAACATTTTTGGCAAATCTTTTAGTAGAGAATTTTGGTAATAAAAAATAACTTCTGTCCCTAAGTCATCTGTTCTGTTCTTTTCAAACTTTTCTTAACATACAGTTCATTATATTGGGATATACCTAGAAATAAAAGTTTTTGATAAATAATGTTTTCCTGTAAATCTTGAAATACAGAGGTTGAGATTTCACCATGGAAATATTTTAATTACTTAGAATGCCATATAACTTTACTTCATGGAATTGAACTAATAAAAAACAAAATTTTTGTTAATAGCCAATGTGCGATGTTTGTTGTGAAATAAACTAAGTTTTGTATAGAAGTAGAGTTTTATGACATTTTATCTTTTTTTTTTGCTGCACTGTACAGCTTGTGGGTTTTATTTCCCAGTCTAGGGATCAAACCCAGGCCCTTGACAGTGAGAGTGCAGTGCTCTAACCACTGGACCACCAGGGGATTCCCTTATCTTTTAATTTTGCTAATTAGGGAAAAAAAAAACCCTAAAACTGTGGCACTCACTGTGAATCTAAAATCTACAGTTCCTCTTAGAATCTACCCAAACAGAGGCAAAATTAATATTTCTTTCATGTTTTAATTCCCTCTGAAAGAAAATTATCTTAAGTATATTTCTAGAATTAGTCTGAAGAAAATGAAATTTTGCTAAATGATTAAGCTAATCTTTTTCTGCTTCAGCTAGTCAGTATTTTAAGTCGAGTCCGTAGTGATCTTGTATTATCTTAAAACTTAATCATAATTAACTTGCCTCTCCCAACTTTATAGAAGAGGGAACAATTCTTATTATAAGACCTTTGCCGATAGAAATATAGATCAATGGAACAAAATAGAAAGCCCAGAGATAAACCCACGCACTTATGGACACCTTATCTTCGACAAAGGAGGCAAGAATATACAATGGAGAAAAGACAACCTCTTTAACAAGTGGTGCTGGGAAAACTGGTCAACCACTTGTAAAAGAATGAAACTAGAACACTTCCTAACACCGTACACAAAAATAAACTCAAAATGGATTAAAGATCTAAACGTAAGACCAGAAACAATAAAACTCCTAGAGGAAAACATAGGCAAAACACTCTCCGACATAAATCACAGCAGGATCCTCCATGACCCACCTCCCAGAATATTGGAAATAAAAGCAAAAATAAACAAATGGGACCTAATTAAAATTAAAAGCTTTTGCACAACAAAGGAAACTATAAACAAGGTGAAAAGACAGCCTTCAGAATGGGAGAAAATAATAGCAAATGAAGCAACAGACAAACAATTAATCTCAAAAATATACAAGCAACTTCTGCAGCTGAATTCCCGAAAAATAAATGACCCAATCAAAAAATGGGCCAAAGAACTAAACAGACATTTCTCCAAAGAAGACATACAGATGGCTAACAAACACATGAAAAGATGCTCAACATCACTCATTATTAGAGAAATGCAAATCAAAACCACAATGAGGTATCATTTCACACCAGTCAGAATGGCTGCTATCCAAAAGTCTACAAGCAATAAATGCTGGAGAGGGTGTGGAGAAAAGGGAACCCTCTTACACTGTTGGTGGGAATGCAAACTAGTACAGCCACTATGGAGAACAGTGTGGAGATTCCTTAAAAAACTGGGAATAGAACTGCCATATGACCCAGCAATCCCACTGCTGGGCATATACACCGAGGAAACCAGAATTGAAAGAGACGCGTGTACCCCAATGTTCATCGCAGCACTGTTTACAATAGCCAGGACATGGAAGCAACCTAGATGTCCATCAGCAGATGAATGGATAAGGAAGCTGTGGTACATATACACAATGGAATATTACTCAGCCATTAAAAAAAATACATTTGAACCGGTTCTACTGAGATGGATGAAACTGGAGCCCATTATACAGAGTGAAGTAAGCCAGAAAGAAAAACAACAATACAGTATACTAATGCATATATATGGAATCTGAAAGATGGTAACGATAACCCTATATGAGGGACAGAATGAGAGACACAGATGCATGGAACAATTTTATGGACTCTGAGGGAGAAGGTGAGGGTGGGTCGTTCTGGGAGAATGGCATTGAGACATGTGTATTGTCATATGTGAAACAGAGCACCATTCCATGTTCGATGCATGTGACAAGGGCTCGGGGCCGGGGCAGTGGGATGATCCAGAGGGATGGGAGGGGGAGGGAGGTGGGTGGGGGTTCGGGAAGGGGAACACATGTAAACCCATGGCTGATTCTTGTCAATGTATGGCAAAAACTATTACAATATTGTAAAGTAATTAGCCCCCAAGTAAAATAAATAAATTTATAAAAAAAAAAAAAAAAAAAAAAAAAAAAAAAAAAAAAAAAAAAAAAAGACCTTTGCCATTCAATACTGTGTTCAGAGTTAGAGAATTAGGAAAGATAAGAATGCCTATTACAAGCTGTTTATCAACTAAGAATGTATTTCTTCTTGACATTGTCAAGGAGTAGTTAAAGTTTAAATTATTTGTTTACAGAAAGAAGTTTTTAAATGCCTAGAGTAATATTTGACCTTTATTATATGAATCAAAAGAGTGTGAGAACTTCTAGTCATGTTTTTGCTCATCCTCAAGAACATCACTGAATTTGACGGGGGAAAGTCACTAGTACATCCGTGTATACATGTATACTAAGTATTTATATTTTTATTACATTTTATCTTACAATAAAATGCCATAGAGATGGAATTGTGTTTTGCCTTGAGTTTTATTATAATGTATGTGCTCAGAAATATTAAATATTGGTGAAGAAAATAAGAATATTAAATAATTAAAATTACTGTGTGTTGATATCAAGCAGACATTATGCTTAGCATTTTATGTAAATCACAACTTTATTCAGTCATGATGATGATGATAATGATGATAATGACAATAGATATCGTTTGTTAAGTAGCCATTATGTGCCACTACCTGTGAGGCACCTAAGATATAATAGTGTACATGGGAGGCACAATCCCTGACCTTAAGAGTTTAAGATTAGTGATGAGGTGTAAACAGATCAACAGTTATGATATAGTGTGGTGAGGGCTGTGTGGGAGAAGTATGTGTGTTATAGAAACACACTGGAGGGATGTCTGACACAGGTTTTATTGAGGCATAAAGAGAAGGTATGTGTCACATAAGACTCTCCGGATGAACTGACATCGAAACAGAAATAAAAAGATGAACTGACCACACACATACACACACAAAAAATTCAACAGTATTCCCAGAAGAAAAATGAGCTGAAGAAATATCCAGAGGGTAGAATATGCCTGATGCTTCCAAAAGGACTGAAAAATTTTCAATATGGCAGGAGTAGAGAGTATGAACATGGACAAAATAAAGCACAAGCTTGAGAGGAAAGTTTGAGCTGCCATGAAAGCCACACTGAGGAACTGAAACATGTACATGAATGACGGGAGCAGGCAAGACCATTGGCAATCAAACGAGTTAGAAAGCCTGCAGTCATTTGGCAAAAACAAAACAAAGCAAAAAATGATTAACACTAGCAGAGTGATAATGTGAATGGATAAAATGTGATTTGAATTGAGAGACATTTAGGATGTAGATTTGATAGGTCTCAAAGGTGGGAGTGAGGGAGATTGAGGAGAAAGAGATTTTGGGGAGATGCAGTTGACATTTAATGAAATTAGGAACAAAGGAGTAGGACCAGGTTTTGGAGTAGGGGAAAGAGAGTACTTACTTTTGATGGGCTGAGTTTTAGGTGGCGATTGAATATTCAAGTTAATCAAGAATTTACGTATGAGGAAGTGAAACTGAATGAAGTTAATAACTTGTTCAAGATCACACAGCAGAATTTGAGCCCATGACAGTGTAAGTTCCAAATTCTGTTAAGCATGCTTTTGTACTACACTCCTCAAATCTTTGTGCAAAACTCTTCTCTAGAGATACGGATTTTGACAGTTTAGACTCTTAGTGCTTCTTATTTAATCCTATACGACAGTGTCAGGATACTGGTTTCTAATTCAGCTATTCCACTCACTTCTTGACTCTGGGAAAATTCTTAATCTTCCAGAGTTACTGTCTTTAAAAGGAAGGAGGTGGACCAGATTGGTATTTTTCAAAGAGGCTTTGGAAGTAGGAGTGGAAGGAGCTTAGAAAAAAAGAGCATGAACAAACATGTATCCTGAGAAAAGCTATCACCTGGAAGGATTCCTCAAACCATAGACTCTACCTAGGTCCTTCTCCTCCCTCTTATTCTGACATTCCTGCCAGCAAAGGCATCCCTTCCAGCTGAGATCTATAACTTTGGTTTTTTCTGTCTCCTTCAGATATACTCAGAGAAAAAAAGATTGATAACCTCCAGATTAGATGATATCAAAATCCTTCATGTACTCTTGGATATTTCAAAAGTCTATTACTGAAAATCACCTTCTTTAAAATACACGAGAGAATGGTGTTTTGCTTGTTTTTTTGCTACGTCTTCTTTCATCTGCCATCTATTTACTGCATACTTAGTATGGGTCAGATCAGGCACGAAGACACTCAGGATATAGCTGTGAGTAAGACAAAGTCCTATACTTAGGACACTTGCATCCTGGTAGGGAGGGACAGATAATGAACTTTGAACAACACAGGTTTGAATTGTGTAGGTCCATTTATATGCAGGCAGGAGGAGAAGGGGATGACAGAGAATAAGATGGTTGGATGGCATCACAGACTCAATGGACATGAATTTGAGCAAGCTCTGGGAGTTGGTGATGGACAGGGAGGCTTGGCGTGCTGCAGTCCGTTGGGTCGCAAAGAGTGGGACACGACTGACTCACTGAACTGAGCTGATTTATATGCAGATTAAAAAAAATACAGTACCTATATTTTCATTTTAAAGATCTTTAAATTAACTAAGTGTGGGGGAAAGTTTGCATTCAGTAAGAGATCACAATATGTGAATCAAAAAAACTAGGGTTTGAGTCCTGATTCTATCTGAACTGTTTCGGCTTCCTGCCGTTGGGTGAGTCATTTATCAGTTCTTTTGTTTTTGAGGCAGAGATAGCAGTACTTAGATTTTTACTCAGTGGCGTGTCAGTGACTCTAACCCCCATGTTGTTCAAGAGTAACTATACACAGAAAATCACCAAAATGATAGAAGTCGTAAATAACACTCTCAAGCAACTTGATTGAACTGAAATATTTTCATTTTCAGACTACCTCTCTACCTAACAACAGAACACACATTCTTTTCAAGTGTACACAGAACATTCACCAAAAAAAGACAATACTCTGGGCTGTAAAGCAAACCTTTATTATTATTTAGTCACTAAGTCGTGTCTGACTCTTTTGTGACCCCATGGACTCACCCACCAGGCTTCTCTGCCCATGGGGTTTTCCAGGCAAGAATACTAGAGTGGGTTGCCATTTCCTCCTCCAGGGATCTTCCCAACCCAGGGATCCAACTCGTGTCTCCTGAATTGCTGGCAGATCCTTTACCATCTGAACCACTGGGGAAGCCCAAAGTAACACACTTTCAAATGAATTGAAATCAGGACTAAAATAAAATTAAACTAAAAATTAATAGTAAAGTTATCTAGAAAATCCCCTCATATTTAGAAATTAAACAACAACAATATTTAGAAATATTCTGAATATTCCATGGGACAAAAAAGTCTCAAGGGAAGTTAGAAAACATTTTGAACTGAATAGCAAGAAAAATGTAGCATATCAAAATTTGGACAATGAAGTTAAAACAGTTTTTAGAGAAAAATTTGTAGCAATAACTGTTATATTGGGAGGGGGATGTCTCAAATCAATAATCTAATCTTCTACCTTCAGTAATAAGCAAAAGCAGAGCAAACTAAACCCAAAGCAAAGAAAGAAAAAGATAAAGATGAGAAGAGAAATCAAGAAAACTGGATGCACAAAAACAATGGAGGAAGACAGCATAACCAAAAACTGGCTCTTTTAAAAGATCAATATAATTGATAAAGTTGTAGCAAGAATGGCCAAGAAAAATAGAAGACACAAAGTATTATTCCAAAAGCAAAAATTGGACAAAGAAGGGGTGAACATAAATGGATAATTAGGAAATACAGTAACAACGTTATGCTCATAAATTCAACGACTTAAATGAAACGGACCAATTCCTTGAGAGACACAAACTATCAGAGCTCATGTACAAAAAAATTAGGTATTCTGACTAGTCATATATCTACTAAAGAAATTAAATTTGTAGTTAAAAACCTTCCAACAAAGACAACTCAAGACTCAGATGGCTTGTCTGGCAGATTCTACCAAAAATTTAAGGAAGAAGTAATACCAATTCTACAAATGGTCTTCTAGGAAAATCGAAAAGGAGACAGTATTTCTCTACTCATTTTATGAGGTCCATATTACTCTGATACCAAAACCAGCAAAGACACAAGAAAATAAAACTATAGACCAACAATTCTCATGAATATATTCAAAAATTCTCAAAAAAATTTTAGCAAGTTAAACCTAGCAACACATGCAAAAGATAACATCATGAGAAAATGGGGTGAAAGCCAAGAAGGCAGGCTACTTCAACATTCCAAAATTAATATGGATTACATTGACTAAAGAAGACTGAAAAAGAAAAACTACACAATTATTTCAATATATATAGAAAAAATCATTTGACAAATAAAATTATAGTTATGATAGAAACTCTCAGCAAACTAGGACTAGCAGGGATTTTTCTCAATATGATAAAAAGAATCTCCTAAAACTTAAAGCTAAATGATACATAATTAGATATTATAAATTATGTGTTGTAAATTATATATAATGATGAAGAAGAATACTTTTGCATTCATACTGGAACAATATTCAAGACTGAAACACGATTCTCACCATCCCTATTTAGAAGCATATTAGAAGTTCTAGTCAGTGCAATAAGGCAACAAAAAGTAAAAGTTACTCAGGATCACTTACTATGGCCCCCAAAATGAAATATTTAAGTGTAAATAACAAATATTGGCAGAATTTGCATGCTTAAAGACTACAAAACACAGATGAAAGAAATCAAAAGAGAACTAAATTTATTGTGTTTGGGTACTGAAACACTCTTAAGAAAATGAAAGACAAGATACAGACTGGGAGAAAATATCTGCAAATCATATATATGACAAAAGAATTATATCTACAATATATAAAAAGTTTTCATAACTCAACAACAACAACAAAAATCCCTAAAAACATGGGCAAAAGATTTGACAGACACTTCACTGAAGGAGATATATAGATAGTAAATAAACACAAGATATGATCCTCAACATTATTAGTCATTAGGGAAATGGAAAATAAAACCACAATGTGATACCTTGACTATAAAGAAAGCTGAGCGCTAAAGAATTGATGCTTTGAAACTGTGGTGTTGGAGAAGACTCTTGAGAGTCCCTTGGGCTGCAAGGAGATCCAACCAGTCCATTCTAAAGGAGATCAGTCCTGGGTGTTCATTGGAAGGACTGATTTTGAAGCTAAATCTCCAATACTTTGGCCACCTGATGCGAAGAGCTGACTCATTTGAAAAGACCTTGATGCTGGAAAAGATTGAGGGCAGGAGGAGAAGGGGACGACAGAGGATGAGATGGTTGAATGGCATCACCGACTCAATGGACATGGGTTTGGGTGAACTCCGGGAGTTGGTGATGGACAGGGAGGCCTGGCGTGCTGCGGCCCGTGGGGTCGCAAAGAGTCTGACACGACTGAGCGACTGAACTGAACTGAATATGAAAACAAAAACTGAGAGTACGAAGTCTTGATAAGAGTGTGGAGTGCATGGAACTCTCATATACTACTGATGGGAATAAAAATGGTACAGCTATTTTGGAAAACAGTTTATCAGTTTCTTGTAAAGTTAAACTTACATTTGCCATATAAATGTAACAAGCTTACCCCAATGTATTTACCTTAGAGAAATGAAAACTTAGGTTCACACAAAAACCTATATTCAAATAATTGTGGCAGTGCTATTCAGAACTACAGAAACCTGCAACAACTGAAATTTGGGTGATGGATCAAGTGGTACATCCACTAAATGAAATACTACTTAGGAATTAAAAGGAATGAACTATTAATATTCTCAGAATCATTGATACTTTATGTTTACCGAATATGCTATGTAAGATGAAAGAAACAAAGCTCAAAAAGTTACATATTGCATGATTCCACTATATGAAAATCTGGAGAAAAAACACTGTAGGAATAGAAATAAGATCAAGAGTTATTTACTATGATTTAAGGGTGTGTGTGTGGCAGGGAGTGGTTTAAAAAAAAAAATTACTTGTTTTTGACAGCTCATGGGCTTCCTCTAGTTGTGGTGAGCCTGGGCTGCTCTCCAGTTGCGGTTCTCAGGCTTCTCACTGCAGTGGCTTCTCTTGTTGCAGAGTGCAGGTTCTAGAGTGTGCAAGCTTCAGTTGCTGTGTCAGACGAGCTTAGTTGCCCCATGGCACATGGAATCTTCCCAGACTAGGAAACCTGTCTCCCTTGCTTTGGCAGGGAAACAAAGGAAGTAACCCAGAATGGCCATTGGACCACCAGGGAAGTCTGGGGAGTCGGTTTGACTATAAAGTTGCAGCATGGGGGAATTTTTGGGGTGAAGGAACTGTCTGTATCCTGACTGTGATGGTTGTTACACTATGCGATAATTTATCAAAACTCATGGAATGAAAATTTTAAATAATTTAAAAAAATGGAAATCACAAAAGAAAAAATGGAACTGATTCTAAAAATACTTTAATCTTTCTCTATGTAGATATAATTCTAAATAAAATTCCTAACTAAAAACACAGAGAAAATTTTAAAAAGTGGGGGGTGGTTTAGTCACTAAGTCGTGTCCGACTCTTGTGACCCCACGGACGGTTGCCTGCCAGGCTCCTCTGTCCATGGGATTCTCCAGGCAAGAATACTGGAGTGGGTTGCTGTTTCCTTCTCCAGGGGATCTTCCCGACCCAGGAATTGAACCTGGGTCTCCTTCACTGCAGGCAGATACTTTACCAACTGAGCTGTGAGGGAAGCCCCCCCCCAAAAAAAAGTGGGTGAGGAGTTTACAAACCATGAGATCCGTTAGGGGAACACAACTGCTGGCAACCATTAGAGGCAATACAGAGATGTCTAAAGCACTGTGTGTGCATTCTCAGTCTTGTCCAACTCTTTGCAACCCCATGGACTGTAGCCCACAAACTCCTCTGTCTATGGGGTTTCCCAGGCAAGAATACTGGAGTGGGTTGTCATTTCCTCCTCCAGGGGATCTTCCCAACTCAGGGATTGAACCCGCATCACCTGTGTCTTGTGCATTAGCAGGAGGATTCTTTACCACTAAGCCACCAGGGAAGCCCAAAGCACTATAGTCAAACCCAGAAGATAATTGGCATATTAATCACAACCTTCTTCCCATCTTTGGAATTTTTCAGAGGGCCCACTTGGCCATTCTGGGTTACTTCCTTTGTTTCCCTCACTTGTGCTGTGGGCGACAGAAAGAGTGGGCTATTGTGACCTCAGAAGCATTCCAAGTGGGTGCTTGTAGATCTGGAATGCCCTGCCTGGAGACCCGGGATGCCCCAGACTCCAGATGCTGGAGTGGCTAAGGGTGACTGATGGGGTGGTGGAGGGGAGCTTTCTGGGTGAGCATGTCTGTGCTCAGACTTCTAGCCCACCCACTGGTGCCTGCAGATTGGAAACCAGAAACGTGGGATGAGACAAAAAATGTAAAGAGTATAGAAAGGAACTTGCTTAGTGAGGCCGAATGCCTGAGGGGCTGGGAGAGCCTGAGGGAGAGTAGAAGGGACACCCTGTGGAGAAAGATGAGGACCCAGAAAAAGGTCAAATGTCTGAGCAGATGCCAACCCACCCTAACCTCTTTTTCTTTTTGTTTCATTGTTTTTTCTTTCTCTTTTCCTCCTTTTCCTCTCTCTTCTCTTTTCATCCCCCACCCTGACACCCAACCCTGTATAGTCCCTCCTCTCTTGTGCTTCTGTATCTCCTTCATTACTCCCTCCCTTCTCACAATCAGTCAGCTGAATAGCATGTATTTAGGGAACTTGGCAGAGACAAGACCAAAGGTGTGAAGGGCCGTTAGTTTCTGGTGGCTGCCATAACGAACTACCATCAACTTGGTGGCTCAAAACAACATAGACTTATTCCGGAGGCTGAAAGTCTGAAATCAAGGCATTGGCAGGGCTTCAGCCCTCTGAGGGCTGTAGGATAAGGTGACTACATTCAGTAAGCCAAGTAGTTACTGATGATGAATTATTACTTGGACTCGTACTGGAATAGAGCAAGTAAGAAGTAAATGCACTTCATGAGTCCTGTACTTATAGAATCAACAGTGTGGTAGGAATTTACAATATCTCCACTCCCTAAACCCTACATATAAAATATAACACAAGAAAGTAAAAGAACACAATAGTTCAATAATGTCATGTAAAATGTGATTGAGAACAATCTGGTTAGTCAAGACTAGCATATATCTCATGATTAAAGAACTAATAACATAATAGAAACTAACTAATAACATAATAGAAAAATGGACAAAGGATGTGAACAGAGAGTTCATATAAAAGACATAGAAATTAAATGTTCCAAAAGATGCTTAAGCTTATTTATAAGAAAAGAAATGCAAACTAAAACTACTTTCAATATATACTTTTTCTTGTCTATTTTATAGTTAAAATCCAAAAGTTTGGTAATATTCTCTTGGTGAGGCTATGGAGAGAGTCATTCTTACACTTTACTGCTGAAGTGTAAATTGACACAACCCTGACAGTGGCAATTTGACAATATCTCTAAAATTTACTTATAAGAATGTGAAGGATATATTGTTTGATCCTACTTCAAAGATTTGACTTTACAAAAAAATTTACTCAGGTGCAAAATGGTCTATATACAAAATGTCTATATGTCATTATCTTAAAGAGCAAAATATTGGAAATAAGCCTGAGATTTTGCAGTAGGAGACTGGGAGATATGACTGTTAAAACAGGTACCCGGGAAGTCCTTATGAGGGAGGTGGGTGGTGTCTCATGACTCAAACCTCTCTTTTTGGCCCTTTCTTTCATTCTTCTCAAATAGCAATCATCTTCATTTCAGTGAAGGTTTCTCTGCAGCTTTGCTTTCTTCCTGACTTCTGTTCAGCATTTCAAGAAAAGGTTTCAGAAATATTCTCTTTGAGGTCTACAGTAGGAGCATATTGAAGCTCATTCTCATTTTTTACCCAGAGGCTAGTCCAGTCATGCTGACATAAATATGTAGGGCCTGGATCCATCACAGCCAATGAAACTATTCATTTGGAATAAAATACCTGATTAATCCTGGGTCTGTACCCTTCAGAGGAAATGCATACATACTCATACAGGCATACATACTCATACACACTCATCCACTCTAAAGTCCCACATCAATGTGTTTATATCTATGGACTCCAAGTCCATCTTTTCTGGTGTAAAATCAGAGGACAATGGAGAAAGCTAAGATTTGAATTCAGAAGATGCAGTGTTTTAATATTCACTAACCATAGAACCTTGAGCGATCACTTAATATGAGATTCCATTTCTCATCAACAAAATGGGAATCAGAGTAATATCTGTGACATTACTTAGCTTTTGCTGCCCAACACACCATCCAAAATATAGTGGCTTAAAGCAATTAACTTTGCCCGCAGTTCTGCAGGTCACCATTTGATCTGGCTTAGCTAGGTGGTTCGGTCTTAGCTAAGCCATCTCCTGCTTCTGCAGTTGGTCTCTGGTAGTCTCAGGGAGACAGCTTATCTCTGCTCCTTGAAGTCTCTTCTCTCCAGTTGACTAGCCTGGGCTTGTCTTAAGTTGGAGACAATTTCTGATAGGCAATCAAAGCTCACAAGGCCCCCTGGGACTTAGTCTTAGAGCTGTGGATTGTGTCCCCCCTCAAATTCATATTTTGAAGCCCCAATTACCAATGTGACTATATTTGGGGATAGGGCCTATAAGGAAGTAATAAAGATTAAAGTCATAAAGGTGGGGCCTTAATCTACCAGGACTAGTGTCCTTATAAGACATCAGAGCTCTCTCTCTCTTTCTATGCACAAGCACAGAGGAAAGGCTGTGTGAGGATAAGATGAGAAGGTCTGCAAGCCAGGAAGAGAGGTCTCACCACACACCAAACTGGACAGCACCTTGATCTTGAACTTCTACCTCCAGAACTATGAGCAAATAAATCTCTGTTGCTGAAGCCATCCGGTCTGTGGCGTTTTGTTATGACAGCCTGAGTAGACTAAGATGCTTGGAGTTGGCATAATATCACCTCTTACATGTGCTCAGTTGCTAAGTCATGTCAGACTCTTTGTGATCCCATGGCTGGAGCCCACCGGGATCCTCTGTCCATGGGATTCTCTAGGCAAGAACACTGGAGTGGGTTGCCATTTCCTCCTCCAGGGGAGCTTACTGACCCAGGGATCAAACCTGCATCTCCTGCGTCTCTTGCATTGGCAGGTGGGTTCTTTACCACTGAGGCACCTAGGAAGCCCAATATCACCTCTATCACATTCTGTTGGCCAAAGCAAGACACTACAAATGAGCCCAAAGACAAAGGGTTAGGAAATAGATTTAACATTAAAAAAAATATATTTATTTATTTGGCTGTGCCAGATCTTATTTTCGGCATGTGAGATCTAGTTTCCTGACGAGGGATTGAACCCTGGCTCCTTGCATTGGGAGCATGGAGTCTTAGCCACTGGACCACCAGGGAAGTGCCTAGACTCCACACCTTGATGGGAGGAGCTGCAAAGTCCCCTACTGAAGGAGCATGGCCATAGAAATAATAATCTAAAGCATCTGCTATACAGTTTTTGTATGGATCACATGAAATCATGGATATGACAGTACTTCTTCAGTTATAAAGCCCTATAATGCTACAGTCCATGGCGTTGCAGAGTCAGACACAACTTAGCGACTAAACAACAATAGCAACAACAAAACAGTGTTAACTATGATATGCCACCTGCAGCATTTTGTAGTGGTTGTGGCTATTTCTTAACTACCAGGTGATATGGTTGTACAGATGTGTCTGGATCGTACATTGTTCTCAGGGAGTCAGTAAAATTTGCTGAGTAATGAATGAAGTTCTATAACTCGTTTTTAGAAAATTTTGTGTATTTATTTTTGTCCTTTTTGAAGTCCTATAATTCTTGTAATTAACCAGAGAGGATGGTTTAGGAAAGCAAAACTGCATTCTCATAGCTAGAAAAGTCTGAAAATAAATATTTGAGTGAGTATCCCACTCAAAATGTTTAGGAACAGGAAGTTTGAGACTAGATGAATAGTAGAAAAGAAGGATGCAAATCAGGTTGGATTTAGTGAATTTAGTCACCCATGCTCACCACTTCCCTGAGAGGCTGAGGGAAAGACAAGGCTGCTGAGTCAAGGAGGCAGCCCCCCAGGAAGGAGCATCTGTGGCTATAGCACTGGACTCTTTTCTCATTGAAAACCCTGTCCATGAGTCCTAAAGCCTGTGTGCAAGTTCACAAACCTTTCTCCACATAAGTATCTGTATTTCTGTTTCTGTTTTGTAAGTTCATTTGTATATGTTATTACATTAGATTCCACGTATGAAAAAATAAATAAAAGTGCTTTAATCACCCTGCTGGTGGTGCTCCACCCTCTGCCCACTTCTCCAGCTCTCTCTCTTTCCCTGCCATCCCTTCAAACACTCTCCATTCCAAAAAAGCAGGCTCATTTCAATGCATTGACCACCGTCCTCTCTTCTCCTTCCAGGTCTTACCATATGTTCTCCCCTCTGCCTTGGAGATCAGGTTTTCGAAGATCTCAAGAACTTGATGAGACTCTTTAGATGGACACTTTCTTTGCAGATCATCTCCTGTCCTTGCACAGAACTGCAAGCAGAAATCCTACTGACAGTTGTGATAAAAGAGAGGCAATTCTGTCAAAATGTAGTCTGGCCAGTTGGTGATTTTGCTCCAACTGCGAACAGGTTAAATTATACAGCATAGCACATTTCATCCATCGTTCATTGGAAAGAACAGACTTGGTGCTCTGATGCTGTGATGGAGGTATAGTGGTTCTGGGGAAGTAGATCTATGTACTTGAAAAGTCAAAGGGTTGAGAGGATAAAGGAAGAGTTTTTCCCTTGCTGAAGAGAAAAAGTGAGTTTGGCATGACTCTTGGACCTCCAGGGGTATCTCCACTCCTAGCAAAAGGAGCTTCAGGCTCTGGTACTCTGCAAAAACGAGGAGTTTAGAGGCAGAACCTCATACTCTGCTGGCGGTCTCTCCTATGTATTCACTCAAGTAGGGCAGGTATGCTGCTCCAGAAACAAAGGGCGTGATTTGTCTGGTTGGGAGCATGTTTAACACCTTCAGGTTACTCACAATGTAATTAATTCATCAAATTAATGGTTCTTGAATGGTTCCTGAATGATCCAATATCAATCTCTAAACTATCATTGTTTGTATTACACCGTATTGCAGTAAGATTATAAGTAGGTATAGGTTAAGATCTTACTTTCTCCTACATCTGCAGTTTAGTTCATTGCCTGGTACCTAATTGGCACACTGAATAAAGAAAAGAATGAATGAACTCAACAAAACTTTGTTCAATAAATTGATAAATCAATAAAAAATAAAGGACACGGTCAAGGTTTAAATTTATGAAATATATGAAGAACTAAAATATCTGTATCTACTTTATTTTTTGCCCCAAAGCCCTTGTACTATGTACTCAATAAGGGTTGATTTGTGCTGAAGTTATCTAGCCCCCAAATTATTGTTCTTTTTATATATTTATTTTTAATTTTTTAAATTAATTTATTTATTTTAGTTGGAGGCTAATTACTTTACAATATTGTAGTGGTTTTTGCCATACATTGACATGAATCAGCCATGGGTTTACATGTGTTCCCCATCCTGAACCCCCTTCCCACATCCCTCCCCATCGCGTCCCTCTGGGTCATCCCATTGCACCAGCCCTGAGAGCTTGTCTCATGCATCGAACCTGGACTGGAGTTCTGTTTCACATATGATAATATACATGTTTCAATGCTATTCTCTCAGATCATCCCACTCTCACCTTCTCCCACAGAGTCCAAAAGACTGTTCTATGCATCTGTGTCTCTTTTTCTGTCTCACATATAAGGTTATCGTTACCTTCTTTCAAATTCCACATATATGTGTTAGAATACTGTATTGGTGTTTTTCTTTCTGGCTTACTTCACTCTGTATAATGGGCTCCAGTTTCATCCACCTCATTAGAACTGATTCAAATGTATTCTTTTTAATGGCTGAGTAATATTCCATTGTGTATATGTACCACAGCTTCCTTATCCATTTGTCTGCTGATGGACATCTAGGTTGCTTCCATGTCCTGGCTATTATAAACAGTGCTGCGATGAACATTGGGGTACATGTGTCTCTTTCAATTCTGGTTTCCTCGGTGTATATGCCCAGCAGTGGGATTTCTGGGTCTTATGGCAGTTCTATTTCCAGTTTTTTGAGGAATCTCCATACTGTTCTCCATAGTGGCTGTACTAGTTTGCATTCCCACCAATACTGTAAGAGGATTCCCTTTTCTCCATACCCTCTCTAGCATTTATTGCTTGTAGACTTTTGGATAGCAGCCATTCTGACTGGTGTGAAATGGTACCTCATTGTGGTTTTGATTTGCATTTCTCTAATAATGAGTGATGTTGAGCATCTTTTCATGGGTTTGTTAGCCATCTGTATGTCTTCTTTGGAGAAATGTCTGTTTAGTTCTTTGGACCATTTTTTGATTGGGTCGTTTATTTTTCTGGAATTGAGCTGCAGGAGTTGCTTGTATATTTTTGAGATTAATTGTTTGTCCGTTGCTTCATTTGCTATTATTTTCTCCCATTCTGAAGGCTGTCTTTCACCTTGCTTATAGTTTCCTTTGTTGTGCAAAAGCTTTTAAGTTTAATTAGGTCCCATTTGTTTATTTTTGCTTTTATTTCCAATATTCTGGGAGGTGGGTCATAGAGGATCCTGCTGTGATTTATGTCGGAGAGTTTTGCCTATGTTTTCCTCTAGGAGTTTTATAGTTTCTGGTCTTACATTTAGATCTTTAATTCATTTTGAGTTTATTTTTGTATATGGTGTTAGAAAGTGTTCTAGTTTCATTCTTTTACAAGTGGTTGACCGGTTTTCCCAGTGCCACTTGTTAAAGAGATTGTCTTTTCTCCATTGTATATTCTTGCCTCCTTTGTTGAAGATAAGGTGTCCATAGGTGCATGGATTTATCTCTGGGCTTTCTATTTTGTTCCATTGATCTATATTTCTGTCCTTGTACCAGTATCATACTGTCTTGATGACTGTGGCTTTGTAGTAGAGCCTGAAGTCAGGCAGGTTGATTCCTCCAGTTTCATTCTTCTTTCTCAAGATTGCTTTGGCTATTCGAGGTTTTTTTGTATTTCCATACAAATTGTGAAATTATTTGTTCTAGTCCTGTGAAAAATACCGTTGGTAGCTTGATTGGGATTGCATTGAATCTATAGATTGTTTTGGGTAGTGTACTCATTTTCACTATATTGATTCTTCCAATCCATGAACACGGTATATTTCTCCATCTATTTGTGTCCTCTTTGATTTCTTTCATCAGTGTTTTATAGTTTTCTATATATAGGTCTTTTGTTTCATTAGGTAGATATATTCCTAAGTATTTTGTTCTTTTCGTTGCAATGGTGAATGGTATTGTTTCCTTAATTTCTCTTTCTGTTTTCTCATTGTTAGTGTATAGGAATGCAAGGGATTTCTGTGTGTTTATTTTATATCCTGCAACTTTACTATATTCATTGATTAGCTCTAGTAATT
The DNA here is from genome assembly GCF_054371585.1 of Giraffa tippelskirchi. Taxonomy (NCBI): domain Eukaryota; kingdom Metazoa; phylum Chordata; class Mammalia; order Artiodactyla; family Giraffidae; genus Giraffa; species Giraffa tippelskirchi. Next base: position 111,860,774 of record NC_137284.1, read on the forward strand.
TTCTGGTAGAGTCTTTAGGGTTTTCTATGTAGAGGATCATGTCATCTGCAAACAGTGAGAGTTTTACTTCTCCTTTTCCTATCTGGATTCCTTTTATTTCTTTTTCCGCTCTGATTGCTGTGGCCAAAACTTCCAACACTATGTTGAATAGTAGTGGTGAGAGTGGGCACCCTTGCCTTGTTCCTGACATTAGGGGAAATGCTTTCAGTTTTTCACCATTGAGGATAATGTTTGCTGTGGGTTTGTCATATATAGCTTTTATTATGTTGAGGCATGTTCCTTCTATTCCTGCTTTCTGGAGGGTTTTTATCATAAATGGATGCTGAATTTTGTCAACGGCTTTCTCTGCGTCTATTGAGATAATCATATGGTTTTTATCTTTCAATTTGTTAATGTGGTGTATTACATTGATTGATTTGCGGATATTAAAAAATCCTTGCATTCCTGGGATAAAGCCCACTTGGTCATGATGTATGATCTTTTTAATATGATGTTGGATTCTGTTTGCTAGAATTTTGTTAAGGATTTTTGCATCTATGTTCATCAGTGATAATGGCCTGTACTTTTCTTTTTTTGTGGCATCTTTGTCTGGTTTTGGTATTAAGGTGATGGTGGCCTCATAGAATGAGTTTGGAAGTTTACCTTCTGCAATGTTCTGGAAGAGTTTGAGTAAGATAGGTGTTAGCTCTTCTCTAAATTTTTGGTAAAATTCAGCTGTGAACCCATCTGGTCCTGTAGCCCCCAAATTAAATATTACATTACAGATATAAGACAGCTAAGTGTCCCAACAATTAAGAATTGCAATGGGAAAAATTCTACTTTCATTACTAAAAACCATATTTCTATGCCCCTGTAGACTGGAAAGAGTGATCTTCTTCACTCCAAAAAATTCCTAGTGCCTGTAGCCTTGGCTATGTCAGGGTCAGGGGCATCTACAAGTCCACACATTCTCATTACAATCAACAGAGGGGTGACAGGGAGCTTTCTTTTAAAACTCAAGTCTATTGGAACCCTCACTAGGCTACATTTCCAATTCCTGAGAATTGGCTTCAGTGTAAAAGAACCTTAGAATATGTCCAAGGATGAAGACGTGAACAACTACCTTCAATCAAAACACATGCTTCAGCAAACTCAGACTCAGATTTCTTTCTAAAAGTAGTCTGTCAAGGCTCATAGGTATTGACATACTCCATGGAACTGACAGTGAGTTACCTAAGATTGCCTTGAATTTCTACCATCATCACCTCTGCAAAAGTTTTCTCATGTAAAGTCCCCATGTGCAATAATACAGCAGTGGACAAGTTGAGGAAAGCATGTGAAACATCAGGATGAAGCTGCTTCCTAGTCTTCCACCTAGGATCAGAAATGAAGGGAGGATGGTCCCTCCCAGGGCTTTAGAGGTTTTATTGTTGACAGTGTGGTATCTCCATTTGTACCCTAAGCCATGCCCTAGGCATTCCTGAAACTTCCCATTGCATTTCCCCACTAAGCTAACTGCCCTCTTCACTTCCTGATTCTACCTCCCTTTTGGGGGATCTGGCAACACTTTAAATGCATTCATTATCTAACCCCAGGTCCAAGGTATGTTCTTAAACATATAGATGACAACACAGAATCCAATTATTTTTATTTGTCATCCCTGGACCTGTGGTTCTTTCCTTTTCTTCATCTCCGAGATGCCCCCCGTCACTGAATTTTTGAAATAAGAACATAATCCTAGTTTTCCAAAATGCACACCTCTTGGCTTTCCCCTAGGAAATGGAGCCTCCACATTCCAGAGAGTGTTTAAAGGAAATACTTCCTTCAGGCCAATCTCAACCCATCACTCAGGAGCATGAATAAAAACAGCTGATATTACCTAAGGCTTCCCCTGGGCTATGCACTTTATCTCTAAGAGATATGCTTTTATACGTGGTTAGTTCAAGCAAAACACCATGAAGTGATATTCGCCACCTGCATTTATTCACAAGGAAACCTGAGGTAGAGAAGGTAGTCTTCCACTCCAGTTCCATTCCTTGTGGCTGTTCAAGCAGCAGAAATATCCTCAGAAGCACTGAAAGTCTGCAAAGAAAGAATCTAACTAAAGAGGCTCATCAAGCTCTTGAGACCTTGGGAAACCTGATCTCCAAGGCAGAGGGGAGAACATATGGTAAGACCTGGGGGAGAAGAGAGGATGGTGGTCAGTGCATTGAAATGAGCCTGCTTTTTTGGAATGGAGAGTGAAGGGATGGCAGGGAAAGAGAGAGCTGGGGAAGTGGGCAGAGGATGGACCCAGCAGGGTGATTTTATTGTCTAGTGGCTCAGTCATGTCCGACTCTTTGCGACCCCATGGAGTGCAGCGCACCAGGATTCCCTGTCCTTCACAATCTCCTGGAGTTTGCTCAGACTCATATCCATTGAGTGGGTGATGTCATCCAAACATCTCATTCTGTGTCATCCCCTTCTCCTCCTGTCTTCAATCTTTCCCAGCATCAAGGTCTTTTCCAATGAGTCAGTTCTTCGCATCAGGTAGCCAAAGTATCGGAGTTTCAGCTTCAACATCAGTCCTTCCAATGAATATTCAGGGTTTATTTCCTTTACGATTGACTGGTTCAATCTCCTTGCTGTTCAAGGGACTCTGTAGAGTCTTCTCCAGCATCACATTTTGAAGGCACTGATTCTTTGACACTCAGCCTTTTTTATGGTCCAGCTCTCACATCCGTAATGATTACTGGAAAAGCCATAGCTTTGACTATACAGATCTTTCTTGGCAAAGTAGTGTCTCTGCTTTTTAATATGCTATCTAGGTTTGTCATAGCTTTTCTTCCAAGGAGTAAGCATCTTTTAATTTCATGGCTGCAGTCATCGTCCACAGTGATTTTGGAGCCCAAGAAAATAAAATCTGTTACTGTTGCCATTGTTTCCTCATCTGTTTACCATGAAGTGATGGGACTGGATGCCATGATCTTAGTTTTTTGAATGGGGAGTTTTAAGCCAGCTTTTTCACTCTTCTCTTTCACCTTCATCAAGAGGCTCTTTAGTTCCTCTTCACTTTCTGCCATTAGGGTGGTGTCATCTGCATATCTGAGGTTGTTGATATTTCTCCTGGCAATCTTGATTCCAGCTTGTGCTTTATCCAGCCTGGCATTTTGCTTGATGTACTCTACATATAGGTTAAATAGGCAGGGTGACAATATACAGCCTTGACATACTCCTTTCCCAATTTGGAACCAGTCTGTTGTTTCCTGTCCTGTTCTAACTGTTGCTTCTTGACCCGCATACAGGTTTGTCAGGAGACACATAAGGTGGTCTGGTATTCCCATCTCTTCAAGAATATTCCACTGTTTGTTGTGATCCACACAGTCAAAAGCTTTAGCATTGTCGATGAAGTAGAAGTAGATGTTTTTCTGGAATTCTTTTGCTTTTTCTATGATCCAGCTGATGTTGACAATTTGATCTCTGGTTCCTCTGCCTTTTCTAAACTCAGCTTGTACATCTGAAAGTTCTTGGTTCACATCCTATTGAAGCCTAGCTTGAAGGATTTTAAGCTTTACCTTGCTAGCATGTGAAATGAGTGCAATTATGAGGTAGTTTGAGCATTATTTGGCATTGCCTTTCTTTGGGATTGGAATGAAAACTGACCTTTTCCAGGGGCCACTACTGAGTTTTTCAAATTTGCTGGCATATTGAGTGCAGCACTTTAACAGCATCATCTTTTAGGATTTGAAATAGCTCAACTGGAATTCCATCACCTCCACTAGCTTTGTTCCTAGTGATGATTCCTAAGGCCCACTTGACTTTGCACTCAAGTATGTCTGGCTCTAGGTGAGTGATCACACCATCATGGTTATCTGGGTCATTAATACTTTTTTTATATAGTTCTTCTGTGTATTCTTGCCACCTCTTAATATCTTTTGCTTCTGTTAGGTCCATACCATTTCTGTCCTTTATTGTGCCCATCTTTGCTTGAAATGTTCCCTTGATATCTCTGATATTCTTGAAGAGATCTCTAGTCTTTCCCATTCTATTGTTTCCCTCTATTTCTTTGCATTGATCAGTTAGGAAGTCTTTCTTATCTCTCCTTGCTATTCTTTGGAACTCTGCATTCAGATGGGCATATCTTTCCTTTTCTCCTTTGCCTTTTGCTTCTCTTCTTTTCCCAGCTATTTGTAAGGCCTCCTTAGACAACCATTTTGCCTTTTTGCATTTCTTTTTCTTGGGAAAAAAGGCTTTGGTCTTCCCTTGTGGCTCAGATGGTAAAGAATCCACCTGCAATGCAGGAGACCTGGGTTCAAACCCTGGGTTGGAAAGATTTTCTGGAGAAGGAAATGGCTACGTACTCCAGTATTTTGGCCTGGAGAATTCCATGGACTGTGTAGTCCACGGGGTCACAAAGAGTCAGACATGACTGAGAGACTTTCACTTCACTTTCTGTACAATGTTACGAACTTCCATCCATAGTTCCCCAGGCACTCTATCAAATCTAATCCCTTGAATCTATTTATCACTTCCACTGTAAATTGTAAGGGATTTGATTTAGGTCATACCTGAATGGCCTACTGGCTTTCACTTTTCCCTACTTTCTTCAATTTAAGTCTGCATTTTGCAATAAGGTGTTCATGATCTGAACCACAGTCACCTCCTGGTCTTGTTTTTGCTGACTGTAAAGAGCTTCTTTATCTTTGGCTACAAAGAATATAATCAATCTGGTTTCAGTATTGACCATCTGGTGATGTCCATGTGTAGAGTCTTGTCTTGTGTTGTTGGAAGGGGATGTTTGCTATGACCAGTGCATTCTTTTGACAAAATTCGATTACCCTTTGCCCTGGTTCATATTGTACTCCAAGGCCAAACTTGCCTGTTACTCCAGGCATCCCGTGACTTCTTACTTTTGCATTCCAGTCTCCTATGATGAAAAGGACATCTTTTTTTTGATGTTAGTTCTAGAAGGTCTTGTAGGTATTCGTAAAACCATTCAACTTCAACTTCTTTGGCATTAGTGGTTGGGGCACAGACTTGGATTACTGTAATATTGAATTGTTTGCCTTGGAAACAAACCAAGATCCTTGTGTCATTTTTGAGATTGCACCCCAGTACTGCATTTTGGACTGTTTTGTTGACTATGAGGGCTACTGCATTTCTTCTAAGGGATTCTTGCCCACCAGTAGTAGATATAATGGTCATCTGAATTAAATTCACCCATACTGGTCCATTTTAATTTACTGATTCCTAAAATGTCAATGTTCACTCTTGCCATCTCCTGTTTGACTACTTCCAATTTACCTTGATTCATGGTTCCTATGCAATATTGTTCTTTACAGCATTGGACTTTACTTTAACCACCCACATCCACAACTGGGTGTTGTTTCTACTTTGGCTCATCCTCTTCATTCCTTCTGGAGCACTTTATTTATTTATTAAAGCACTTTTATTTATTTATTTATTTTTTCATTTGTGGAATCTACTTTAACAACAGATATAAATGAACTTATTTACAAAACAGAAACAGACTTATAGATATTGGAAATAAATTTATGGTTACCAAAGGAGAAATGTGGGGGAGGGATAAATCAGGAGCTTGGGATTAACATACACACACTATTATGTTTAAGATAGATTGCCAGCAAGGCCCTTGTATATAGCATAGGGAACTCTACTCAATATTCTGTGATAACTTATATAAGAAAAGAATCTGAAAAAAAATGAGTATTTGTATATTTATTACTGAATCACTTTGCTATACACTGGAAACTAACACAACATTGTAAGTCAACTATAATTCAATAAAATAAAAAAAAAATAAAGCCATGCACCTATGGTCAATAAATCTGTGACAAAGAAGGGAAGAATATCAATGGAGAAAAGACAGTTTTTTAATTAAATGGTGCTGGGAAAACTACATGTAAAAGAATGAAAATAGAATACACCCTAATACCATACATAAAAAATCAACTCAAAAAGGATCAAAGACCTAAATGTAAGGCCAGATACTATAAAACTCTTAGAGAAAAACAGAACATTTTTTGACGTACATTGCAGTCGTATCTTTTTTGATCCACTTCCTAGAGTGAGAAAACTAAAAACAAATAGGACCTAATTAAACTTAAAATCTTAAAGCACTTTTAATGGCTTAGGATTTTATCTGGAAAGTATTGTTTCATCATACATCAGAGAAAGTTAACCAGGGGAAGGAGATACTGGATTAGCTTTCTAGCTTAAAAAGTTTTGAAATCTTACTTTTTACAGAGTTCAGTTCAGTAGTGGGTTGGGGAACAAATTACAGTAAGGGGCAGGAGTGGATACAGAGAGATGACCAGAGAGCAGGCTGCTGGGCTGGGCCAGGGGATAAAAAATGGTGCCTTAGATTCTGTTTGTGGTGGGGGAAATGGAGAGAGGTGGACAGATTTGAAAGAGTTTATTAAAAATACAAAACAGACCAATCAATTCGATGAAGAGAGCCAGTGAGTTAGGAAGAAGGAAGAACCAAGGATGAGTTCTAGTTTTCTGGCCTGAGTGATTAAGAATACTGAAGGAAAAACAGCAAGGGCATGAGAAGAAATTCAGGAGCAGGTTGAGTTATAGCCACTAATAGAAACATTGCAGGTAGGACATTGGTCAACGGGGTTAAGCAACGCAGAGAGGCTTCTTTGGGGCTGATCTCAAAAGGAACATAATAATTATTATGACAAAATCATTTTAGATCAGTGTTAACCCCTTGTTCCCCACAATTATTCACCTATTCTGTACTATTCAGACTTATTAATATGGGTCAATGATAGTAAGTGGGTACAAATGGGGAAAAATTTAAAATAAAACTTTGTCTCAGGATTTTTAAACACACACACAAACTCACACCTATAAGACATGCACTAAAACTTATTGGAAGAAAATACACCCAGAAGTGCTTACTCTGGGTAGTGGGGTTATAAGAAAGTTTCATTAAGTATTTTCTGAAGGATTCATGATCAATCTGTATTAACAACATGAAAAGGAAAAATATCAGCAAAAATAAAATCATAACTTGGAAGAGTATGACAATGACAGTAGTTGAAGAGTGGGAAGAACTGTTCTTTCCAGACAAGGAAGGGACCTTACATCTGTGAGTCTTCTAATACGTAAATAATTCTAAAACTGACTGCTATTTCAGATTATGATCAGCTGACAGAGTGAGTTGGTATGAGCACTTTTGGATTTATAAAATTATAGGAAAGGCTTTGAACTTTTAAACTGCTCTAGTTGTCTTCTTTAGGGACAAGACACATTTTACCTTCCAACTTCCCTCCATAAATATTACATGAGTAGAAATGAATATTGGTGATAATAATTAGTAGGCTAATGTTTATTAAGAGTTTCCCATATAAGGAGGTCAGTTCTGTATACTTCCCATACAACTTTCAAAGTGAATCAATGAATTGGGTTCAATCATTCTTGAAGGTAAAGAATGTAAAGTAAAATAAATCACAGAGAAAGACAAATACTATAATCTCACTTATCGTTGTTGTCGTTTAGTCACTAAGTCATGTCTGACTTGAGAACCCATGGACTGTAGCCTGCCAGGCTCCTCTGTCCATGGGAGTTTTCGGCAAAAATACTGGAGTGGGTTGTCATTCTCTTCTCTAGATGAAATCTAAAATAAACTGAATAGAAACATAGAATAGATTGGTAGATGCCACAGAGGGTGAGGAAAATGGATGAAGGTAGTCAAAAAGGTAAGATGTGTAAGTCCTGGGGCTGTAATGTACAGAATGGTGACTGTAGTTAACAACACCACACTGTATATTTAGAAATTGCTAAGAGAGCAGATCTTAAAAGTTCTCATCACAGGAAAATATTGGAACTATGTGAGATGGTAAATGTTAACTAAAGTTATTGTGGTGACCATTTAACAATATATAAATCTATCGAATCATTGTACTGTCCACCTTAAACTAACACAATGTTGTATGCCAATTATATCTCAATATTGGGATTAAAAAACACAAAACAAATAACAACAGCAATAATTAAAGCATGGCAGGTTGTATAACTCACATAGGTGCACAAACAGTAAATAGAAAAGCTAGGATTTAAATCTAACTCATCTGACTTCAGAATCCACTGCCTTAACTACTATATTATTTCACTTCTCCAGCAAGAAACTTGATTTAAGTCCTCATTGGCTTTACAAACATTTAATGAGTACTATGTGCTAAGCACTGTGCTGGCTGCAGCAGAGCCAGCATAAATCAGAGTCCCTCCCTTTTAAGAGTTTACCATCTGGTGGTGGAGATGGTGACCATACTGTCCTTGGGATGGGACTGTGGCCAGAGTCTGTGTGTCCTCAGCAGGGACACAGATGAGGGGATCTAACTCTATCTTGGAGGCTCTTATCGAAGCAACCAATGTCACTGTTAAAAGTTAAAGGAACAGTAGGAATTATATGTCTATTTATAACATATATGCAGAGGAGGTGGGCTTCCCAAGTGGCGTTAGTGGTAAAGAATCCACCTGACAATGCAGGAGACACAGGTGTCACGAGTTTGATCCCTAGGTAGGGAAGATCCCCTGGAGGAGGACATGGAAACCCACTCTAGTATTCTTGCCTAGAGAATCCCCATGGGCAGAGGAGCCTGGTAGGCTCTAGTCCATGGGGTTGAAAGAGTCGGACACGACTGAAGCGACTGAGCATGCATGCACACATGCAAAGGAGGAATTTCAAGTTAGCTGGAAGATCTGGTATTGATAGATCTGATCACAGGCCAGAAAAACATGTCAATGGTAAGGGACACAATGTTGATTGCAATCCTACTTTAAAATTTGTTGCATGTAATCGGAGATCTGATCTGTTTTGAATATAAAAGTAAACACCACTTCTCTTACACAGACACTATAAGAACAGAAGTTTTGAACTTGAAGTATCTGAACTTCTTGTTTTACAGATAAGAAAATTAAAGCCCGGAGCAGTTAAGTGATTTGCCTGAGACCACACAGTTACTGGTTTGAAAAGTGGGTCTAGAACCCAGGTTTCCTTTCAGTCAGGCAGGCCTGTCCTTTACCCAAGCCCATCACCTTCAGAGCATAGTTCCATCTGTTCATGGATTCACAGCTGCTGTATAAGGCTGTGAAGGTCATTTACTGGACCGGGGTAGCTGCCACGGAGTGTGATTGGGCCAAAGTCCACCCAGAGGAAGTAGCAACTTTTTCTCACTCTCACAGGCACTTTGCCTGCGTGTGTGTGTGCTAAGTCACTTCAGTCATGTCCGACTCTTTGCAACCCTATGAACTGGTAGCCCTCTAGGCTCCTCTATCCATGGGGATTCTCCAGGCAAAAATACTGGAGTGTGTTGCCATGCCCTCCTCCAGGGGATCTTCCTGACCCAGGGATCAAACCTGAGTCTCTTCTTTCTCCTGTATTGGCAGGTGGGTTCTTTACCACTAGGGCCACTTGGGAAGCCTTTCATGGGGACTATATAGGCAAGGAGTTGCTCTCTTGAAATAAATGTAGCCCAGCCTACAGAAACACCAATTTTGTCATATACTGTGTTAACACAGTGATATCACTTAAATTTTTACCCATGCTATTCAAAGAATTTAGTGATTAGTGCTTTAGTGCCAACTGGCTCACAGAGGCCAGTTCTAGTAGGTAGATTTCCAGCAAGTTTGATTGGTGTGACTTCTCTGCCTACTAGTGGGTCCCAGCCATGTCCCTTCCAACAAGGTGTAGGGGTTTGGAGGGAAGAGGGGTTCATCCTTGAGCACTTCATGTCAGCTCTGGGGTAGTGGCTGCCACTTAGAATATTCTAGTGTTCTTTTGAGTTCCTGTTACTGCTTTCTTTTTGCGGGGTGGGGGAGAGGGGCGGTGGGGCATAAAGGGGAAGCTGTGCCACACAGTATGTGGGATATTCCACGACCAGAGATTGAACCCATGCCCAGTGCATTGGGAGCATGGAATCTTAACCACTGGACCACTCCTGGGTTCCTGTTACTTCTTACCAGTCAGTCCCTTCTTATGCCAGTCCCTATCACGGATAATAGTTCTGTATAGTGAACACTCCCTGTTCAAATACACTGTGTAATTTCTTTCTCCTGAAAAGACTCTTACTGGTTCATAACGCCCCCCAGATTTCACCACCAGCCAAGCACAGCCTGCTTTCCTAGAGGAAAAAAGATTATGGCACTACCAAGAACTACATGCTAGCTGCATGGGCTACCTGAAGGGTCCATGTCCTTGTAGATTAGCTGGGAGTTAATGAAAGGACATAAAGAATGGACATTGACCTTTAATTTCCCTGAGTTCCTTGACTTAAAGGGCAATGAGACACATGCATTTAATATGGTCAGTGGGGGTGGGAACACAGACTTAAATGTACTACTCATAGATGTTTTCCAACAGAGTGAAGGAGAACCATAACAGTTACATGGGAAGAGACTCTTGGATCTTAAAGGTTGATTGAGGCTTTGCCAGGCAGGTAGTGGGAAAAGAATATGTCAAGCAGAAACAACAGGTCAGACAGAAGCCTGGCATGACAAGGAATAGCCACTCTCAGAAAATGTCAATAACACAGAATGGCAGGATAGGGGTGACAGCTTTAGTGAAGGACTTTGACCTTATCCAATGAGAATGGAAAAAGATGAGTTTAAACAAGAGTACAGAATCAGGTAGATTGGCAGGATTGGGGGACATTGAGGGCTAGTTACGAGGAACAGATGAGATAGTAGCTGTGAAAACACACATTTTGGATAATATCTATAACTAGATAGACTTGCTGAAATTTGGTTCTAAGCATGAATGATGATTAGAGGCTTCCCTGATGGCTCAGATGGTAAAGAATCTGCCTGCAATGCAGGAGACCTGGGTTCAATATCTGGGTTGGGAAAATTCCCTAGAGAAGGGAATGTCTACCCACTCCAGTATTCTTGTCTAGAGAATTCCACAAACAGAGAAGTCTGGTAGGTTATAGTCCATGGGGTCACAAAGAGTCAGACACGACTGAACGACTTTCACTTTCAGCTGTTGTTTTTTTTTTTTTTCAATGAATGATGAGGCTTCATGCTCCTACACAGCAGAATTATTCTGATCGTTGGGCCAGATGACAGTGTGGTGACAGCATCATGTGGTAGCTTTATTGCAATTTACACTTCTCTACCTTGCTCCCAGCTCCCCACCTGACCATCAGTGCCAGAAAGCTGGTGCCTTTGTGTTTTATAGTAAACAATGAGCACTCTATAAGTTTGCTTTTACAGCCTGTTGCTCAAAATAGCAGGCTCCTAAAAGAGAGTTTTAAAGGGAGAATATAAACTCCATCTCATCATTTTACAGAAGAGCAAACTGACACCAGCTCATCAAAGGCTCTTCTAAGAGCAAGTGAGAGAGGGAATTACAATCAGGTGTTTTGGAAGATTTTGCAGGTGCTCTTTGCTGCCGTCTTTGTGTACTGTGCTTAGTCACTCAGTCGTCACTCACTCTTTTCAACCCCATGGACTGTAGCCCGCCAGGCTCCTCTGCCCATGGAGATTCTCCAGGCAAGAATACTGGAGTGGGTTGTCATGCCCTCCTCCAGGGGATCTTCCCAACCCAGGGATCAAACCCAGGTCTCCCGCATTGCAGGTGGTTTCTTTACCATCTGAGCCACATGCTTGTTGACTGCCACTAGAAAAATAAAAGAATAATCCAGGGTACTTGTAACTCAAGGGATATCCTTTCAAAAAACCACAGGGAGGTCCCAGATGGGCCCATATTCCTTACTCAACCAGCAGGTCAATCAGCAGTTCCTTTCAGGGGTAGGTAGGAATCTTCATCTTCTTCAACATGAATCTTTCTAGTTTCAGTTCAGTTCAGTCACTCAGTCATGTCCGACTCTCTGCGACCCCATGAATTGCAGCACGCCAGGCCTCCCTGTCCATCACCAACTCCCGGAGTCCACCCAAACCCATGTTCATCGAGTCGGTGATGCCATCCAACCATCTCATCCTCTGTCATCCCCTTCTCCTCCCGCCCCCAATCCTACCCAGCATTGGGGTCTTTTCCAATGAGTCAACCCTTCGCATGAGGTGGCCAAAGTATTGGAGTTTCAGCTTCAACATCAGTCCTTCCAATGAACACCCAGGACTGATCTCTTCCAGGATGGATTGATTGGATCTCCTTGCAGTCCAAGGGACTCTCAAGAGTCTTCTCCAACACCACAGTTCAAAAGCATCAATTCTTCGGCGCTCAGCTTTCTTCACCATCCAACTCTCACATCCATACATGACCACTGGAAAAACCATAGCCTTGACTAGACGGACTTTTGTTGGCAAAGTAATATCTCCGCTTTTAAATATGCTATCTAGGTTGGCCATAACCTTCCTTCCAAGGAGTAAGCGTCTTTTAATTTCATGGCTGCAGTCACCATCAGCAGTGATTCTGGAGCCCAAAAAAATAAAGTCTGACACTGTTTCCACTGTTTCCCCATCTATTTCCCATGGAGTGATGGGACCAGATGCCATGATCTTAGTTTTCTGAACGTTGAGCTTTAAGCCAACTTTTTCACTCTCCTCCTTCACCTTCATCAAGAGGCTCTTTAGTTCTTCTTCACTTTCTGCCATAAGGGTGGTGTCATCCGCATATCTGAGGTTATTGATATTTCTCCCAGCAATCTTGATTCCAGCTTGTGTTTCTTCCAGCCCAGCGTTTCTCATGATGTACTCTGCATATAAGTTAAATAAGCAGGGTGACAATATACAGCCTTGACATACTCCTTTCCCAATTTGGAACCAGTCTGTTGTTCCATGTCCAGTTCTAACTGTTGCTTCCTGACCTGCATACAGGTTTCTCAAGAGACAGGTCAGATGGTCTGGTATTCCCATCTCTTTCAGAATTTTCCACAGTTTATTGTGATCCACACAGTCAAAGGCTTTGGCATAGTCAATAAAGCAGAAGTAGATGTTTTTCTGGAACTCTCTTGCTTTTTCGATGATCCAGCAGATATTGGCAATTTGATCTCTGGTTCCTCTGCCTTTTCTAAAACCAGCTTGAACATCTGGAAGTTCACGGTTCACGTATTGCTGAAGCCTGGCTTGGAGAATTTTGAGCATTACTTTACTAGCATGTGAGATGAGTGCAATTGTGCGGTAGTTTGAGCATTCTTTGGCATTGCCTTTCTTTGGGATTGGAACGAAAACTGACCTTTTCCAGTCCTGTGGCCACTGCTGAGTTTTCCAAATTTGCTGGCATATTGAGTGCAGCACTTTCTAGTTTAAGGGCCAGAAATTTTTGTCTTGTGGGTAAGCAGTCTTGTTACACATGTCAGCAATAAAGATACTCCATATTTTTTAATTGCATGAGGTTATATCAGCAACTCTGATATGATAGTTATGAATCCATCACTTTGTCATCTGCAGCACAATTTGGTTTGGAAGAATGGCTGAATTCCTTGTTTTGAATACCTGGAAATATCACTGATATCCTTTGTCTTTGTTATTTTTCATGGTTTATAGCTACTACTGGGCTTCCCAGTTGGTTCTAGTGGTAAAGAACTTGCCTGCCAAAGCAGGAGACATAAGACACATGGGTTCCATCCCTGGGTCTGGAAGATCCCCCGGATGGCATGGCAACCCACTCCAGTATTCTTGCCTAGAGAATCATGGACAGATGAGCCTGGCTGGCTATAGTCCATAGGGTCACAGAGAGTCAGACATGACTGAAGCAGCTTAGCACGCATGCATAGTTACTACGCTATACAGTGGTCAGCTGTGTTCTCTTAGGGCAAGACCTGTGAAGTTTCCTTAGAACCTTGTCTCCTAAATGATAATCTTCTCTCACCATGAATGCTTTTCATCCCAGGTGCAGGGCCATCCTTCAACAAAGTGGTTGTTAACATGCCATGCCTGCAGGAGGCTGGGGGAGGGCCCTGTGCCTCTTAGCAATCCCTCTTCCACATCTCTGAGCCTGATAGGAATGTACTTGCCATGGCTCTGAGGCACAGTGAATGGGGCTCGAGAAATAGAAAACAAGTGAGAAGAATAAAGCTGTGATGGGACATCCAGCTGATCAATGACAAAGTTTGCTCTGGGCTGCACACTTGTTTCTACTCTAAGATACTTATTATACTGACACCCAAGAGTATAAAATATCTCTAGTCTCGTTCTCTACTTGCCGTGGAGATAATAACTCATGCTTATCCCAAGAATCTCTTACATTTCTCTGTAATTATCATAAAATGCTCCACAGATAAAATAGAGTTTTTAAAGATTACTTACCCTTACATTATCAAGCCAGCTTTTTGTGTTTGTTTATGGTCTGGTTGACTCTTCTCAGCTAAGGAAAAATAATATCCTCTATCTCTTTTCCTCATAAAAGGGGCCTTGTGATCACTGGATATTAACTGCCCCACTTTCCCGTCTTATTCCTTTCTGGTTCACCTTAAAAAAAATTATTTATTTATTACGTGCCTGTGCTGGGTCTTAGTTGTGGCATGTGGAATCTTTTAGTCATGGCATCTGAACTCTTAGCTGTGGCCTGTGGGATCTTATTCCCTGACCCAAGATCGAACCTGGGTACCCTACATTGGGAGCGACGAGTCTTAGCCACTGGACCACCAAAAAAATCCCTCCAGCTAGCCTTTTATTTGAAATTATTTCTGCCCATTTTTATTATTTATTTATTTCAAGCCACTCAAATTTTCTTTGGTGTATCTCAGGAGAACTATTTCTGACAAAGCGTCAGTCCATGCTACTGTTCATTAAGTTTTTAGTTTCCTTCTAAGGACTCAGCAGTATCAGCATTCTGCGTTTGCATTACATTTCAAAGCAGAAAAAATTATTTCTAAGTGTTAGATAAACCAGAATGTCCTAAGTGTATACAAAACAGAGTCTCTGCTTTTGAAACGCAAGTCACAATGGGATGAACAACAGAAGCACGAACATAAAAGGACATTCAATGACCTGTAATATGAGTTACAGCTTGGCCACTGACTGCAAGGGCAGTCACTGGGACCAAAACTACCCTGCGTATATATTAATAATTATCGTGGTTATGAAAATATTTAGCAAACTGCTAAATTTCCTAGATTATTGTCCCTTTTTTCCACATAACTTGAAAGCATGGCATGAGAATTTCTTTAATTTTTTCCAAACTTGTGAGTGAAATTTCATTTGTAAAGGGCTTTAAGAGAACAAAAGTCTCTAACCTAATTAACTCTAAACTTAAACATTTTCCCTTTATTTAATATAAAATATCTTGAAGTTTATACATTTTCAAAATCTGTATATGTTATGAGAATGTAATTAGTCATCTGCAGAGCACATGAATCCCAGCAAAGACACTTTGTCAAATTATCTCATCTTACTCATGATCTTTGTATCTCACCAATTTTGCTTGGTTTTGGATTTTTCTGAGTTGGGATTAAATCAGTGAATTCCTCCCGCTGCATAATTAGGACTGCTTTAAAACTATGTAATTACAAACCTCAACTGCCGATTGTACATTGCACTCATTGTCATAACTGCCATTAGCATGGTTTTAAATTCTTTCAGAACTGTGGGGAAAGATGTTCTGTTAATAAGTTCCACTGCTATATGTCTGATATTGATTATCTGCGGCAACTATAGACTCGAGTGGGATCCAAAACTAGACACAGAACCTGGAAAAACACCAGTGTTTTGTGAATTAAAGGAACTTTTAAGGAAAAAAAAAGTTCTTTACAACATTAAAACTGTGGATGAAAGAGTTAGTATAAGATTTTAAAAGTATACAACGGCCAGCTTAATGTTATAAATGGGTACAGATCTAATCTATTGGTCTTCTTAGGGGAAAAGCATTTTGGGTAGTTATCTGAAGGTGTTTCAAAGCCTGATTTGACAGCTTCTGCTCTTTTCACTCCCACTGCTGGTCAGCTCCCAGTCTCCTCCCTCACAATGAACTTCTATGAGTCCAAGATCCTGACTCCCTCTTCTTCATTAATGTCTAGAGGCGGTAGGTGTGTGTATGTGTGTATTAGTCACTCAGTCATGTCCGACTCTTTGCAATGCCATGGGTATAGCCTGCCAGGCTCTTCCATCCATGGGATTTTCCAGGCAAGAATACTGGAGTGGGTAGCCATTTTCTTCCCCAGGGGACTCTTCCTGACCCAGGGATCGAACCCAGGTCTCCTGCATTGTGGGCACTTTTTACCATCTGAGCTACTAGGTAGGCCTACTTAAAATTGTTGTAACGTCCTCCTCATTCAGAAAGCTCACCCTGATGAGACTTTGGTCACGTACCAAATATAAAACCAAAAAAACTTCATGATTAAAAAAAGAAAACCACCTCACAAACTCTCTTTTAAGAAGGTAAGGCGTTCATAATCCCCATGAAAACAGTTTCTTTTGGAGTAAGTCTTTAGTTATGTGCTCATGTATCTAATGGTACACTCTATGACTTTGCTGGTATCTAAGCTTGATTCATTAATTTAAATCCATTTAAGCCATTTTCATCAAGATTCTTTGTTAAATCTCTTTAGACAATCAACATACTTTGCTATTTTGTAAGTTACAAATTTGAGAGAACAAAAAACTATATATAATAAATTCAGAAGCTCCAATCAAGCTCTTGTCTCTCATTATCCACATTATGTATATATTTATATATACACTTTGATCATTATAATTTCCCTGCTATGCATTTCTTGGGGGTGTGTCCATGCTCAGTGGTGTCCGACTCTACAACTCCATGGACTATAGCCCCCCATGCTTCTATGTCCTTGGGATTTTCCAGCAAAAATACTGGAGTGGGTTGCCATTCTCTCCTCCAGGGGATCTTCCCAACCCAGGGATCAAATCCTGTCTCCAGTGTCTCCTGCATTGGTAGACAGATTCTTTACCACTGAGTCACCTGGGAAGCCCCCATGCATTTCTAGATGTTTATAAATGAGCTGATTTGTGGTGGGAAAAGGTCCCAGGGAATCTTAACTACAATAACGCTCTTATAATTTGCTGGAAGCTAGTGGCATTCATTTACTCTTTTACTTAAAGTCTGTAACAAAAGCAAACAGGTAGATTTTTGTTTAAAATCTTCAGGTTGGTAGATCTTTAAGGCTTTGCAACTAGATAAATGCATACTTTAGAATAAAGAAATTAGCTTTTAAAGCAGAGTGAGTGGGGAAAAAAGCTGGCTCTGCACAGCCTTAGAGTTCAGTCCACATGTTTGAATAAGTATTTTTAGATAATTGTGAGTCAGGTTAATATCAGATACTTAAAAGAGCTGTTATTAGCACGGTGACTTATTCTACCTTATGAAGATGCACTGAAGTAAAAAAGAAAATTTAGAAATAATGAGTTGGCACCTCTCCCTCTTTTCCTCCAATCTGGTTGGTAAATAGGAATATTCAGCTAACTGATTCCAATTTGGGTGTTTGTAGTTTCTAGACATGTTCTCCTCTCTGCAGTTTTTTGAGAGGAGCTGTCAGGTTATGTGGCAAATGATTAACTCTGTCACTTTGGGTTTTGCATGCCTGCTTTTAAGTATGATGGGTTTCAGTCTTGCAATGGAAAAAAATACAAAAGTCACCTTAAGTCTTACAGTGCAACAGTTTTAATAGTCCTCGCTAAAATAGGCAGTACAGTTTAGCAGGTCAACATTAAAAGCAATCTTGCCTTATTTAAAACGCTTCTACTTAAGAATGATTCCTGCTATCTGCCATCGCTTCACTTAAGGTATAAGCCTGAAGAAATACTCCCAAAGTGCATTTCTTTTATTTCTCATTAAAGGTAGCACTGGGATTTGCTTTCCAATAGCAAGTCCAGAATCAGAGCATGCCATCTTTGTTGGAAGGCTGCACAGTTTCAGTTGAGTTAAGGTCTCTTAAGAAGTACCCTTCTCATTTCCATGGGGGACGCAAAAGCCACGGAAGTTTTTCGAAAAAAAAAAATTACACCAGCTTCCTCTGTGGTATCTTCTCTTACCACGAAGAAATATTTAATGCACCCTTGAGTCGTGAACTACCGGAACACTCAATTGTCACTTCAGTTTCCAGGACAATAAAATCTGGAGGCCTTGTGCAAATGTTCTGAATTTGGTGGGATGAGACTCCACGTACAGGGTCGGATCAGAATTCTCGGGTTTAGAACTGGGGGCTGAGGAGGTGTGATGGAAAGAGAGTCCTGGAGCTCTCGGGCTATTGCTTGTCGTCTTGGGGGTCACCAGGGAAGCTCGCTTCCTCCGAGGACCTGACTCCCTCGGGGAGCAGAGTGGCGCGCACTTTTCTCTTCTCCTTAAAGCGGCCTGAGCGCGAGATCTTCAAATTTCGGCGGCTGTTGCCCGATTTCTCCCCGCCCAACTTGTCTGGCTTTGGGGGCTCGCCGGCGCCCCCGAGGAGACTAGGGTGCTGATTCTCCCGGGAACTGCTCGTCCAGTCCTGGACCGGCGGCGCGGGTTCCCCGGGGGCAGGCTGGGCTGGCGGCTGCGCACCCCCGGCGGCCTCCTTGTTTTTCTTCCTGCTGTTCGTTAGCGAATTCCACCAGGAGCCCGAGCTGCCGGTGCCCCCGCCGTCGGCCATGGCAGGACGGCCGAGGGGCGCTGGGCGCGGGGAGCGGGGAGGGGCCTCGGCGGCAGCAGCTGCTCTCGGGTCCACCCGACCCTGCCCAAGTCTCTCGCGAGCGGGCTGCGGGCTGCGAGCAGAGGCCAGCGGCTTGTGCTGGGGAAGAAAACAAAACTTGGTTACTGGGTTTGTCGAAGTCACGTGCGCCCCAATCCCACTTCCTTTCCTGTGCTCCAGCGGGCTCCAGATCGGCTGGGGTCCGATGGTCCCCAGCCGCGGGCTTTCAGAGCGCCTCGCCGCGCCCCGCAGAGCGCAGGCGGACGAACCGCCTCCCCGGCGCCGCCTTCTGGTCTGGAGACGCAGTCCTGGCGCTCCCCGGCTTCCAGGATGGAGCAGTGGTCCGCGCTCGAGGGCCACCCAGGGGTGGGTGCCGGGGCTTCTGGATTAACCAGGCCCCAGAGGGGAAAAGGCCCATCCTGTCAGTCTGCCCCATTGTAAACGACCCCAAAGGTGACCCACCCAGTCTAGAACGGCACGTGGGAGGAGGGCGCCCGGAAGCAAGCGCGTCCCCGCTGTAGGTGAGCACGAACAGTTAACCGCAGACAGTTCCGAAATTTCCCTCAAAGGTTTTTGCTCCCTAGACTTTTGTGCCGGGATCCTTTTTCGATGTCATTTTTCGGAGGCGGGGGCAGGGGATTTACAGACCAGCAAGAGTGAGAGACAAGCTCGTGGTGTTTTGTTTTGTATCTTTTAAATTCTGCTTTTGACAAAGCGCCTGCCTTGTGACTTTCAGAGAAGCATGTCTAGACTTCCCTTGAAAACCACCGTCCCACTCTTCCTTTTATTCCCCAAAGACCAATCTTGCGTCTCTTTGAAGCCATCCCCGGTCGGCAGTTGAGATGAGCCCAAGTACCTCTTTCCTTAGTTCTGTATTAAAATGTGCACCGAGTCTGTGTGTACTAGGCAACTCAACTCGGGATTTTTAGTTCAAATTAAAGGCTTCTGTTCTTTTCCTTGCGCAATTCCCTCCTCCAAAGGAGAGGGCGCACAACAGAACTCCAATCTGCCCTCCTCCCAGCTTTTAAAACAGCACTCAGCGGAACGAAAAGGCAAAAAGTGTTACTAGCACTTAAGGTGCGAATATCAGAAGCGAGACTTCTCTGCCCACTTTCTGTGCTGGGTGTACACCGCACTAACTCCACGAATGAGTAGGATTCGCTGGCGCCGAGGCTCATTTCCAGGTTTCCGCTGGGCTCCTTCCCATCCCACGCGCGCGACGCTCCTGGGATTCGCCGGCACTGGAGAGTGAAACTTCGGCGGTGTTTGTGGTTAGAAGCTCTCCTCCCAAAGCGCCGGGAGAGAGAGAACCCGAACGCCTACGCCAGAGGCCGCCGAGGCCTCGGCTGAGCGGGGAGACCTTGGCATGGGCTCCTCCCCAAGACGCCCCGAGGGCACACTCGGGCTGCGACTTGAAAACAATAGAAGAAAAAAATGGCCAAAAGTTCTTTCCCGGCTGAAGGCACCCACACCCTCTGGCACAGTTTGCAATGGGTTTGCAAACATCCATTCTCCCTCCACTTTATAGATCGGAAAAGCACCCCCAAGTTGTTCACTGATGGTGGTGGTGGTGATAGTGGTGGCTGTTCTGATGCTGCTTTTTGTCTTCTACCTACGCTGTCTTCTCCACAATCAACTTTGTATGCACAGAAGGGCTGTGCACATATTGCTCAGGGAAAAGACTGCAAATTACGCAGAGCGCCTGCTTCTAACAACTTCTCCTTGGGAGCTGGGGGAGCTCCCCAGGGTGACACCCCGGGACAAGTTCTGTCCTGGAGGACAGAGAATCACCCCATCGCTCACCTGCTCAGGCTTCCCTGGACCCCGTGGCTCCGCGCCTCTCTCCCCGGGCAGAGTCGGGAGCGCGTGCGCTTGGGTTAATCTGGAAGTCGGGGCGCGGCGTCCCTCTGTGAGGTCTTGGAGAGGTCGGGCTTCTTTCTGAAAGGTATGCCAGCCGAAATCGCTGCAGTCCAGCTAAGCCGATTGCTGTGGCTGGTCTCCCCTGGCGCCTCCGATTTCCTGGCGCAGCGGCGACAGTAGCCCGGAGCTCCAAGTGTGGTTGGATCCGGCTGGAGGGCCCCGCGGTGAGTGGGTGCCAGGCTCACTGCCCCAGGTGAATGGCCAGGCAGGCTCTCCCGCCTAGTAGTCTTTCATTCTCGGACGCGTCCCTTTTCCCTGGTAGCACCGCCCGGGAGCGGCCGGAAGATGGAACCTCAACTGCTCACTACGATGCATTGAATCTCCCTACCGCGTCGGTCCAGCGCGGGAGAAGACATCTGCCCACCTGCTGGTTATTCGCCAAGTGATTCTGGAAACCAGAACTCCGGGGCAGCAAGAGGAAAGAAAAGAAAAAAAAGAATCCAGGAGGCGGCCACTGCAGCCACAGGTGCAGGTAGAAAGTTCGCGTTCCCGCCCTCCAGGGACGAGATTGGACCAGGTCGCATACGTGGCGCCAGCCTTGGGATGTCTGATTGGAGAAAGGCTGTGTGCGCCGCTCCGAAGCCGGACTCCTGGAAGAAGAAACGGAGGCCAGGAGATCAAGGCTGCAGGTGGGCGCCGGTGGACAAAAGTCGTCGCAGTTCTCCCCTCTGCCCCTAACCCAATTTCTTTTTCCCTTTACTCTCCGGTTCCCCGGCTGTGGCTACTCAGCTCCTGAAATCTCAAGTTTTGTAACTCTCAGGAGCCGTTCCATAACCAGGCAAAATATTGCAGAGCTGCAGGCGCCCTGAGTCGAAAGGCTGTAACATTAACAAGTTCGTTATGTGCTAACCAGGCGCTGTTTCCAGCGCTTTCTGTGGATGAACTCATTTACTCCTCCTCCCAGCAACTCTAGGAGGTAAGAACTATGATTATCCTCAGTTGACAGGCGAGGAGAACTTAGCTGTGGAAGGTAAACGGTTGCCCAAGGTTGCACGGCTGGTACCTGGTAGAGCTGGATTTGTACCCAGGAGATCTGACTCCGGCTCCCGGGGGTCTTATCGGCACCTTATACCACAGCTTGCCCCTCAATGTCGGGCTCTTAGCACGACTCAGTGAGCATGGGAATTACCTTTTCTCGGGTCTGGAAGTCCGTGGACCGCCACTGCACTCGGGGAGTACAAATCCAGCCCAGAGCTGGAAGTCAAGTGAACCCATTGCTGGTCAAGTTTCAGGAGGCTTTTGTTCCCAGGAACAAATGGGTGGTTTTTGTTACCTGGACAGAAAGGCTTTGACATAGGGAATTTTCACTAATAAAGGCAGAGGTGCAACCGGCTTCATCTTCCAGGATGCATTTCTTTTTCAAAGAACTGTTTTGCTTCTCCCTGAGCTCAGTGTGTAACTTCTCTGAAGGACTGGAGCAACTGACGTCCCAGCATGTGGGTTCTGAGGACTTTCCGAAGGGGTGAAAGTAGTGGAAGACATGATACCTAGGTATTCCATAACTTAAAATTTGGAATTAATAGAAATTCTTATGCTGCTGCTGCTGCTAAGTCGCTTCAGTCGTGTCCAACTCTGTGCGACCCCATAGACGGCAGCCCACCGGGCTCCGCCGTCCCTGGGATTTTCCAGGCAAGAATACTGGAGTGGGTTGCCATTTCCTTCTCCAGTGCATGAAAGGGAAAAGTGAAAGTGAAGTCGCTCAGTCGTGTCCAACTGTTAGCAACCCCATGGACTGTAGCCTACCAGGCTCCTCCATCCATGGGATTCTCCAGGCAAGAGTACTGGAGTGGGGTGCCATTGCCTCTCCGGAAATTCTTATAGATGATTTCAATTTATGAAATATGGTAAAAATACAAATACTTTATGTTTTTAACTTCTCAGTTTAGCATTCTGGATTTTTAAAATGATAACCATAGCAGCATGTATTTGGAAGTGGTGCATCTTCATATATTTATTGGAGTTAATTTTAGAGAGAAAACTTGCAATCACAGCACCAGAATGGAACAAAGATAAGCCACCAACTGTGAGAGGAGGACAGGACAAGTTGTCATAGTCCCATTCTGTTACAGAGAAGACACTGGACCAAGGAGGAAGGGCCTGTCCGAGGAACCCTCACCGCTTGAAAGTGGTAGAGCTGGGTTACTATGTTGTTTGTTGATCAAATGGGTGAAGGAAAAAACATTTAGGAAAAGAAAATGAGTCCTGCAAGTGGCTTCTCATCTAGCATGACTGAACAGAGGGCCAGCATTTTCTTAATAGATCAACATCCAACTGCTGAAATTAAACAAGTTCTCTTGCAGTTCTCTTACATCCCTCTCATTTGTGTTTAACAACTTTTTGAATATTTCTATGTTTCATTGGTTTGATAACACCTCACACATAACCCTGGAGTGCAGTAAAAACATTAAAATGGAGACCTGAGATCTAAGAAGAAATGAGGTAGAAAAGACTAGGGAGATGGAGAATGGGTGATCACCCCAGTCAGAGGGAAGAGCACAGGCAAAAACTGTGAGCTGTGAAGGAGCTCAGGATTTTTAAGGAGTGAAGAAGCCAGTGTGATCTGAGTGCTAGAAACGTGAGTGTGAGCAGACCATCCAGGACCTTGTCACTTATAGGATTTTTGAACGTAATTCATCAAAGGGAAAGTAACATGGTAAGATTTGCATTTAAAATATCACTGAAGCTGTACAGAGTAGATGGAAGAGGGGACAAGATGGGGCTATGGGAAAACCAGGTAGGAACTGTTGGAGTACTTCAGGTGGGATATTTTGATGGCTGGTGGGAGAGTGCTGGAAGTGGGGATGGTGAGGAGAATGAATGTATGCTCAATCACTCTATTTAGTCGTGTCCCACTCTTTACAACCCCATGGACTATAGCCTGCCAGGCTCCTCTGTCCATTGAATTCTCCGGGTAAGAATACTGGAATAGGCTGCGATTTCCTCCTCCAGGGGATCATCCCAACCCCTGGAACGAACTCCTATCTCCTGTGTCTCCTGCATTGCCAGGCAGATTCTTTTACCACTGAGGAGAATGAGATTTATGCCAAAGAGATTTAGGAGGTAAAATCAACAGGATACTTGTTCATTCAGTTCATACAAAAGAGGAGCCTGAGTTTAATTAGAGGCTTAAAGGAGAGATACTTTTACAGACTTGTAACTAGGAGCATGCACATGATCCAGTTTTGACTTCAGGGGCTATAAGGAAGACTTCTGGAAATGTTCCTTCCTGAATAGAGGACAGAGCCTTCTCACTGAAGAACATCTTTTGCAATATCCTTGATTCTTATGTTGCAGCACAGTGTGAGGGTATGCAGTTGCCGTCATGCAACAGTGAGGCAACAGACATGGGAATAAAGCCCAGCACACTAAGGATGATGACATGGGAATGGCACAAATAGAACAAGTATTTTCTGTGATACGGGTGAGCCCCTGAATGAGCGCTGGAATGATCTATCTCCCGACTACTAATTCAGTGAGATAGTACTGATTCCTATGATTTAACCGCAGCTTTATACCCACAGTTTTCTGTTACTTGCAGCCCAAAACATTCCTCCTTGATATAATCTAGTAGATTATAGAAAAAAAAAGATATTGTTCAAAAGGCAAACAGGTAGTGTTGTCACATTTTTTCCTGACCAATCTGAACAGTTCTTCCTGGAAGAATGATTTAGTGAAATGTTTAAGTAATGGGGAAGTTTTTAGAGGCGGGGGATGCATCTGCAAAAGAAGGCACTCTCATTGAAAAGGCTTGGACTTAAGGAAATAAGTGGATAAAGGTATGTGTACAAACCTGGGTAAATCCAAAATGCTGGGTAAATCCAAAAGATGAAGTGAATCAGACTATCTGAGATATCATGGTAGTTTGACTTTTAAAGACAGAGTTTTAAATGAAAACAATTAAAACTTATTTTCCTCTATTATTGAATCTAGAATTGGTTACATTTATAAAAATTTTCATAACCAATCCCATGCAAAAAAAACAAGAAAAGAGAGTTAATGTTAAACAAATATGGTTTTATTATGTAACTATTGATCTAGGAATCCTGCTGTTTGTTTCTGTAAGGAGAACATGGGGGGGTGGTCCTAAACATCTACATTGGTAAGTCATGAATACAGTGTAGATACATTTAAAAGTTGATTTATCTACCCAGTGAGTAGTAGTGACTTTCAGTGTTACAGAATTTAAATATACTTAGATCGGGCAGTACTTACATTTCTTGTAAATATTTTTTTACAAAAAAAATATTTTTTTCTTGTCATTTTTAAATTTTCAGAAATGTGTTGATGGTTTGAGAAAAGACAGCTTCTTTTTTAAAAAAATTATATTGTTTATTTCTCAGGTGACCTTTAAGTGCCGTAGATGATTACACTAAAAGACAACAGGAAATGAATTTCTAGAGAGCAAGGTTTGCATACTAGAAATTACAAGAGAAACTTTAGAATTTAAACCTGGCATTTGCAATTTTAGTAAATTTGGCATTGCATCAGAGGCTGAGAAATTGCTCTCTCTTTAAAGAATTTATGGTGGCAACTAGGCCAAGGAAAACATGTGATGAGAAAATATAAGACATACAGCTAATCGAAATGAAGAACGTACAGATCATTTATATTCTCTTCACCCAGGAATGACCATGGTTGATGTTTGGGTGTTAGTCCTTTTATTCTTTTTGCCCCCTATTTTCACGTTTTCTCCATTCACCTTCTCTCTTCCCTTCCCCTCCTTACCCTCCCTTCCTCCTTCCATCATCCCTTTCTTTTATGTTCTCTTCCATTCTTTGAAAATTAGATTCGCTGCTCCCATGGCCTTTTCCTTTATAGTTATCCATGTACTGGTAATTTAATATTTCTTTTCTTGTTTCTGTGTATTCACATCAGTCTTGTTGGATTTAGTTTGAAAACTTTTTAAAGAGAGGACATTGCACCCATGCCTGATGGTGGAATCTACTGTTCATAGCATCTCATCCTGTGCCCTGTCAGGTTAACATGTGTGCATATCTAGAAGTATAAAAATTATAGTCACAAAATATTACTAATCATGTCAGTTTCACACTTGAACTAAGTAAGGCTTGTTTGTACAGTTCAGCCTCTCTCTGAAATTCAGCCAACATCAGCTGACTCTTCCCAACTCTCCTGTTTTCTGAATCTGGTTCCTTAGTATTCTTGAATATTATTGTATGCTCATTTTCGTTAAAAAATTATTTGTAGGAAAATTTAAGACCTAATCAAAAGTCACTTTTTCTAGAAATTCTTTTCAAGATCTTAGGGGCCACTGTATACTAAGTTCATGGCTTAGTATAAGTCATGTTTTGGGATAACCAAAAAAAGAGACTGTTAGCCTATAGTCACACCTGGGACAAGCCTTCCTACCCTCCCCAGATCTTTTCTGCTCCAAATTAGCTTAACTTTCCATGAAGACCTGTTGGGGGGATGAGCATAGTTTACTTCTGGACTGCCCAAACCCTGATAGTATAGCCCTTTGGGGGCCAATGCTTATCAAGGGAAGGATGTTCTATTAATTGCTCCTTTGGGGATGAGCCCTACACTCACTTATAATTCTGTCCCTTTTCCTCCAGGAGGAAACCAAAACAATTGGTTTGGTGCCCAACTGTTTCCAACAGGAGAATTCAGCCAAATAACCTGGCATGCCACTGACAGGAGTGGGTGTGTTTTCATTTTATTGTAAATTGTTTGCTTGGTGTTTGTCCCCATGACTAGACTGTAATTTTCATATTTATTTATTGTCTGACTCCCTCACTAGAAAATGAGTTCCAGTGTATTTAGTGATCATTTACAGAACACTTTCTAGGTACTAGGTACAGTTCTAATTGCTTTATAAATACTAAGTTATTTAATCTTCCTAAAAGCCTTTATGAAACAAGCACTATTATTATTATAGATGAGGTAACTGAGACACTAAGAACTCAAGTTACTTGCCCAAGGTCACACAGCCTGTAAGTACTAGAGCCAGCATTTGACCCCAGGAAAACTGACTTCAGAGTCCAGAGACTGACTCACCACTGTTCCATGTCTCTCCATGAGCACTAGGCGTGCGTGTGTGCTAAGTTGCTTCAGTTGTGTCCTTGTGACCCCATGGACTGTAGCCTGCAGGCTCCCTTGTCCAAGGGATTCTCCAGGCAAGAATTACTGGAGTGGATTGCTGTGCCCTTCTCCAGGGGATCTTTCCGACCCAGGGATTGAACTCATGTCTCTTACATCTCCCATATTAGCAGGTGGGTTCTTTGCCACTAGTGCCACCTGGGGAGTACTAGAACAGGTTACTATGAGTCTTTAGGACCTGGCATCTGCCTGACAATAATAGTTCTTAATATCGTTGAATGTGTGACCATCCAATGCATAAATAGGAATGCCTTTTTGGTTATAATATGACTGACTTGTAAAAAGAAATGTTATAAAAGTGGCAGTGAAATAAAGTTTTAATTGGTTATTATTCATAAGAATAGCCTGATTTGAGGACTTCTCTGGTGGTCCAGTAGTAAAGAATCCAGTAGTAAAGGTGCATTGCACCTTGCAATGCAGGGTCATGGGTTCGATCCCTGGTTGGGGAACTAAGATCCTACATGCAGTGAAGCAAGTGAGCCAGTATGCCACAACTAGAGAGTCTGTGTGCTGCAGTGAAAGATCCTGCCTGACACAACAAAGATCGTGTCTGCCACAACTAAGACCCAATGAAGCCAAATTAATTAATTTTAAAAAGTTATGAAAAAAGGAAAAGCCTGATTTTCTTTAATTCTCAGGAGTGAAAACAATAGGTACGCCAAATTACCTGATACATTTTTGTGTTTTCCTTAAAACTGGACGAGTACTATCAGTTCAGTTCAGTTCAGTCGCTCAGTCGTGTCCGACTCTTTGCGACTCCATGAATCGCAGCATGCCAGGCCTCCCTGTCCATCACCAACTCCTGGAGTTTACCCAAACCCATGTCCATCGAGTCGGTGATGCCATCCAACCATCTCATCCTCTGTCGTCCCCTTCTCCTCCCGCCCTCAATCCTACCCAGCATCAGGGTCTTTTCCAATGAGTCAACTCTTCGCATGAGGTGGCCAAAGTATTGGAGTTTCAGCTTCAACATCAGTCCTTCCAATGAACATCCAGGATTGATCTCCTTTAGGATGGATTGACTGGATCTCCTTGCAGTCCAAGGGACTCTCAAGAGTCTTCTCCAACACCACAGTTCAAAAGCATCAATTCTGTGGTGTTCAGCTTTCTTCACCGTCCAACTCTCACATCCATACATGACCACTGGAAAAACCATAGCCTTGACTAGACGGACCTTTGTTGGCAAATTAATGTCTCCGCTTTTAAATATGCTATCTAGGTTGGCCATAACCTTCCTTCCAAGGAGTAAGCGTCTTTTAATTTCATGGCTGCAATCACCATCAGCAGTGATTTTAGAGCCCCCCAAAATAAAGTCTGACACTGTTTCCACTGTTTCCCCATCTATTTCCCATGAAATGATGGGACCAGATGCCATGATCTTAGTTTTCTGAACGTTGAGCTTTAAGCCAACTTTTTCACTCTCCTCTTTCACCTTCATCAAGAGGCTCTTTAGTTCTTCTTCACTTTCTGCCATAAGGATGGTGTCATCTGCATATCTGAGATTATTGATATTTCTCCCAGCAATCTTGATTCCAGCTTGTGTTTCTTCCAGCCCAGCGTTTCTCATGATGTACTCTGCATATAAGTTAAATAAGCAGGGTGACAATATACAGCCTTGATGTACTCCTTTCCCAATTTGGAACCAGTCTGTTGTTCCATGTCCAGTTCTAACTGTTGCTTCCTGACCTGCATACAGGTTTCTCAAGAGACAGGTCAGATGGTCTGGTATTCCCATCTCTTT
Source organism: Giraffa tippelskirchi (assembly GCF_054371585.1). Taxonomy (NCBI): domain Eukaryota; kingdom Metazoa; phylum Chordata; class Mammalia; order Artiodactyla; family Giraffidae; genus Giraffa; species Giraffa tippelskirchi. The sequence goes on from NC_137284.1 coordinate 111,889,061, forward strand.
CAGAATTTTCCACAGTTTATTGTGATCCACACAGTCAAAGGCTTTGGCATAGTCAATAGAGCAGAGATAGACGTTTTTCTGGAACTCTATCATGTTGCAATATACATTGAAGGAGATGAGGTTAGGGGGTAAGGTGTGGATTGGGCAGAACAATGTAATACCAGAGGATGGCAGTTGATATTTTATTAAATATTGTACTGGGGGAATAAATGAACGATCTAGAGGACATGACATTTCAGAACATGGTTCCACAGCACATCCTGATTCTCTCAGGAAACAAAGATAATGCCACTTTAGTATTTATCAGAAAATCACTGATGTAAATAAAAGTCACGTGTAATGTTCTCTGGCTGGTCACCTGGATCCAGGTCAGGGCCAGGGTAAACTAGATCCTGTAAAAGGTGATTTGCTGTCTGCGGTTGTTCGTTTCCCTTTTCTAAGAGTCGATTCGGTTATGCTCCGTTTGTCAGATTTTATTTCATTTTTTTGTGCTTTGTTGATGTGTCAGCTTGTTAGGTCACATGTGTACAGGCATGAGGTGGATATCTGATGGGAGGGTAACATGATGCAGGGAGGGAATCTTTTGGTTTCCTCACCTGCTTCAAAGCCAATGTCAAACTTGAAAGGGAAAGTGGTAGTTGCTCAGTCGTGTCTGACTCTTTGTGATCCCATAGACTGTAACCCACCAGGTTCTTCAGTCCATAGGATTCTCCAGGCAAGAATACTGGAGTCAGTAGCCATTCCTGTCTCCAAGGAATCTTCCCGACCCAGGGATCAAACCCAGGTCTCCTGCATTGTAGGCAAATTCTTTACTGTCTGAGTCAGAAATCCATAAGAAATAGCTGCTTTTCTATCACAGGCTGTTAGAAAAGGTGCATCTAAGTTTTGGGACTCAGCTTTCTGCTCAGTGCCAACACAGGTAAATCTCACACTGTTCACTCTCAGGGAACATTCGGGTTCACCTATTTGATGTAATTTAACTTAAGATACCCTGGAGAAGGAAGTGGCAACCCACTCCAGTATTCTTGCCTGGAGAATTCCATGGACAGAGGAGCCTGGTGGGCTACCGTCCATGGGGTCGCAAAAGAGTTGAATACAACTGAGCGACTAAATAACAACTTACATAGTGGGGGAAACTGCTTCAGGTTTTAAATGCTTACTCTGGGCTTTCACTTTGCTATGTGTTTATGCAAAAGTGGTTACTGTTCTTCCCACTTTTTTTTAATGGCAGAGCAACCCTGAGAGAGAGATTACAAGTTCTACAGTTTTATCTTAGAAAGTTGAAGCAGTTTGCTCAAGGTCACATGAGCATAAGAGGTGCAATTATTTTGACTCAGTTTCAATTACTCTTTCCTTAATACAGTGTTCTTCTTATATTTCTATTTGAATCTCATATTGCCATTTAGTTAATCATTAGATCAATAAATGTTTGTTGGTATCAAGGCAATTATATCAAAAGAGGTAGTCACACTGAAAAAATTTGAATTAGGTCATCATCTTCTAAGTTTTCCACTTAGAACAATGCTAAATCATATGTGGTTGCTTGCATGTTAAAGCCCTATGGAATCACAGAGCACTCAAACCTCAAACTAACACTGGGAATTGTAATTATATACATTTCTTGTGTAAAGACTTGATGGTTGGTTTGAATTAGAGCTGTGTGGCTTTGGGGAAATTACTTAATATCTTTAGGCTCTGGTTTCCTTAAATGTAAAGTGGGGATAATAGTACCTACTTCTCTGGATGGTTGCCAAGATTCAAGCTGACAATGTATTTTTAAAAATTTATTCTTAATTGGAGGATGATTGCTTTACAAAGTTATGTTGGTTTCTGCTGTACAGCAACACAAGTTAGCCATAAGTATGTACGTATCTCCTCCCTCATGAGCTTCCCGGCCCCATCCCACCCCTCTAGTCATCACAGAGCGTCACAGGGCTCCATGTGTTATATTGCAGCTTCCCACTAGTTATCATTTTTACACGTGGTAGTTATATATGTCAATGGTACTCTCTCAATTCATCCCATCTTCTCCTTTGCCTGAGACAATACATTTATTAAGTCCCCAGCACAGTGCCGGACACGTAATAGGCACTCAATAAATGTTAATTTCTCCTTGACTAACTTCTTTCATTGGCTGTGTAGGAAAGCGCTGTGAACAGACTCTAGAAACCAGTCACTTCCAAGTGCTTTTGGAAAATAATGAGTAGAGAGTCTTAAAATTCACTGTCACTATTGTTGGTTGGGGCCCGCTGTTTCCACCCCACTCCCCTGAAGAGTATCATGTTAAAAGTTACTGGAGACTATTTAATATGCAACAATTTGCTCTGAAACTTTTTTTTCAGAAACATACCTAATGATTAAATCAAATCAAGCAGAAGTTTTCTGTATGTGATTCAAGAATGCTGTTCATCCTTTCAGCACTGCAAGTACATTACCTGTTGTGAAAGGAGGAAGTGTGCTTAGTTAAGCTTGAAAGCAATGTTACCAGAAAAGGATTAGCAAATCACAAGGCAGAATCCTTAGCAGTAAGGTCCCTGCTGAACTGTGACTGAGGCATAAGCCAAGGAATATGTTTAATATGTGCTGCCCCATTAGCTCCTGGAATCTTAGTATATAACCCCCATCACTGAATCAGACCCAGAGGAGGGAAAGAACAGGAGAATCATGGCTCTGCTATGCAGACATAGCACTGTTGTTTCCAGAAATTAGTTTTCATTTTAATAAAGGAATATATTGCACACCAAGTTCAAAAGTCAAATGTTATAAAAGTGATTATAGTAACTAACAGCGGTTTCTTTTTCTTTTCTTTTTGATGTGGACCATTTTTCAAAGTCTTTATTGCATTTGTTACAATATTGGTTCTGTTTTATGTGTTTTTTGGCTGTGAGGCATGTGGGATCTTAGCTCCTCCACCAGGGATCAGACCTGCACCCCCTGCCTTAGAAAACAAAGTCTTAACCGCTGGACCACCAGGGAAGTCCCCACAGGGATTTCTTACCTCATTTCTTCTCTTAGTTCTCTTCCCCAACCACCTTCAACAATTTTGGCTTTTTATTTGTGGCACATGCACATCTCTGTATTTCCAAATAATATGTGTATTATTCTCTCTTTTGATTAATCCGTATTTGACCTCTATTAATTTCCTATTATGATATTTTAGGATTTTGTTCTCTTATACCATTATGCCTTCTGCTTCCCTTCTCACAGATTCCAGTAGGGTCATATTACAGCTTTTGCTTAATTGACTATTCCATTTAGATATTATTGTGCCTTGCCTTTGTAGATATTGTTCAGGCTAAGGATTATAATATACGGATCGTTTTATTTGCTTTCCAACTTTTTGTCTTTTTCTAAAGTTAATAATGACCTCTCCTTGTCCACTCTCCCTCCACCTCAGTCCTTTCAATCTGCTTGTTTTGGGTCCTATTTCTAATTTTTTCTACACCTTCCAATGGTTTCTTGGTACACTTTTCTACAAGTGCTGTCATATCAATACATATATATGTTCCATTTTGTTTTTCCTAAAAATATCCCTCCTGGACACCTCCTTCTGCTTCTGTAGGGACTGACCTGTCTCTGGCCTGTTGGGGGTGAGGTGGTGTCACAGCAGCCAAGACAGAGGGGGTTTGAGAAGAAGGGAGTGGTCAACTGTGCCTGCAAATGAGAAACCAAGTAAGCAGAGACCCAAAGTCTCAGTGCGGTTGGTGGGGCTCCAGGGAGAGTACTCTGTGGGGAGCACAAGTGGTGAAGCTGCATCTATAGGTATGAAGGTGTGTCACAGCACCTCCACACCTCTTCCCATGCCATCTGGCCTCAGTGATAACTCATGACATTGCTGGGTCAGAAAGACAAACAGGCATTAATTTTTGAGTTTCAAAGGGGAGAAAACTGAGGCTCAGAAATGTTGGAAGCCTTGATCTGTGACTGAGCCGGGTCTTGTGGCTCTAAATCCAGTGCTACATGAAAAGATGCTCAACATCACTCATTATCAGAGAAATGCAAATCAAAACCACAATGAGGTACCATCTCACGCCAGTCAGAATGGCTGCTATCCAAAAGTCTACAAACAATAAATGCTGGAGAGGGTGCGGAGAAAAGGGAACCCTCTTACACTGTTGGTGGGAATGCAAACTAGTACAGCCACTATGGAGAACAGTGTGGAGATTCCTTAAAAAACTGGAAATAGAACTGCCATAAGACTCAGCAATCCCACTTCTGGGCATACACACCGAGGAAACCAGAACTGAAAGAGACACATGTACCCCAGTGTTCATCACAGCACTGTTTACAATAGCCAGGACATGGAAGCAACCTGTCCATCGGCAGGCGAATGGATAAGGAACCTGTGGTACAATGGAATATTAAAAAGAATGCAGCTATTAAAAAGAATACATTCAAATCAGTTCTAATGAGGTGGATGAAACTGGAGCCTATTATACAGAGTGAAGTAAGTCAGAAAGAAAAACACCAATATAGTATACTAACACATATATATGGAATTTAGAAAGATGGTAACGATGACCCTATATGTGAGACAGCAAAAGAGAAACAGATGTAAAGAACAGACTTTTGGACTCTGTGGGAGAAGGTGAAGGTGGGATGCTTTGAGAGAATAGCATTGAAACATGTATATTATCATATGTGAAATAGATCACCAGTCCAGGTTCGACACATGAGACAGGGTGCTCAGGGCCGGTGCACTGGGATGACCCTGAAGGGAAGGGAGGTGGGAGGGGCATTCAGGGTGCAGAACACATGTACACCCATGGCTGATTCATGTCAATGTATGGCAAAAACCACTACAAAATTGTAAAGTAATTAGCCTCCAATTAAAATAAATAAATTAATTAAAAAAATAAATCCAGTGCTATTGTAGGGCTCCCATGATACCTTTCCACCATATCACAGCACAAGCAGGTGTGGCTTGGTTTTAAAAACTCATTGGGCAGTAAACTGCTAAAATTCCTATAACTCACTAATTTTCTAGGCAACAATGAGGGATGATGTCTCACAACTGTGAAGGATACTAATGGTGTAAGCCTTCTTATGAAAGTCTCCTCCAGCTGTTGAGTTTTTAGACAAACATTTGTCCTACTCTGTGCCCCCAGTACTATACTGAGTGCTATATGCAGATTATCTTAAGCCTCACAGTTACTCCATGGAATCAGTAACAATACAAGTTCATGATAATAACAAGGAAACTGAGGTTTAAGAAGTAGAGTAACTTTCCCTAAATTACACTATCAGAAAGTATTAAGAGCCAGGATTGAAACGAGGGGGTTGTAACCTGTAACTGACTTGTTTAACAGGCAACTGGGGGCTTCCCAGGTGGCTCAGTGGTAAAGAATCCGCCTGCCAATTCAGGAGGCGTGAAAGACACAGGTTCGATTCCTGGGTCAGGAAGGTCCCCTCGAGGAGGGCATGGCAATCTACTCCAGTATTCTTGCCTGGAGAATCCTCATGGATAGAAGAGCCTGGTGGGCTATAGTCTATGGGGTCACAAAGGGTCATACAGGACTGAGGATTGAACACACACACATACAAAAGGCAATTGAACTAGAGACTTAGATCTTCAGACTCTCCAAACTGAATTATTTTGAGGCTTAATCATTCCTTCTGGGTAGAAGGAGAAAGAATATGGTGAAGATTAGGTGAGAAATGGATAACTAGTTCCCAGAAAGCTTCAATAACTTAAGGGTTCAGACATTGGATAGAACTCTAAATGGTGGACAAGAGTCAATGTGCATTTTCAGATTCTTCTGCTTCTGCAATCATCCCCTCCTCCATGAAACTGAAATGTTACTGGGCATTTGAGTATTTGTAGAAGGATTATGCTATTAATTTAGAAAATGTTTGAGTGCCTACTGTATGCTCAGCCTAGACCAGATTCCCACTTTCATGAAGCTTACAGGCTGGACAGTGTCATTTTAGAGATTTAGTTGGTTCTGTGGTTATGGAGGTGAGAAGCCTATGGGGACCTTAGACTATGGCTGTGGAGGGTCTTATTCAGCCTCTGAAAGTCTGAACAACCTTCCCAATGCTACAAAGCTATTTTCCCTTCTTTGTTACTAAATCCCAAGTTTCTTCAGGTATCCAAACACTTTGGAGACAATGGATTGATTCCCAGTTCAGGTGAAACCCTGATTGCTCTAAAACAGTTCTGCTCTAATGCAGAAACTGGAATCACCTGGAGGGCTTGTTGAACACATGAGGCATCCTCACATGAGCGACCGTGGTCATGTGAGCAAGGTGGCTTCCTTCCGGAGTTGCATGTCACTTCTACATCTCCCACCAGCCCAGGGAGCAGGAGGAAAATGAGGAAACAAGGGCGCCGCTGCCAGGTGGCCCCACCACCCCTGCTACCCCCCTGGGTGCTGCCGGCCCTTGGTGTCCCCAGGGGCCTGGCGCACTGGTTTTCGGTGCTGTTTCTGATGTACGTCCTCCGCTTTGGCAGCATTTTTGGCTGTGATAATCCTGCTGCCCTTCAGACTCAGGTTAAACGGAACATGCGGGTGAGCGCCACAAAGTTCATGCTGCTGTATGCCTGGTATTATTGACCCAATGTAGTTTTGTGTTTCTTTGGTGGCTTTTTGAGCCACTAAGTATTTGGAATATGATGGGAGCCATTATTTTTAGTTGTGTTATTTGCATTGGGCAGGTTATTTTTGCTCTGGGTGGACTATTTAATGCTTTTTCGTTGATGGAGTTTGGAAAGTTTGCGTTTGGGAGTGGTGAAGAGTCCTTAGCAGTCGCTCAGAATACATACGCTGTGAATTGGTTTAAAGGCAGAGAATTAAACTCAGTGTTTGGGCTCCAACTTAGCATGGCTAGCAATGGAAGTACAGTAACCATAAGCCTCATGGGATGACTGTATTCTAAGGCTGAAGCTTTGTTGGGTTCTGTTGGTCACACAACACTTGAGGTCACACTTATGACTGGGGGTATAACATATTTTTTTCACTAGTTTGTGCCTTGGACTTTGCTTACCTGTATCAGAGAGCGGAATGAAGAACAAGGGAAAACAGGTGAGGTTTATTAAGTTGCCTGATTTTTCCTTACCTCTGTGGTGGTGCTTGTTTATCCACCGCGTCTGCTGCTGTGTTGCCGTGTTCCCTTTCACTGAACTTGAGAAAGTTTTCTTTACAGAGAAATTTGGATTTTCCTCCCCAAGTAGTGAGTGCTATTGATAATATTGTATATGTATTAATAATATCAGCTCCCATATCACCAGTATTTAAGCTCCTGGTGGGTAAAAATGGAAAAAAAAAATCCTGGGTTCTGTGTGCAATGGTGGCCACTCTTTTCTTTTCCATTCTTGTTTTTTTTAATTGAAGTATAGTTGATATATAATGTGTTAATTTCCACTGCACAGCAAAGCAATTCAGTCACATACACATAAATGTATATACATATATATACTTATGTGTACATATATTCTTTTTAATGTTCTTTTCATTATGGTTTATCATAGGATATTGAAGATAGTTCTCTGTGATCTATAGTAGGACCTTGTTATTTATCCGTTTGATATATAAAAGCTTACATCTGTTATCCCCAACCTCCCAGTGCACCCCTACCCCTACCCCCTCCACCTTGGCAACCACCAGTCTGTTCTCTATGTCCGTGATTCTATTTTGGTTTCATATATAGGTTCATTTATGTCATATTTTAGATTATACATACAAGTGATATCATATGGTTTTTGCCTTTCTCTTTCTGACTTCATGTAGTATGATAATCTCTAGGTCCATTCATGTTGCTACAAATGGTGTTATTTCATTCTGTTTATGGCTGGGTAGTATTCCATTATGTATATGTAGCACACCTTCTTTATCCCCTTCTGTCAATGGACATTTAAATTGCTTCCACGTTTTGGCTATTGCAAACAGTGCTGCAATGAACATTGGGATACATATATTTCCTTGAATTATGGTTTTCTCTCAGTACATGCCCAGGAGTGGGATTACTGGATCATATGGTAGTTCTACATTTAGTTTTTTGAGGAACCTCCATATTGTTTTCCATAATGGTTGTACAAATTTACATTGCTACCAACAATGTAGGAAGGTTCCCTTTTCTCCATACCCTCTCCAGCATTTGTTATTTGTAAACTTTTGATGTCCATTCTGACTGGTGAGATGGTACCTTATTGTAATTTTGATTTGCATTTCTCTAATAATTAGCATCGTTGAGCATCACTACATATGTCTATTGGCCATCTATATTTCTTCTTTGGAGAAATGTCTTATTTAGAGCTTCTGCCCTTTTGATTGGGTTGTTGTTGCTGTTGTTGTTGTTGAGTTGTTTGAGTTGTTTGTCTATTTTGGAAATTAAGCCCTTGCTGGTTGCATCATTTGCAAATATTTTCCCTCATTTGTAGGTTGTGTTTTCACTTTGTTTATGGTTTCCCATGCTGTGTAGAAGCTTGTAAGTTTGATTAGGTCCCATTTGTTTGTTTTTGTTTTTATTTCTATTGCCTTAGGAGACTGACTTAGTCTCCTGAGGTCAGTCAATTTATGTCATCAGTACAATTTATGTCAGAGAATGTTTTGCCTATATTCTCTTCTAGGAATTTTATGGTGTCATGTTTTATAAGTCTTTAAGCCATTTTGAGTTTATTTTTGTATATGATGAGAGGATGCGTTCTAACTTAATTGGTTTACATGTGACTGTCCAACTTTCCCAACACGACTTGCTGAAGAGATTTTTTCCCCATTGTATCTTCTTGCCCCCTCTGTTGAAGATTAATTGACTGTAGGTGTGTGGGTTTATTTTTGGTCTCTCTATTCTGTTCCATTGATCCATATGTCTGTTTTTAATGCCAATACCACACTGTTTTGATTACAGTAGCTTTGTACTGTTGTCGGAAGTCTGGGAGGTTATGCCTCCTGCTTTGTTCTTTTTCTTCAGGATTGCTTTGGCAATTCTGGGTCTTTTATGGTTCCATGTGAATGTTCTAGTTCTGTGAAAAATGTCATGGGTAATTTGATAGGGCTCACATTGTCTGTAGATTGCTTTGGTTAATATGGCCATTTTAACAGTATTAATTCTTGCAATCCAAGAGCATGGGATAGCTTTCCATTTCTTTGAATTATCTTCAATTTCCTTTGTTAATGTTTTATAGTTCTCAATTTATAAGTCTTTCACCTCTTTGGTCAGGTTTATTTCCTAAATGTTTTATTTTTGGGGGTGCAATTTTAAAACGTATTGTTTTTCTTTACACTCCCTGATATTTTATTGTTGGTGTAAGAAATACAATTGCTTTCTGTATGTTAATCTCGTGAATATACCTATTTTAAAGTATAATTCTGAGGACTGTTTTAGCCTGTGTTTTTTGTATTTCTGAATTCTGCTTTGGAATAGGCTCATCAGTGGTGAGGTTTGGAAAATTGTACCTGGCACATGCAGGTAATTGTGAGTAAGGACAGTTATGGAAGTCTTTGGATTTTGTATTGAGATAATTTTCACAAAGTGTCATATCTTAGGGATATGTCCTTTTCTCTATCTTAAAGCAAAAATCTTTTGAGGGGGTAGAAGGGATGTTTTATATAAATAAACAATGGCATTTTAATAGGCATTCTCTTTTGTAATAGGAAACATTTGAAAGATATTTTTATGCAGTCTCATGTTCACAAATAGCAGATTGTGTTCTGCTGTCTTTAGTTATAAGAGGTTGCTGAACATGAACCCTTTTGAGCTTCTTTGTCTCTCTGTTACTGAGGACCCTAATTCCTTAGGGACATGATTTTATGGTATAAACTTCATAGTTTTTCTTATAGTCCAATTAATTACAAAAGAAGTCCTATAAATTATGATAATTGCATATCTCCAAGGATACATAAAAACACTGCAAAAGGAATACTTGATGTCTTTAACTTCTGATTTTCAAAAATATTAAAATACTGATTTTAACTATTATTTATGTGGAAAATTATCTCTGTAAGAAAATCTAAGCTGGAATAAAGAAAATTTGCCTAATCAGTCATTGCAAAATTATGGGGGTAGTTTTTTCTCCAGAGTAGGACCTTAAATAACATTTGTTTTTTGCATTTAAGAAGATATGGATATGAAATTTCTCTGACAAACTTAAACACTTTTTAGTTGCACCACCTTTTTGCCCTGCACCACCACCATCCCTACCGAAAAGCTCCCATTAAGTTATGGGGGTCCTTAGTTGCCATGTCCAAAGGGGACTCGTCACCTTATCATCTTGTAGCAGCATCTGACCCCCGTGGCCTTTCCATCCCTGATGTTCTGTCTTTCTCTGCTTTCTTCTTACATTCCTGACTCTGCCTCTTCCTCTGCCCATGCCTGGCCTTCCTTGCAAAGTTGTCTAACTTTGCCTGCTCCTTAGATTTCATTCTTACCCAGGGACCTATTATATGTGCTACGTCACTTCAGTTGTGTCCGACTGTGACTCCATGGACTGTAGCCTACCAGGCTCCTCTGTCCATGGGATTCTCCAGGCAAGAATATTGGTGTGGTTTTGTTGCCATTTCCTTCTTCAGAGGATCTTCCCAACCCAGGGATCAAACTCATATCTCTCATGTCTCCTGCATTGGCAGATGGGTTCTTTACCGCTAGTGCCACCTGGGGACCTATTGTTGGTCTTTTTTAATTTCAGCTGGTGATACAGTCTGATCAGATCTTAATCTACCAGCTCATCCCTCTCTCTTGAGCTCCAAAACCATAGGTTCAACCATTTTATAGACATTTTTACATGGGTGAACCATTGGTACCACAATGCATTCTGCAAAATGAACCCATGATTCCCCCCTGCTAATAATCCTGCTTTCCTTCCCATATTTTCTTTTCTTCCTAAATATTAACTTGATTATAAAGACCAGAAATGGGGATGACACTTGTGACTATTTCCTTTTTAATCCTGGCATCAAATCAGTAAGTCCTGACAACATCCTAAATCTCTTTCTTATCCTGACTCTTCTCCACATCGCTTCTGCTGGGAGCCAAGTTTAGTCTGTCATTGCCTATAACATCTTCAAGATTAGCTTCTGAGTCTCTAATCTTACATCCTCTGTACTATCCTCGACATGTCACTGGACATGTACTTGACTCACGGGGTTCCTTATTCCCTGGCACAGACCTGCTTGTTTAATCTCCTTTCCCCTCCTCTTCCCTCACATTTCATGTTCTGGCTAAACCCAATTCTAGAGAGTTCTCTGAACTTCCTGTGCTTTCATGTATTACTATTTATGGCTGGCACCCATGTACTCTGCCTGGGGAAGCCAGGGAAAATCTCAGCAGAGAGTAAACACTGAGTTGAGACTTGCAGGATGGGCAGGAGTGTGCCTGATTGGCATGTGGTTGGTATTCACCGTTCTTGATCCCACAGAATTTGTACTTCAGTGGGAGACAGGTGGACACACAATTGAAGTACTTTGTGATAACCACTGGTTTAGAAGTGTGTACAAACAGCAGTAGAAGGCAGGGAAGGAGGTCCTGGAATATGATAATATCATTTCAACTCAGGAAAAAAATGACCCTAGCTTATCTGCATTTATAAAGCATCTATTGGAGTAAGGGCTTCCCAGGTGGCACTAGTGGTAAAGAATACACCTGCCAATGCAGGGGGTGTGCATTTCATCCCTAGGTCAGGAAGATCCCCTGGTGGAGGGCATGGCAACCCACTCCAGTATTCTCGCCTGGAGAATCCCGTGGACAGAGGAGCCTGGCAGGCTACAGTCTATAGGGTCGAAAAGAGTCAGGCATAACTGAAGCGACTTAGCACACACATAATGAAGTAAACCCCTCCAAGCACAGGGTCTAACATGGTGCTTGTGTGTAGCAAAATACATTGAAGTGGAACAACGAAATGGACTAGGACCTTGTGAAATGAACCTGAAGACAAAGAGTCTTTCTGAACCATACTCATGAGACCTTCTTATTTTATTACATCAAGATGGACTTTATTTGCCCTCTCTTCCTTCTCATCCCCTCTTGTGAATGCTGGCACTCTAGAGCAAGGATCCCCAACCTCTGAGATCTAATACTTGATGTTCTGAGATGGAGCTGATATAAAAATAGAAATAGAGTACACAATAAATGTAATCTGCTTGACTCATTCTGAAACCATCCCCACCCTCCCCCACCCATGTTGGTGGAAAAATTGTCTTCCACGAAAAATTGTCTTCCTGGTGCCAAAAAGGTTGGGGACTGCTGCTCTAGAGAGCTTTGACTCGGGCCTCTCCTGCATTTCTCTGTTTTGTGTCCCTGGGCACTCTTATTCAATCCCACAGTTCCAATTATTATCTCTGGTGTCTCGCCCAAGCCCCCATCGCCAGCTTGGGTCTGTTAATGCAATTGCTCATGAAATATCTGCCTGGAAATTTCATAGGTATCTCAAGGGAGCTCACCATCTTCCTTAATTTTTGCACCCATCCTCAAGAAACCTCCGATTCTCCTTGTGTTCATTTCAAGAAATATTATCCAGTTGTCAAATTAAGCAACGTGGGAGTCATCCTTGATTCTTTTTTTTTTATATATATAATTTTTATTTATTTATTTTTGGCTGGGCAAGGTCTTTGCTGCTACAGGGCCTTTTCTGTGGTAGGATAGGAGCTACTCTCTAGTTGTGGTGGGTGGGCTTCTCATTGCATGGCTTCTCTTGTTGCAGAGCACGGGCTCTAGGGCACTCAGGCTTCAGTAGCTGTGGCACGTGGACTCAGTAGTTGCAGCTCCTGGGCTCTAGAGCACAGGCTTAGTTACTCTGCAGCACATGGGATTTTCCTGGATCAGGGATCAAACCCGTGTCTCCTGCATTGGCAGACTGATTCTTTACCACTAAGCCACCAAGGAAGCCCCATTCTTGGTTCCTTAATCCAATCTATAACCAAACTTTTACAACTTTGTCTCCTAAATATAACTCAGTTCTATTTATCTCTGCTTTGCTACCACTTGATCCAGGCTATATCACCTGAGTCCTCTAAATGACAACATCTGAGTGACTCCCTGCATCTAGCCTCACTACACTCATCTGCCCACATATTCTCTGATGGATCCACAGTCAAGTAAGTGATCTTTTAAAAATGTAAGCTCAATTGTGTCATTTGTTTCTTAAAACCCATTAATGCTAAATGCAATGCGGTGACCTAGATTACATCCTGGAACAGAAAAAGGATATTAGTGGAAAACTCATAAAACTTGAATAAAGCCTGGAGTTCAGTTAATAGTAATGTACTAATGTTGGTTTCTTAGTTTACTGTGGTTATGTAAGATGTTAACATTAGGGGAGTGGGTGAAGAGGGCACAGGGACCCTCTGCAGTAGCCTTGCAACTCTTCTGTAAATATAAGACTACTCCAAAACTAAGTTAATTAAAAAAAAACAAAACTAGCACCAGACTTGTTTATGTTAGAGTCTAAAATCCTTTACATGACCAGCTTTCTCTCTCCAGCCAAACTAAACCTATTAATTAATTCTTCCAAGTGACATAAGGGCTTCCCGGGTAGCTCAGCTGATAAAGAATCCTCTTGCAATGCAGGAGACCCTGGTTTGATTCCTGGGTCAGAAGTTCCCCTGGAGAAGGGATAGGCTATCCACTCCAGTGTTCTTGGGCTTCCCAGGTGGCTCAATGGTAAAGAATCTGCCTGCAATGTGGGAGACCTGTATTTGATCCCTGGGGAGGGGAAATCCCCTGGAGGAGGGAGTAGCAACCCACTCCAGTATTCTTGCCTGGAGAATCCCCATGGACAGAGGAGCCTGGTGGGCTACAGTCCATGTGGTCACAAAGAGTCAGACAGGACAGCGACTAAGCACAGCTGGTGACATAAGCCATTTCATTGCCAGTATTCAGTGTCTGGCCCATCAATAAGTGCTTGATAAGTATTTGTTGAAAATTAATGAATATCACATTTTTAAAATCAAAAGATTGACTATGAATTTGGGGATTGGTAGATCTTGGGAACTTGTAAGCTACCCGAGTTGGGTTTTCAGTTGCAGGCAGGACAGCCCAGGTAGCACACCTGTGTGCTATGTTACTTTCCTTAACTCCTCAAATCTCTTCTCCCTTGTTCCTTCCAGGCTGTTGTCCTTGAAATCCTGCACCAGCTCCCTCCAAGCTTGGAGACCAAGTGCCCATTTATGTCAATGGGAGAAAGGAAAGGGTCTTCCTCTACCCACCCTGTCCCTGTCCCACCTCTTACAACCCACCGGTGGACAGTTTAACAGTGGGTTCTGGAAACAACAGTGCCTTCTTTCAGGTCTAAGTACTAGAGTTATTCCAAGGGCAGGAATTTCAAGCCAGGTAAGAGGAGCCATGTCAGGCTGCCAGATGGTGGGAAAGATAGGCATGAGTGAGCAGGTTTCAGACTAAAGCAAGGTAGAGGGGATCAGGTGTTGTAATCACACTCAAGAAAAGGAGTCAAGTGACCCTCATTACACATTACAGCCCTGTTATAATAATACCCCTTATGATTACTTGGACTTGAATTTAACCTGGGACAAATCCTTTTCTTTCATGTGTCTTCTTTTCCACCTCATGTTACATCCTTTCCTCTCCTAAGTCATCATTCTTAAAACCCAATCAGAATATTTTCCCCAGTTTTTCAGAGGAGCAAACTCATTCCCAAGGTCATATGCAGCCAATAACAGGCAGGTCCTTGGCAGCTCGGACGGTAAAGAACCTGCCTGCGATGCAGAAGACCCAGGTTTGATCCCTGGGTCAGAAAGATCCCCTGGAGAAGGGAATGGCAACCCACTCCAGTATGCTTGCCTGGAGAATCCCATGGACAGAGCCTGGCAGGCTACAGTCCATGGGGTTGCAAAGAGTTGGACACAACTGAGCGACTAACACTTTCACCTTCTGCTACTCCAACATGAGTCTTTCTGACTCCATTTGTTCTGCCCTCCTGCAGGCAGCCTAGGGTGATCTGCTCTAAACACCACATAACTCAATGAAGGACATAAACACAGTGGGTCTTACAGAAAGGGAAGCTAGAGTATTAGAACCTTAATTGCAAGCAGGCTCCCCAGGAGGAAACTGGAGAAGGGAGTGGGACCAGAGGTGGAGACTCCATGGGATCTTTCTTTTCTTATTGTGTTTTGGCAATGATAGAAACTTTATTGCCTAAAATCCATCTGGGAGCAATATTGTGAATATTCTTTCCCTCCAGCCCCCAACACCAATTTCTTTCGTGTTTTCCCAAATGATAGACAGAGAATTTAATACATTTAATGCTTTTCCTTCCATTTACACTATCATAAATTACAAAGTATTGTTCACTTCACAAAATAAAACCATTTCCAGATAATTTTTTGACAGTATCAAGAAGTACATAAGCTACAACAAACAAACCTGTACAGCTGGGAGGAACGATGCTAGCAGGGACTACGCAGAACCATCCTGACCCCCAAGTGCCAGCAAAGTCCTTTCATACGGCCCTCGGGATTTCCAGAATGACAACTGCACTGCCCTCTCCCCTTTCAGCTCACTTAACACACAGTAATTCTCTTCTGGTCACTCCAAAACAAGACTGCTGAGTTACAACATGAACCATCTCAGATAATCAGAGGAAAAGACATTGTAGTTAGGTTTAAGAAAAACAAATTTAGGTTTACAGTTTTGTGACATTTTAAATATTTCACCTATGTTACAAAATACAGAAATCTTGGTGTGGAAAGCTCATGATAAGATAAATAGAACCAATAAGATAGAACTATAGTCATCAAACCATATTAAATTATCCATCAGAGCTACTTTGATCAAGGAGGTACACATATTCATAAAAACCAAACTTATTCATTCTTTAAAAAATAGGCTTGTTTATAAAACAAAAATGAAAAAATCAACAATGACTCTGCAGGTTCACTTTTCAGAAATACAAACATGGCGAAAATGCAACTTGCCATTAACAGATGAATTCAGAGTGCTTGCCTGAAATGAAGAGGAAAAGTGCTTTATACGTGGCCTAGATATAACCAGTGTTTCCAAATCACTTTATGTAAAATGACCACGTTCTGCATGTTCTGTGATGTACATACATGATATGGAAGTACTATGACCAATTCTGAAACATACTTTGGGATTTCACAAAATTTCTATGGAAAGAAAATTTGTAGATGTGACAGACCATGCTATAATTGCTATAAACATATACTGCACGATAGCAAAATGCCAGTGCTTAACAGCAAAAACGATTAAAAGCAGGGACAGAGGTGGGAGGTGAAATTTCACTGCAAAGCACTGATAAGGACAGAGGTATGTCAAGATAATACTGCATCATGGGAAACTTTCAGGGATCACAGCAAGAAGGCAGGACAAGGTATACAGGGTAATAATCAATGCACTGCATTGAGTTCTATTTGCTAAAATAAAGTAACATTCTTGCAGCTAAAATAAAAATACATCTTACAATATAAGTTTCATTTAACATTTAACATATAGAATTGTCTTCTTTTTGTAAGTGGAAAATGTATAACTGTATCAAGTACCTCTATGAATTAAGTTCCCTTTTATTACTGATAAGACAGAAGTTTAAAAGTCTACACTGTTTTTTTTTAATAAGTTAAAGAAAGATTTATTAATCACTCTTCCAACAAAACAGACAGACATACGAGGCACGGCAAAGACCCGAGGTGAGGACTTTTTCTCGCCCTCATCCTTGCTGTTCTCCTGTGGAGGGGCCAGTGTCTATGAGACACAGTAGCCAACCTGGCAATCCACTGTGGTCCAGGAAATTCCATCACTTGTTTGGAAAACAAATCAAGTGCAAGAGATGTTTTTATTTCTTTAGCTTTATCAACTTAGATGGGGCTGGGGCCACTCAACTCATTTCCCTGGTGAATTAAAACAAAACATCTTCATTTTCTATTAAGATCTGCACAATCAGCTTTTGGTACCGCATGTCATGGAGGGTGGTGAGGGTGCTGTCCTCAGGAGATCTCATCAGGGTGGGACCAAACACGATCCCCAGATTTTCAGCATTCATGAAATTGTCCTTTTCATTCATAGTCACCCTGCAAGACAAACATACACAGAGAGATGTTATACAGATTCAAGGGTGTATTTGTGTACTGATTATGAACATTGGCCCCTGAGAGCTTCTCTGGTTTGGGAATTTGCAAAAGAAAATGGAGGACTGGTATTATAGAGAAGTATTTTTTAAAAGGTAATTTTTGGATTTTCTTGAAGAGATTTCTAGTCTTTCCCATTCTATTGTTTTCCTCTATTTCTTTGCATTGATCACTGAGGAAGGCTTTCTTATCTCTCCTTGCTATACTTTGGAACTCTTCATTCAGATTCTTATATCTTTCCTTTTCTCCTTTGCCTTTAGCTTCTCTTCTTTTCTCAGCTATTTATAAGGCCTCCTCATACAACCATTTTGCCTTTTTGCGTTTCTTTTTCTTGGGGATGGTCTTGATCACTGCCTCCTGTACAATGTCACAAACATCCGTCCATAGTTCTTCAGACACTCTATCAGATCTAATCCCTTGAATCTAACAGAAGCAGAAAATACTAAGAAGAGGTGGCAAGAATACACAGAAGAAAATACAAAAAAGATCTTCATGATCTAGATAACCATGATGGTGTGATCGTTGGACTAGAGCCAGACATCCTGGAATGCAAAGTCAAGTGGGCCTTAGGAAGCATCAATATGAACAAAGCTAGTGGAGGTGATGGAATTTCAGTTGAGCTATTTCAAATCCTAAAAGATGATGCTGTGAAAGTGCTGCACTCAATATGCCAGCAAATTTGGAAAACTCAGCAGTGGCCACAGGACTGGAAAAGGTCAGTTTTCATTCCAATTCCAAAGAAAGGCAATGCCAAAGAATGTTCAAACGACCACACAACTGCACTCATCTTACACGCTAGTAAAGTAATGTTCAAAATTCTCCAAGCCAGGCTTCAACAGTATGTGAACCATGAACTTTCAGATGTTCAAGCTGGTTTTAGAAAAGGCAGAGGAACCAGAGATCAAATTGCCTACATCTGTTGGATCATAGAAAAAGCAAGAGAATTCTGGAAAAACATCTACTTCTGCTTTATCAACTATGCCAAAGCCTTTGACAGTGACTGGATCACAACAAACTGTGGAAAATTCTGAAAGCGATGGGAATTCTAGACCACCTGACCTGTCTCCTGAGAAATCTGTATGCAGGTCAAGAAACAACATTTAGAACCAGACATGGAAAAATGGGCTGGTTCCAAATTGCGAAAGGAGTAAGTCAAGGCTGTATATTTGTCACCCTGCTTATTTAACTTATATGCAGAGTATATCATGAGAAATGCTGGGCTGGATGAAGCACAAGCTGGAATCAACATTGCCGGGAGAAATATCAATAACCTCAGATATGCAAATGAAACAACCCTTATGGCAGAAAGTGAAGAACTAAAGAGTCTATTGTTGAAAGTGAAAGAGGAGAGTGAAAAAGCTGGCTTAAAACTCAACAGTCAGAAAACTAAGATCATAGCATGTGGTCCCATCACTTCATGGCAAATAGATGGGGAAACAGGGCTGACTTTATTTTTGGGGGCTTGAAAATCACTGCAGATGGTGACTGCAGTTATGAAATTAAAAAATGCTTGCTCCTTGGAAGAAAAGCTATGACAAGCATAGTCAGCATATTAAAAAGCAGAGACATTACTTTGTCAACAAAGGTCTGTCTAGTGAAAGCTATGGTTTTTCCAGTAGTTGTGTATGGATACGAGAGTTGGACTATAAAGAAAGCTGAGCACTGAAGAACTGACGCTTTTGAACTGTGGTGTTGAAGACTCTTGAGAGTCCCTTGGACTGCAAGGAGATCAAACTAGTCAATCCTAAAGGCAATCAGTCCTGAATATTCATTGGAAGGACTGATGCTGAAGCTGAAACTTCAATACTTTGGTCACTTGATGCTAAGAACTGACTCATTAGAAAAGACCCTGATGCTGGGCAAGAGTGAAGGCAGGAGGAGAAGGGGATGACAGAGGATGAGATGATTGGATGGCATCACCAATTCAACGTATATGAGTTTGAGCAAGTTCTGGGAGTTGGTGATGGACAGGGAAGCCTAGTATGCTGCAGTCCATGGGGTCACAAAGAGTCAGACATGACTGGGCGACTGAACTGAACTGAATTTTCAGATTAATTTTTTAGATACTGACATTGTCTTCAGCCCACAGAAGTGAACTACTAAGTGAATCTGGTATAGACACACTTTTGAACACTATAAAATCAGTCCTTCTTACTAAATAAACATGGAACTCTCATTAAGGGAATATTAGCTTGAAGGGGCAGTAAAGATTATTAGGTAGCCCATAATGCATACAGATTTAGTCTAGACTTGTATGACTGTCTTTATCTCCCTCTTCTTGCTTTCTACTGGTCTGTATGCTGGAGGCTTGTATGGCTGTCTTCATTTCCCTCTTCTTGCTATTCACTGGTCTGTATGCTGGCAAACCAGGAAGCTGAGGGCAGATTGCCTGCCTGCTGGCAGGGCTACTGCCTGGGGAGAAAGGTCAAAGCATTGTCACGGGACAAGAGAATGCCTGGAATGTGGCCAAGTGGGAAAGCAGTTAGACATTATTTTTAGTTCCCACAGGATGAGGTCTGGAGCAGTAATTGTTATTGGAATTGAAAATCATCATCTCATTACTAATCATTAGAGAAATGCAAATCAAAAGTACAATGAGGTATCGCCTCACCAGTCAGAATGGCCATGATCAAAAAATCTATAAACAAAAAATGCTGGAGAGGGTGTGGAGAAAGGGAACTCTCCTACACTATTGATGGGATTGTAAATTGGTACAACCATTGTGGAGAATAGTATGGAGGTTCCTTAAAAAACAAATATAGAACTACCATATGACCCAGCAGTCCCACTCTTGGGCATACAGCTGAAGAAAACTCTAATTTGAAAAAATAAATGCATGCCAATTGTTCACTACAGCACTACTTACAACCGCCAAGACATGGAAGCAATCTAAATGTCCATCAACAGAGGAGTGGATAAAGGAGATGTGGTACATATACACAATGGAATATGTGTATATGTTGCCATTCCCTTCTCCAGGGAATCTTTCCAAGCCAGGGGACAGAACCTGGGTCTTTTGCATTGCAGGCAGATTCTTTACCATCTGAGCCACCAGGGATCCTAATGGAATATTACTCAGCTGTAAAAGGGAATGAAATAACGCCATTTGCAGCAGCAAGGATGGACCTAGAGACTGTCATACTGAGTAAGTCAGACAGAGAAAGGCAAATACCATATATCACTTATATATGGAATCTTAAAAAAAAAAAAAGTACAAATGAACTTATTTACAAAACAGAGTCACAGATGTAGAAAACAAAATTTACGGTTACCTGGGAGAAACGGGGGTAGGGTGGGATAAACTTGGAGACTGGGCTTGACATACACATAGTACTATATATAAAACAGATAAATAGTAAGGACCTACTATATAGCAGAGGGAAATCTATTCAGCACTCTGTAATGGCCTATATGGGAAAAGAATCTATAAAAGAGTGGATATTTGCTTGTGTATAACTGATTCACTTTGCTGTACAGCAGAAACTAACAAAACATAAATCAACTATACTCCAATAAAATTATTTTAAAAACACCCAAATAAGAAATGCAAAGCCTTTAAACATGAAGTTCAAACTCCAAAGTTGACTTAAAATCTTCCTAAGTAGAATAAAATTATGATCTCTCAGATTCTTGCTTTAAGGAATTAAGGTTTTAGGATGTTCATAATAGATCTAAAGGGTAGTACATTCTTCAAAGAAGAGCAAAATCAGATTGACATATGTTTAAGTTTTTTACAGAAAGCTATCCCTTTGTGTTTATTCTCTTAAAGCTAATTAAGACTAGCTGTGTGTGCGTGGATGCCAAGTTGCTTCAGTTGTGTCCAACTCTTTGCAACCCCATGGACTATAGGCATCCAGGCTCCTCTGTCTATGAGATTATCCAGGCAAGAATACTGGAGTAGGTTGCCATGTCAGCTTTGCAATGTGAAGGTAATGAAGCTGAATTGACCTTCCTAAGACTAGCCATCTAGCATTATTTTAGAAAGGTCAACTCAGTTTGCATTACCTTCACATTGCAAAGTTAAGAGGGAGGTAAGAAAGAGAATATTCTTTTCTTTTTTTTTAAAATAAATTTATTTATTTTAGTTGGGGGCTAATTACTTTACAATATTGTAGTGGTTTTTGCCATACATTGACATGAATCAGCCATGGGTTTACATGTGTTCCCCATCCTGAACCCCCCTCTCACCTCCCTCCCCATCCCATCCCTCTGGGTCATCCCATTGCCCCAGCCCTGAGCATTTGTCTCATGCATTGAACCCGGAATGGTGTTCTGTTTCACATACGATAATATACATGTTTCAATGCTATTCTCTCAGAACGTCCCACCCTCACCTTCTCCCTCAAAATCCATAAGACTGTTCTATGCATCTGTGTCTCTTATTCTGTCTCGCATATAGGGTTATCGTTACCATCTTTTAATTTTCAAACTACTCATACTTCTCCATCAAGTCAGGCACCACACCTGACCAGACAAGATGGGTAGCAACCCCTCTATAGTAAAAATACTAAATAATTGGCATTTAAGACTCAACTGAGATGTGTCAGCACTTTTTTACTTTGCCTTTCAAAGTATCACAATTGGACACTGAAAGAAATAACTTATAGCTAATTAAAAGGCAGACTGACATTCAAACCTATTTTTTAATCCAAAATTTAGTTGTACTCTTAAATTCAATAAATTAATCAAAATGAGACTCTTCTAAGATAACTGTTACATTTCTGATCACCTTGAATATGAACAAGAGTATTTATATGTTTTAAAGGTAGAAAAATTAAAACCTCAATGCATTAGTGTTTCTATAGTTTTCTCAACTTGTTTCCTTTCACTTACTTACTGAATTGATCTATAAATTGGTCAGTATAGATTTTTTATTTTTTGGTTTATTTTATCTAAAAATGGGCTGCTACCATCTATCCCCCCAAAACACACAGGAAGGCACATCTCAAATACCAATATATTGACCTCACAAGTACAGGGAAGGAAAGAGATCCATGGTTTAGGTAAAAGAGTCTGGAACCAGAGACTCCAGAGTATTGTAAACAGCCATCTCTATCTCACATGCCCTCACACAAATAACCCAGTGTGTAGCCCCCTGTGGCAGGCAGCCTCTGAGATGGCCCCCAGTGAGCTCTGTCTTCTGGAATCCAGACCCTGCTGTAACTCCTTCCCCGAGAGTAAGGGTCCCTGACCTCCAGGATCTAATAATGCCTGATGATCTGAGGTGGAGCTGATATAATAATAATAGAAATAAGTGAAAGTGAAAGTTGCCCAGTCATCTCCAACTCTTTGTGAGTCCATGGAATTCTCCAGGTGAGAATACTGACGTGGGTAGCCTTTCCCTTCTCCAGGGGCTCTTCCCAACCCAGGGACTGAACCCAAGTCTTCTGCATTGTAGGTGGATTTTTTTACCAGCTGAGCCACAAGGGAATTCCAAGAATACTGGAGTGGGTAGCCTATATCCCTTCTCTGGTGGATCTTCCTGACCCAGGAATCGAACCAGGCTCTCCTGCATTGCAGGTGATTCTTTAACAATTGAGTTATCAGAGAAGAACAATAGAAATAAAGTACACAATAAATATAATCTGCTTGAATCATCCCCAAACCATCCCCCAAACCCTGGTCCATGGAAATATTGTCTTCGAGGAAACTGGTCCCTGGTGCCAAAAAGGCTGGTGACTACTGCCCTAGAGCATGAGCTAGACCTAGTGACTTGCTTCCAACACATAGAGTAATAGCAAGAGCAGTGGGGTATGGCTTCTGAGATTAGGTTACAGAAAGACTGTCTTCCATCGTGGGTGCCTTGCTTGCTTGCTGTAAGAGAAGCTAGCTGCCATGTAGGGAGCTGCCTATGGGAAGACCCATATGATAGGAAACAGAGTTCCTGTCCTGAGAACAGTCAGCAAGTGACACCTGCAGGCTAGTTGTGTCTAAGGAACTGAATCCTGCCAAAGACCACGTGAGTGAGCTTGGAAGTGGACGCTTCCCTACTTGAGTCTTGCAGCCTGGCTGTCAGTTTGACTGCAGCCTCATTATTAACCTTGAACCAAAGGCACCCAGCAAAAGCCACCTGGATTCCTGTCCACAGAGACTATGCAATAATAAACATTTACAGTTTCAAGCCACTACGTTTGGGGACAATCTGTTAGTCAGTGGGAGGAAATGACAACCCATTCCAGTATTCTTGCCTGAAGAATCCTATGTACAGAGGAGCCTGGTGGGCTGTCCATGGGGTTGCAGAGATTTGGACATGACTGAGCACATGCACAAGACAGATAATTAATACATCAAATGAAACAAGAGATCAGGGTGGAAATCTGCTTGCCCAGAAAGAAGGCAGCTCAGGTGTCTGGGTTTAGGGTGGGCAAAAGGAGGAAGGACAGAACATAGAGTTCAAGGCTTTGTGGGAGGAGGGTGCAGACGCAGGGGCAGCGTAGACACATGGTTAAGACAGATTAAGGGCTATGGGTCCAACTGGGTTTCCATCCTGGCTTTACCTCACCTCTCTGCATCAGTTGTGTGATGTCCCTAAGCTTCAGAAGTACTCTCTGTAACATGAGGCCCCTAACCGTACCCACCTCAGAGAGAGGACACATCTAAAGTGCAGGGAGCAGCTCCTGCCACAGAGTGAGTGTCTAGGGTTATCAATGGAGCTGGCCTGGAGAAGGTAACCTAATTCACTTAAAAGGAGGATCTGTCCACTCAGTGGGTTGGGGAGGTTGTGCACTTTTCCTAATTATCAACTGCACAGGGCAGATAGAGTGTGCGGAGGCAGCACCGAGGAGGTGTCAGCTTACTTCTTGAGGTGGATCATCAGGTATCGGAGGGTCTCATAGTGGGCAGGAGGAAGCAGCATCAGCACTTCATGGACCGCTTCCAGCCTCTCATCCGCATTGGAGATTTCTGTGAAGATCATACATAATGAATATCAGTGCAGTGTTGAAACATTAAAGATTTCAGAAAAACTACAAGAAGTTTGGTTTGTTCAGGCTACAGATGAAGGGGATGTCTAATAATATTTCACTTAAAGTGATCCATTTGTTCATGTCTTATCTTATTCCAGAAAGGGTTTGAGGCTGGGAGCCACATGTGTATCGAATATCCACTGGCTGCATGGCAGGAGGCTGCCTGTGGTCCTTGCCCTCTAGGAATCTGCAGCCTTGTAGATACTTACTGGTGGCACATGCACAGACTGTGCTTTGCCCATCTTCTGAACACTGGATTTGCTAGAAACTATGACCGGCTTTAATTTAAACTGGACCACACTTGGGAGCTTTCTCTTGAAATTGTCTACCAAATCTTTTCTTGGCAGGCATAACTGAATCCACTTTATAATGCAAGGGCACTGGCAGGTGAGCCAGCCAATTCAGGCTGCACTATTGGCACTTTTTGTCAAATGTTGGCATGGTGAACCCCAGGGTGCTGTCCAGGTTAGGAAGTAGATAGTAGGCATGTTAACAATGGGAGGAAGCATGTATGCTTCTGTTTTCAGGACTCTGATAGGTATTGGCAGCCATTCAAAGAAAGCTCTCCTGGTCATTCCTCCTGGGGCAGAGGGTACCTGCTGTCAGAACCTTCCCCACAAGACCACTGGGATCCAGGAAAGAATGCTCTTACCAGGGAGTATAGCCACAGCTCATCTGGAAAATACACCCTGAGCAATTCCAGTCTGCCCACATTTCTCCCCATCAGGTATCTTGTTACTATATTTAGCAACATATACCTTTAAAGACTATAATTTTTAATAAAAACTTGCTCAAAGTGTGCTTGACTTCTGTGTCATGCATTCTAGCAGCTTAATCTCCCCTTCCTCACTACAGTCCTAGACAAAGTGTAATGCAATTCCCCCACCCCCAACACACACAGGCACACACACACACGTCCTCTCACTATAGTCCTGGACAAGGTGTAATGCAATTCCCCTCACCCCCAACACACACACACACACACACGTCCTCTCACTACAGTCCTGGATGAAGTGTAATGCAATTCCCCCCACCCCCAACACACACACACACACGTCCTCTCACTACAGTCTTGGATGAAGTGTAATGCAATTCTCCCCACCCCCAACACACACACACACACACACACACACACACACACACACACACACGTCCTCTCACTACAGTCCTGGACGAAGTGTAATGCAATTCCCCCCACCCCCAACATACACACACACGTCCTCTCACCTGACAGCACTGACTCAAGTGCCAAACCCTGAAGGAGCAGCTCTGGGCTGATGGAAGAATAATCCTAATGTTCCATTTCTGGACCTGTGAGCTCAGCCCTCTAAGCTTAGTTTACCTCCTCCATAAAATGGGATTACAATATTTGCCTCATCAGGTAGATGTAAAGGTTAAAAAAGGAGATGTTGGTTAGAGTTCCAGGATAGTACTTGACACAGTATCTTCTTGGCCTTCTTACTAATTTTTAACAGCATCAATGTGTGCTAATTTGGGGTATGACTTTAATCAATTAGCAAGGGGATTCTGCTTAATAGATGAAAGTAGTTCATCTATACAGCCCTCACTGAAGAATATCTGATTGCTTAATAGAAAAGCATTTTACTTTCAACATATAACAGAGTAAATCTGGCTGTGCTGGTTTCCAGCATAGAAGAAACAGTGGGGAGAGACAGAACTGCCTGGTACCCAGCATCAGCCGAGTAGAATTGGCTTGGTACTGGTTCCACCCAGCTAGTGTACTATGTCTGGTTTTCTATTAACTGTACCATTGTGCCCTCACTTGGCAAAGCAAGTCCTCATGCAATAATTTAATCAAGTTCTGAGTTTTCGTTTTCTTGAAGTCAAAAGCATCACACTTAAAAATTTGGTGCCATTAAAAAATCAGTTCTCAATACTTACTTGCTGCTTCTATAAATTTGGAATAGGTATCATAGGTGATGACAGGAATGGGTAAGTCTCTGAAATACAGTTTAAGGGCTCCAGTGATGATGTTTATGTCTGGATAGATGTTGGCAGATATATCTGCCTTTTCACCATCTGAAAAACAATCAATGATCCAATTCTTAATTAGGATCTTATTTAACCAAGTTAAACCGTGCCCAGAAAGAAAAAAAAAAAGATCCAACAATGAATGTTCCCTTACAAGTCTCAGCTGACTCCTTTGGCATCTAGTGACATGGAGATGCAGGAAGTAACAAAAAGAAGTTTGGTAAGAGGGATTTTGGGTCTGAGGGTAAGTACAGCCAAAAAAGTAGTGAAATAGACTTAAAATAGTTCTTTGGGTGTCAGCCCCTGGTAATTTGCTAAATAGAAGTCTAGCACAGTAATTTATATTCTAGACACAAAGCTTATAATAGGATAACAATCTAATTTGAAATTATAAAATCAAGAATCTAATATAGTATTCTTTGGATTTGGATTTGAAGATCACATACATAAAATAAATTGAATATCTTCAGGTTCTAATGTTTCTTTCAGGCTTACCAAAGTTTCTTTTCACTTGATTATTCCTTTCTTAATCCATAAGAGTTTAATCTGGGAAACTTAAACCTTCCCTCATGTGTAGGTAATGTTATATTTCTTACTGTTTTTTTCAATCTTTCTGAAGACATATTTTGACTTTTTGTTTTTACCATTAGTAGATATCAGTCCAATTTAACTGTCACAATCTATAAAATTTTTTCAATCATATAGGGACTATTAGCATTATCTTTTATATAGAGAATTGAAAGAAAGAACAAATGTCTCAGCAAATTTGGTTCTGAGGATTAAAAAGCTCTTAATGTACAGAAAACAGTAAGAGTATAGCAGATAGGCCATCTGATCGCATTATTTATGTATTTAACAAATAATTACTGAGAATCTACCATGGGCCAGGCACTGTTAAGCCCTAATGAATTAAAGAAGAAAAGACATAAATTTGTCCCTCAGTATCCATGGGGGATTGGTTCTAGGAACTCCCCACCACATGGGTACCAAAGTCCATGGATGCTCAAGTCCCTTATATAAAATGGCTTAGTATGTGCATATAACCTATGTATATTCTCCTATATACTTTAAATCATCTCTACATTATGTATAATACCTATTACAATGTAAATGCTATGTAAATAATATTAATGCAATGTTAATGCTACGTAAATAGTTGCCAGCTTGTGGCAAGTTCAAGTGTTGCTTTTTGGAACTTTCTGGAATTAAAAAACATATTTTTGATCCACAATTGGTTGAATCTACCAATATGGAACCTGCAGATGCAGAAGGCCATTTGTTGTACTTTTGTTCAAATAACTCTGGTTAGATTGGAAGTCAGGCATGAAGCTCAACAACTGCGAGGAAATGGGAAGACAGCTCTGCTGGAGAAATGTGGAGACATGGAGGGGGACTGAGGAAAAGGAAATGGAATTCTTAGGTCAATGTGGGGTGGTCAGGGAGAAGTCATGAAAAGGGAGGACCTAAGCTGACATCCGACTGATAAAACAATTAAGTGTTTGCCAGGCAGAATTGTAAACACATTCTAGATGGAGAGAGCAAGGTGACCCCAGGTGCTTGTCCATGAAGAAAGGTGGGAAGTACTTCAGTATTGCTAGGGTACAAAGTCTATAGAGAGGAGGTTGTAGCTATGAGCAGGCAGACAGATCATCAAAGACCTCATCTACTACTCAACAGAGCAGAGGACCTATCCAGTAGGCCAGAGGTTCCATCTCTGATTGGCTGTACCAGAATTATTTGGATCATTCAAAGGAAATACAGATTCTTAGGCGCACTCAGCTTCCTGAATGAGTTCCCAGGGTGGACCCTGCTGATCTGTATTTTTAGTAAGTTCCCTAGTTAGCTAATAATATCTGACCTAAGCGAGAGTATGGCCTGGAGGACAGTTTGGCACAGTCATAAAGAAGAAAAGGAGTTACCTCCTAAACCTCCCCTAGCTCAGTGCCATGGGTACCCCCATCCCTATGCTCTCCTCTTTGGAGCTCTGGGAGAAGGAGAAGAGTCAATGGGATCTGAGATGGAGGATGCAGAAGGTACCATGTGCCATGGTGCCATGTGATACATCATAAATGTTGGGCAACAAAGTCAAGAAGCTTAATGGCACCAAAGGCTGTCTGATCATTCAAGTAGTATTTTAAACTCACTTCTCCATGTGGTCAACCGTCCATGACTTTTTAAAAAACACTTTACCCAGAGACAGAGAAGGCAATGGCACCCCACTCCAGTACTCTTGCCTGGAAAATCCCATGGACGGAGGAGCCTGGTAGGCTACAGTCCATGGGGTCACTAACAGTCGGACACGACTGAGCGACTTCACTTTCACTTTTCCCTTTCATGCACTGGAGAAAGAAATGGCAACCCACTCCAGTATTCTTGCTTGGAGAATCCTAGGGATGGCGGAGCCTGGTGAGCTGCCGTCTATGGGGTCGCACAGAGTCAGACACGACTGAAGCGACTTAGCATAGCATAGCATAGCATTACCCAGAGAAGCAGAGAACTATGAGAGAACTATGGATTATAAAACATTACTTCCTGGCTTCCTAAAGAACAGTTCTTAGTAGCTCTAAAACCCCATTTCCATTATGAATAAAACTGGTTCCAAAAGAGAAGATGTTAAGGATAAATCATTTAGCACTCAATAAAGTGCAAGTCTGGGGCTTCCTTGGTGGCTCAGATGGTAAAGAATCTGCCTGCAATGCAGGAGACCCGGGTTAGGTCCCTGGGTTGGGAAGATCTCCTGGAGAAGGGAACGGCTACCCACTCCAGTATTCTTGCCTAGGAAATCCCATGGACAGAGAAGCCAGGTGGGCTACAGTCCATGGGATCTGCCCATGAATAGTCAAACACAACTGAGCAACTAACACATACATACATACAAAGGGCAAGCCTACCTCTGTCAAATGCCATTTTGACGTCTTCGATGTGTTCTGTGAACCCGGAGACTCTATAAAGGCCTTCTGACTTTAATCCTGTAAAAAAGGAGACAGATTTTAACTATAGCTTCCTAAAGCACCTAAAAAAGAATATAATTTCCTATCTACACTGCATGCTATCAGGAAATGAGCAAATGTAGTCAGTGCTCTTATTAGGGGCTTCCCCCATGGCTCAGTGGTAAAGAATCTGCTGCCAATGCAGGAGACACAGGTTTGATCCCTGGGTCAGGGAGATCCCATGAAGGGGGAAATGGCAACCTACTCCAGTGTTCTTGCCTGAGAAATTCCATGGACAGAGGAGCCTGGCAGGCAACAGTCCATGGGGTTACAAAGAGTCAGATATGACTGAGTGAGAAACAAATGCACACAAGCACGCTCTTATATATTACACATTATCACATCAGAACTTGAACTTGTCCATCTCAGTTTCTGCACATCTGTCTTCTTGCTTGTGTGGCAGTGGAGACCTCAGGGTCTGGTATCCCTCCTGCCTGGCTCTGCAAAGTGAACCCATGATTAAGATTCTCATCAGTCATGATGTCCTGCTTCCTTTGTTCATCTGACAGTGGATGAAACTTGACTTCAGCAAACTATTTTTTCCCCAGCATCATCTCTATCCATATGCCATACTGCATGTAGCACGGTGCTCAGTACACAAGTATGCATATGTGTGGTACATCTTATCCTGATTTTACTAGAACTATCCAAATTTTATAACCTATGTGTTTATCATAATCATGACAATATGTTAAATGTTTAACTACATATGATTGATTTAATTGGTATACCTTCAAATGAATGATTATACAATAGATGCAGGAAAATAAAATTCTAATGAATGAGTCTGGAAACTTGATCACTGTATATTTAGGGTAAGAAAAAGATGTGGGTGCAGCTCCTAGACCTTAATGATTTGTTAGGATATTTCAAAGTATCAGAAAGGAAAGAGGATAAGATTTCAGACCTCGTATATCAAAAACCAGCTGCTATCAAACTATAGCTACAGTCATAATAAGCAAGCAAACAGTTTCTACTGCTACTGCAGTACAGTCTGTCAAGCAATGTAACTAAAGTACATTTCTGTTTTTCATGTAGACTATCCGCCATATATAAAAGTTGGCACTGGATCTG
Organism: Giraffa tippelskirchi; assembly: GCF_054371585.1. NCBI lineage: Eukaryota > Metazoa > Chordata > Mammalia > Artiodactyla > Giraffidae > Giraffa > Giraffa tippelskirchi. The sequence goes on from NC_137284.1 coordinate 111,919,112, forward strand.
CTAAAGCTCCAATACCTTGGCTACCTGATGCAAAGAGCTGGCTCTTTGGAAAAGACCCCAATGCTGGGAAAGATTGAATGCAAAAGCAGAAGAAGGTGGCAGAGAATGACATGTTTAGATAGCATCACCGACTCAATGGACATGAATTTGAGCAAACTCTGGGAGATAGTAAGGACACTATAGTGAGCCTGGCCTATTGAAGTCCATGGGGTCATGAAGAGTTGGACATGACTTAGCAACTTAACAAAAGCAACATTAGGTCTGCATCAGAGACAGCAAATGCATGGCACAGATACTGCCCCTCCTCTCTCCTATGTCTATCAGAGACACTCTTCATTGACCTCAGCTTTCTCTCCTACTGAGCCCCACTCAGATTCAGAATTTGTCTCAGGACAGTTGTCTAGGGTGTCACTAGTGATCAACTGAATTGACCCATGAGATGAGACGTGGTTCTAGTTGGTGGTGTATTAAGCATGCTTTGGTCCAGTTGTAACCCACCTTGCAACACCCACCCTGTGGTGAGTACACAGTGGCACTTGGGAGCACAGTGCAGTGGACACTAACCCTGCCTTTTGATAGAAGAGGTTACAGGGAAGGTCTTACTGAGGAACTGCCTTTAAGGAAGTCATGGGACTTCCCTGGCGGTCCAGTGGTTAAGACTCCGCCTTCCAGTAGGTTGTGGGTTCCATCTCTGGTCAGGGAGCTGAGATCCCATATGCCTCGTGGCCAAAAAACCAGAACATAAAACAGAAGCAATGTTGTAACAAAGTCAATAAAGATGATAGAAATGGTCCATAGTAACAATAAATAAATAAATAAATAGAGGAAGTCATGAGGGATGGGCTGGACTTTGCCAGAGTTAGCAGAGGCTGCCGCCTCCCTTTCAATAGTAATTCTCCCTTCCTCTGCTGTGATGAAACCTTTGGTTTTTTAGAACAACACTCATTGCAGAGGCCATTAAATCCTGGCCAATGTGAAGAGAGCAGAAGTGATGCGTACAGTGCTGCCCGTGGACTTGAAGGGCATGCCCTTTTGCTCTTGGCTGGAATGCAGATGAGATGGTGATAACCATCTGGGCTATAGAGAGGAGGGCAGCACTCAGAGATGATGGGGTAATGAGCTGGGAGCCTGAATTCCTGCCTCTGGGCAGCTGCCCCACCAGCCCTGGACTGCTGCTGGAGAGAGAGGTTTCCATCTTGTTAATGTCATTATTAGTTGGGGTCTCTGTGATGGCATGGAGAAGGCCTGGAAAATCCCATGGATGGAGGAGCCTGATAGGCTGCAGTCCATGGGATCGCTAAGAGTCGGACACGACTGAGCGACTTCACTTTCACTTTTCACTTTCATGCATTGGAGAAGGAAATGGCAACCCACTCCAGTATTGTTGCCTGGAGAATCCCAGGGACGGGGGAGCCTGGTGGGCTGCCGTCTATGGGGTCGCACAGAGTCGGACACGACTGAAGTGACTTAGCAGCAGCAGCAGCAGCTGTGATAGCATGAAAGCATCTGGGTTAAGCACATTGGTCAGACACACAGATTTGGAGGTAGAGTTAAGGGATTGGGTCATACCAGGTAAAAAAGAAATAACACAGTTAAGTCTTATATGTTGGGCCCTGTACGGGGCTAGTTATCTAGATCAACCCCTTATGAGGTACAAGTGATTCTGTTCACTTTGAAGATGAAAGAAAAGAAAGTGAAAGTGTTAGTCACTCAGTTGTGTTTGACTCCTTGAGACCTCATGTACAGTAGCCTGCCAGGCTCCTCTGTTTGTGGAATTCTTCAGGCAAGAATACAGGAGTGAGTTGCCGTTTCCTTCTCCAAAGAATCTTCCCAACCCAGGGATCATACTGTCTGAGCCATCATGGAAGCATGAATCAATCAGCTTATGAACTACAACTGATTCTGTTCACTTTGTAGATGAGGAGATAGATATTCAAGTGGAGTAAGTAACTTGCCCAAGGTCATACTGTAGCTGATATGAGAAATGGTTGGGTATCTAACTTCAAGTTCATGATCTTTTCACTCTGCCACATTATGCAGAAACAAATGGCCATAAAGGCATCTGGAGAACAATAAGAAATTGGCTATGGATTGAAGATGGGATAAGATGTTGGCAGTGGTGGCAATGAAGCTGGAAATGGAAGCGTCACATGAATTTCTTCCAGCCCATTCTCTGGTTTCTGCTCACATGCATGGGACCCTAATGCCTGTAGCTCCAGTCCCTTTGCTGTGACTCCTAGCACAAATTCCTAACTTGTGTTGTTCTAGCTCTTATACTAGACATGCTTAGTGCTGTGTTTTCTGTGGACGCATTAGACATCAGATGTGGTAGTAACTTGTCTCCAGTTGTTAGTAGTCTCTGATGAGGATCACCATGGGATGATCCCAGCTTCTTCAGAGAAGCGCAGGTCCTGATGGTGAGCTCTGGAGAGGCTGATTATCTGACCCTCTGGGGTAGCAGAACCCTTGAAACAGCAGTACCCAGGGCTGCTCTTCCCAGCCACTCATCCAGAGTCAGGGCACCCTCTCAACTTGTACCCACCTCAGCCCTGCATCAAGAACTCACCAGATCCCAAAGCCCCTACTCAACTCTAACAGACCCAGCAGGCAAAAGGCAGGAGGTATTTCTTACAATCTGAGATGAAATGAGCGAGTCTTAAGGGAACAGATTAGCTGTAGTTTTCATCCTGCATGGAAGAGGGAATCATTTCTTATCTCTAAAAGGTTTGGGAAAACAAGTTATAATATCATCTTTTGTTTTGGAAAGAATGGGATAATTGGCAAATGCATAAATACCTGTAGCATATAGTAAGCCAATTTGGACACAACAATGGTACTAGCTATAGTAGGGTACATACATGGCAACACTTGTAAAAGCCTTTCCAATTACCCAAATTACATCCAACAATCCAAATTCTCTCCAACCAGACTATAACCACCATATCACTGAACATTTTGATACTGCTGCTGCTGCTGCTAAATCGCTTCAGTCGTGTCCGACTCTGTGTGACCCCATAGATGGCAGCCCACCAGGCTCCACTGTCCCTGGAATTTTCCAGGCAAGACTACTGGAGTGGGTTGCCATTGCCTTCTCTTTGATACTGAAAAGTGGCCAAACAAAGCTCAAATAAAGGAAAGATGACTCAAGCATAATATAAAGAATCTTTTCTTTGAAATGTTCCCATCTTCCTTATATTCTCAGTTTTTGGTGGATGGATCTTTCAATCTTTTAGCTTTCCTCTTTGAAATAAACAGAACCAATACCAGGAATAAATTTCTATGTGATAGAAAATACATGTGTTGACCAGTAACTTTTTAACTTTTTTAAAAAGAAGCATTTTTAAAGACATGATTTAGACCTCACCTCTGCCATAAACCCTTTCTGAACTCTCAGATAAGATTAAAATGTCCTTCTTTGTGACTCCATGGTGTTTTGAATACACGTACTCACAGCATTTACTTAGCACGCATGCATGTATGCACTCATAGATTTATTTATTTGCACCCCTGATTCTGTATACTATGCTATGAATTTCTTAAAGGCATGAACTATAACTTTTATGTCCCCAGTGTGTAGTACATAATGAATTCTTGGCAAGCATGTATTTAATGCATGCATGCATGGTTTTTGTATGAAACAGAAATTGATGTCATTGGTTGGATTTAGTGTGTGTGTGTGTGTTTGCGCACGCAGACCATTTCCCTGAGATCAATAGTGGAGAGTCAATTTAACAATTATAAGAATAAAGTCTCCTTGACAATGCTAAAAAGAAAGTCACTATAATAAGGAGTTTTTTTCCAAACCTCTTGCTTCAATTTCCCGAATGCAGATGTCTACCACCATGGGTCTCTGTGTGTTGTGAGCCTTCACAAGTGTCGTGAGGTCACAGCAGTACACCTTCTTGATCCTCTTGAGATCAGGTTGGCAGTCGTTGGGAACGTGCTTGGAACACTGCTTGTGTACGTTCAATCCACAGTCTGTAAAAAGAGCAGCCACATTAGTCTTGCCTGGCCGTTTTGTAAAAGTTCAACACAAATTATATGTTACCAAAATTAAAAAAGGAAAATACCCCCAGGGCTTGCTGTATCTCTTGGGAACATCCATGTCACTTAGAAGTGATGCTGTTCACAAGATGAGTATGAAATCTATCTGTACTCATGAAACTTAAATAATTCCATTTTTCTCAATAAGCCTTCTCTTATTGAGAAGGAAAGAGACATCTCACAGAGACAGTTTTGGTAATTAGGTTGTTCGTATGCTTTTTTTCCCTTCTGGGACTGGAACCTTTGGGTCTGTTTGAGGACTTTTGGGTTTAGATTCCCAGAGCAAATCATGTCCCATAAAGGGCACCTAGGACTTCTGCTAGGGTGTTTCCCTTGACTTTGTGACACTCCTTTTGTGGAAGACATGATTACCCTATCTGTAGGAATCTCTCATCTTTGGTCTGAGACCTCCATGACCATTGGCATACTCGTCTGCTTTCTTGGAGAACTGCCCATACTTTCCACTCCTGTCTTCTTTGCTGGGCAGTTTGAGTAGACCATTTTCCTTTCTACTTGCCTTATTTTGACACCTGTGAGTGGAAATACTGTCTAACTGGACACTGGTGGGAGGACTCAAGAGTTTACAATTTAGAACAATGCCATGTAATGTGATGATGAGAGTAATTATTTATAAAGCTCATATCAAGATCCAAAGCTGAAAAGGTGCTTTTAAGTTCAGTGCATATACTAAAAGCCTTATTAGCAGTTGGTATCCACTGATGGAATTTCTCTAACAATAACAAGGCACAGTCTACATTCTGGAAAATAAAAATTTAATGCTGAAGATGTTCAAAGTTGACTTGGTGTCTATTCAAAATACCTTCTCATATTGTTTTCATAGGTGTAAAGCATAATAATAAAATCATTTTTATATTTTATATATATTATAAACACATGATAGTGAATATTATAATGTTGCTGTTTTTAAAAAAGCAGTTAACCACACCAAGGATTTGAGAGGATACAAACTTTTGCAAAATCATCAATAAACGATTTTTGTCATTATATGCTTTTCATGTCATGTTTTACTGGGTGAATTCTCTCTGTCTATCCCTTTCTAAAAACAAAACCACTTCTAATTATCTTTATCAACATGAGAACTTTAACAAAGCTCAAGTAAATGTCAGTAACATTTGATCTACTGAATATAAATATTGGAGAACTGAACTAAATAGAATTAGCTGGTTTTCCTGTTTGAATAATGATAGCATCTACTCCTAGGGTTATCATGAGGATTAAATAAGTTAATATATGTAAAGTCTGAAGTGTGGGGAGTGCTACATGAGAGTCAAATAGAAGAAACAGCAAATATGGTAATAGAAAATACAAGGATGCCCGCCTAGCCACTTTTAAGTGATTTTATTTGTCTTTTTTACTAACTGAATTCTTACAAATTTCATTTAAAACATTTTTTAAATTATGGTAAAATATACATAAAGTTCACCATCTTAACCATTTAAGTATACAGTTCAGTGGCATTAAGTACCTTCACCCTATTTACAAACATCACTATCTCCAAACCTTTTTTATCTTTCTAAACAGAAACTCTGTACCCATGAAACAATAACTCCTGGGGCCTTCTTCCTCTCGAGCCTGTCAACGATATTCTTCCTTCTGCGTCTATCAATCTGACTGCTTTAGATATCTCATATAAGTGGAATCATATAGTATTTGTCCTTTTGTGACTGCCTCATTTCACTTAGTACAATGTCCTGAAGGTTCATTCATGTTGTAGTTTAAGATAGAATTTCCTGAAGAACATTGCATTTGAGGCTGAATATTATTCCACTGTACATATGTACCACATTTTGTCTATCTGCTCATCCACTGATGGGTACTTGGGTTGTTTCAACCTTTTGGCTATTGTGAGCAATGTTGTTGTCAATATGGGTGTACCAATATTTGTTCAATCCTTTCTGTTCTTTTGGGTATATACCCAGAAGTGGAAATGCTGGATTATATAATTCTATTTTTAATTTCTTTATAAACTTCATTTTAAGGTCTGAAATGACAGTGTTTTTATGTAGAGTTAAATACTGATATTTTATTAAAATGAAGATGTTTTATAACAAATACAGAAATACTCAGTTTTTGCAAACTAATACAATTCTGTATGCTATAAAGTGTAGTTAATTTTTAAAACACTTGAAATATGTAAAATATTGAGAGGCAATGATGGATCTACCAAACATTTAATGGTCTGTTTTCAGTTTTCCTGCTGCTCAGAGGAAGTATGAGGTTAAGCAGTGGTCATTGGAGAATAGTAACATAGCTTTAGAATATGTTTTATTAAAAAAAAGAAAATCCAAACCCTCTTATCCCAGAGAAAGTTGCTGTTCACAGCTAATTTGAATCCCAGAGTTTTGCTCTCATAATATTGACTTTGGACCAATTTCCTGCTGAAATTGGATAATACAAGCAATTAGGGATATTTTTGGTGGGTATAATCTAAACAGGTTGAATTAATGAACACTGAGTAAAGCAGATATTTGAACACTTTGCTCAGTGGTTGAGCTGTAAGATACTCTGTAGCTCTTCATGACTAAGCTTTTTGGTGTCTCTGGAACACTTCTGGAGAGTCTGTCTCCAAACTATGTTTCCTGCTTGCCTCATAGATCTGGGGTGGGGACAGGTAGAGTAACCGGCCTATATGAGCACTCCTGGACCATCCAGGTACCACCACCAGTGACTGCTGCATCTGTATAGAAGTGGAAATAGCCCTTTCCAGGCAGAGGAAGGATTTAAAGTTGCATGATCTTGTGAACCAAAGTGGGCAGCATGGGGAAATAGATCATCTTTTTTTATTTTTAAAATTTTTATTGAAGTATAGCTGATTTATAATGTGTTAGTTTCAGGTATATAGCAAAGTGATTCAGATATTGTTTCCAGATTTTATATACATATATATATATATATACACATCTTTTCCAGATTCTTTTCCCATAGAGGTTATTACAGAAGACTGAGTGGAGTTCCCTGTGCTGTACAGTAGGTCCTTGTTGTTTATTTTATATATAGAAATGTGTATATGTTACTCCCAAATTCCTACTTTATCCCTCTGTTCCTACCTCTCCCCTCTGGTAACCATAAGTTTGTTTTCTATGTCTGTGAGTCTGTTTCTGTTTTGTAAATAAGTTCAAGTGTGGGAAATAGATCATCTTAATGTTGTGTCATTAGCTTATTTTATTTTAAATGCTTCACACAAATTGTTTCTTTAAAATCATACTCTAGCAAGAAACAAATCAGTTAAGCTATCAGTGGAAACCCAATCAATATATCACAGGAGGCTGTTCTTGCTCCTAGCCAGAAGTGTTTGCCAGAAAAAGCCTGGCGTGATGAATTAGGAAGCCTGGTTACACATTAATTTGGCAATTCTTTTCTGTGTTGTTAGATGTATCTTAATAAGATGTGTTGTGTGTGCTTAGCAATGGGTGTATGCATCCAGTTCTAGGTGGAAAAACACCTAGGGTTTCAAAGTACTTTGAAAATATGTGATATGCAATCAACATGTGTATTTTCACTGCTAATTTGATGGCAGAAAAATACTGGACTTGGGCTCTGGAGTCAAATCAAAGTTCCACCACTTCCTATGTGGCCAAGGGCAATGAACAATTATCAGTAAGGCTCAGTTTCTTCATCTATTTAATGGGGAGAATAATTGCATCTCCCCCAAGGTTTGGGGCTAAAGTCCATGGGGTTGCAAAGAGTTGGACATGATTGAACGACTGATCATGCAAGGTTTGTTGGTAAGGCTAAATGATATGATGAATAGAAAGTGTTAGCTCAGTGCTTGGTATGGGGTAATTGTTCACTTATATTATTATTTTTATGCCCTGCTTTTTGTAGTAAATCAGGGAAGGGAAAGAACTGTGACTTTTCTACCTGTGCAATTCCATTGGAATCGAGTTTCTTTTTCTTTTAAGGATAACTACCTATTTGGGGTGGCAGGTAGACGCCTAAGAAAATAGACTCGCTTGGATTTTTTTTTTTCTTTTCTTGCATAAATGTGAGATATTCCTTCTCATTCTAGCAAACACCTAGAACAGTTTCTCCATTAAGCACAGAGATGCCTCGAGTCTTCCAGAAAGCTAGACTTTTGAGCTAATCTGGGCCTATTTCCCAGCTCTGAAAAGATGTCCTTCATGTAAGCATGATGACACTTTATGTAAATGGAAAAGGAGAAAGAAAGTTCCATGTCTACCTGAGCACCGGACCCCTTGGGCAATGAGCCCCCACATGAAGTTGGCACAGTATTCACACCAGTGCGGGCCTCGGAAAGTGTGGACCTGTGAGCCAAAACGAAGAAAAGTGTCAGAAAATTCAGTCACTCAGAGGCAGATGGCCTTGGACATAAATGACATCAAGAAACAAATGCCTGTATGGGAGTAAGCATCCCTCTCTGGGCTTTTTCTTTCCAGTGATGTTGAGTTGCAAACAGACCTGGAGAAAACAGAGATGCACTTTGATTTCTCAAAAGTCTCCACTGAGCCTCATGCCCCAAGATAGAGCCAAAAAGGAATGTGGAGAAATGGTAAAATTACAGGACCGTGCCATCAGCTAAGGAACGAGACACTCACTACATCTAAAAAAGCACTACATGGACAAACTGAAGATAGCCTGAGCTGGTCGCTATAACTTGCATTTAGCTCAGCAAGTTCTGGAAGGCAGAACTCAGTTACTGTGGCCTTTTGACCAAAGTTGTCTATCTAGTGAAGTAGGAAATGGCAACCTACTCCAGTATTCTAGCCTGGAAAATTCCATGGACAGAGGAGCCTGGCAGGCTACAGTTCAGTCCAGACGGTTGCCAAGAGTCAGAAGCGACTTAGCATGCATGCATGCATAGGATAATTACAAGGTTCAAAGGCTTTAAGTCACTTCCAAAAGATGGTTGGATGGGATCACTGACTCAACGGACATGAATTTGAGCAAACTCCGGGAGTTAGTGAAGGACAGGGAAGCCTAGTGTGCTGCAGTTCATGGGGTCGCAAAGAGTCGGACACAACATAGCAATTGAACAACAACAACAAGAAAAGGCTTTAAAAAAAGGTAGAGGAGACTTCCATGGTGGTTCACTGGTTACGACTCTGTGTTTGCAATGCAAGGGGCATAGGTTCAATCCCTGGTCAGGGAACTAAGATCTCGCACGCCACATGGTGTGGCCAGAACAAAACAAAACAAAACAAAGGAGGGAGTTGACTTTGAAAATGAAGGCCACCCCATGTAGCCTCTGAGTGTGTAAGTTGAAAGTTCCTTCTGATTGGCCAGAGTGCCAGTCTCGCTGGTTGGTGCCCAACTCAGTTGTTAAATATTTTGAAAAAATCATGATGTAAAGATGGTCTTATTTCTAATTATTTACATACAACCTCCTGTGACAGGACTATGTATTAAGTCATGATTTAACACCAAAACAGAACAAAACAAAAATATATGTTCTCTGGCACCAGTAAGCATCAAGAAACAGAGTCAGGGGATGCCTTGAAAGCAAATGCGGTTGTGGTTGAGCCAGAAACCATCACAGGTAGTCTATCTAGGGGCACATATATCAATGTGAAGAGGTTTGGAATTTTTATAAAATTAAAATATCATGAGACTGTATGGTTTCTATAAGGACTTTCAAAGTTTTAAACCTCCATTAACAAGTAAAAGACATGCAGACAATATTATTATTTTTTTTTTTTGAGACTAGGAGGCCCGAACAGGCCTACATAGTCAAGATGACAACTACAGTCACGATTTGCGAAGATGCTCATCAGAGCTCTACTTCAGAAAAAATAGCATCACTTGGAGATCTTCATTTATTTACATATGCTAGTAATTGGGTGCATATAAAGTGACAAACAAAACAGACTTTGTTCTCTCTTAATGGCACTGACAGATTTGTCAGGGGAGAGAAAGTGATCAATTAGCCAATCAAAAAAAGAAACTTCTGACCATGGTTTTTATGCAATAAAACTATGTTATAAGAGTCTTTTGGCATTTCAGTTTATCACATGCAAACTGCCCCCCATTATACTATTTCTGCTTTGAAACATGATAGGGGAAAAGAAAAACCTCTCAGTATTGTTTTGACTAAAATGGAGAATCGTGCTGCAAGGAAATGACACCAAGATATGACAAAGCACCCCTTGTTGGAATGCAGAGACTATCTGAGGGAGTGCTTGCATTCTCTCGGAGCCAAAATACATGATTCATTGAGAGGCCCACTCACATGAAACGTGGTTCTAAAAGAATTCCTCATGAAAGTGTCCTACTGAAAGCTGAACAGTTTACAAATTAAGCAATCAAAGGCTTCTTAATATTTTAGTAGAGATGCTCTAAAGCACCAGTCCTTTTTGGTACCAGGGACCAGTTTTATGGAAGACAATTTTTCCACAGACTCACAGGGGATGGTTCCAGGATGATTCAAGTGCATTACATTTATTGTGCACTTTATTTCTATTATTATTATGTCAGCTTCACCTCAGATCATCAGGCATTAGATCCTGGAGGTGAGGGACTCCTGCTGGTTAATTAAGGCAACAAAGTTGATTGCTCACATACTATTGAAATTGCAAGGTTGATAAAATAATATGTAAAATAATATATCTCAAAAAGAAAGAAAAGAAAAAAAAAGGCATGGAAAAGATTATAAAAGAAAGAATGAGGCTGGTACTAGAAAGATTTAGGAAAGGCCCCCGTGTTATCCAAGACAGCCAGGAAGTCCTCTTTTGAAAGGGTGACCTCAAATTGCTTGAAGGAAGAGAAGAAGCCAGTCTGGTGGGGGCTTTGAAGGGAGCATTTCAGGCAGAAGGAATCTATGGAGGCCCTACAGGAGCAAAAAATCTCGGTGTGACCAAAGAATTAGAAGGTCAGGGTGGCCAGAACACCAGAATGAAGGGGAGAGGAACTGGGATGAGGTTGAAAGTAGGACAGCACCTTTAAGGTTTTATTAATGAGCGTGGATTTGGTTGTGATCAAGTACAACAGGAAGTTCTTGGAGGACTTCAAGTAGGACGATGATTTTTTTAAAAAAGATGTTCTGACCACAGTGTTGAAAATGGAAGGGAGAGTATTAATAGTAGAAACGATTCAGCAACTAGGTAGTAGTTATCAGTTGAGAAACGATAGAGGCAATGACCAGGATGTTGGAGGTAGAGATGGGAAGTGAATGTATTTGAGATCTATTTTGAAGTTAGAATTTAAAGGACTTGATTGTAGAATAAACGTGGGTCTTTGAAGGAGAGGGTAATCAAGAGTGACTCCTAGATTCTCGTTTTTAGAAAGCAGGTAGATAGTGATGCCACTTGCTGAGATATGGAAGACATTCTTTTGGGAGAAATTCAAGAATTCAGTTTTGAGCAGTGAAAGGTTAAATGCTGCTTAGATTCCAAATGATAGAATTAAGCAGGAATTTACACTGAATTCCACAGCTAACAGGAGGAGGAATTGGAGGTCTACATTTGGCCATCCTTGACAAATATAAAATTGTGTGAATGGGGAAGATAAAACCTCTTAGAGATAGTAGAAAATGAAGAAAATAGAGCCCAATTCCAAGCCCTTGGTGCTCCAGCATTTGGAGAGAACCAAGAGAGTAAAGTGGTTCAAAAGTCAAGAGGTGAAGCGTGTTTTTGGGAAGGAGTGGCCAATTCCAGGTTGAATGCAGGAAAGAGGTCCAGTTAATTGGGGGCTCAACTGTGACTCAGACACATGGAAGTCATTGGCAACCTTGACAAAAGAAGTCTCTGGATCATTGAGGGCAGAAGTCATTCTTGAGGGAACTGGGAGGCATGGAAGGAGAAAAATGTAGAGGCAAATTCATCAAGAAGTTTGGCTGTGATGTCCAGCAGAGCAACAAGAGAGCTCCAGGGAGGTAAGGAATGGGCCCTGGGAGGACTTTTTAAAAATAAAAGACGGGAGACATTCAGTTCAGTTCAGTTCAGTCACTCAGTCATGTCCAACTCTTTGCAACCCCATGGACTGCAGCACACCATGCTTCCCTGTCCATCACCAACTCCTGGGGCTTACTCAAACTCATGTCCATTCAGTCAGAGATGCCATCCAACCATCTCATCCTCTGTTGTCCCTTTCGCCTTCTGCCTTCAATCTTTCCCAGCATCAGGGTCTTTTCAAAAGAGTCAGTTTTTCGCCTCAGGTGGGCAAAGTATTTGAGTTTCAGCTTCAGCATCAGTCCTTCCAATGAATATTCAGGACTGATTTCCTTTAGGATAGACTGGTTAGATCTCCTTGCTGTCCAAAGGACTCTCAAGAGTCTTCTCCAACACCACAGTTCAAAAGCATCAATTCTTCAGTGCTTAGCTTTCTTTATAGTCCAACTCTTACATCCATACATGACTACAGGAAAAACCATAGCTTTGACTAAAGGGACCTTTGTTGGCAAAGTAATGTCTCTGCTTTTTAATATGCTATCTAGGTTGGTCATAACTTTTCTTCCAAGGAGCAAGCGTCTTTTAATTTCATGGCTGCAGTCACCATCTGCAGTGATTTTGGAGCCCGAAAAAATAAAGTCTCTCACTGTTTCCATTGTTCCCCATCTATTTGCCATGAAGTGATGGGACCGGATGCAATGGTCTTAATTTTCTGACTGTTGAGTTTTAAGCCAGCTTTTTCACTCTCCTCTTTCACTTTCATCAAGAGGCTCTTTAGTTCTTCTTCACTTTCTGCCATAAGGGTGGTGTCATCTGCATATCTGAGGTTATTGATATTTCTCCTGGCAATCTTGATTCCAGCTTGTGCTTCATCCAGTCCAGCATTTCTCATGATGTACTCTGCATATAAGTTAAATAAGCAGGGTGACAAATATACAGCCTTGACATACTCCTTTCCCAATTTGGAACCAGTCTGTTGTTCCATGTCCAGTTTTAACTGTTGCTTCTTGACTTGCATATAGATTTCTCAGGAGGCAGGTGAGATGGTCTGGTATTCCCATATCTTGAAGAATTTTCCACAGTTTGTTGTGATCCACACAGTCAAAGGCTTTGGCATAGTCAATAAAGCAGAAATAGATGTTTTTCTGGAACTCTCTTGCTTTTTCTGTGATCAAACAGATGTAGGCAATTTGATCTCTGGTTCCTCTGCCTTTTCTAAATCCAGCTTGAACATCTGGAAGTTCACGGTTCATGTACTGTTGAAGCCTGGCTTGGAGAATTTTGAGCATTACTTTGCTAGTGTGTGAGATGAGTGCAATTGTGTGGTAGTTTGAGCATACTTTAGCATTGCCTTTGTTTGGGATTGGAATGAAAACTGACCTTTTCCAGTCCTGTTGGCCACTGCTGAGTTTTCCAAATTTGCTGACATATTGAGTGCAGCACTTTCACAGCACCATCTTTTAGGATTTGAAATAGCTCAACTAGAATTCCATCACCTCCACTAGCTTTGTTCATATTGATGCTTCCTAAGGCCCACTTGACTGTGGGAGACATTTGGATATATTAATTTGTTAATGAGATTGATATGATAGGTAGAAGAGATTGAAGATGCAGAAAGGAAAGAAGCAAAAGAATGATGATCCTGAAAAGCTGAGAGATGATGGGATTAAGGGCATATATATAAGCAACATTCAAACAGAGAAACAGTTGAGATCTTTCCAGAATTCCTAAGAGACACAAAATCTTCAGGTTAAAAAAACTGAAATGCGTCTCAAACTTGATGAATAAAAAATAATTTAGACCTATATAGATGAGAGTGGAAGTGCAGAACACTAAACAGACAAGCAAAATCCTCAAAAACAGGTTACCTGTGAAAGGACAGTAATTAGGATGAAAACAGAATTCTCCTCAGCAAAAAGAGAAAAGTAAATTACAGAGTCATTTCATCAAAGTCCTCAGAGAAAATTATTGTCAACCTAACTTCTATACACAGCCAATTACCATTCAAAAGCAAGGGTGAAATAAAGGTATTTTCAGGCAAATGCCAAGAGTTTCCACTCACAGATCCTCACTCAAAGATATACCTAGGGATTATATTATTCTGTAAGAAGCACATTGAACCTAGCGGGAAAGGACAGGATTCAAGCAGCCACAGTAAGCAAGAAAACTGGGAAACATGGGCCAATATAATCAAGTCTCTCTGTAAAAACAATAACAAGATGACTAATTTTAGAGGACTTAAAAACAGGTTGAAAAAAATGACATGGAAGATTCAAACAGTAAAACAAAGAAACAAAAAAGGTTATTGTAGAATATAATGAAATAGAACGAAACATTTTCAAAAGGATTAAAAAAACTAAAAGGTGATTTTTTAAAAAGTTTTACAAAATAGGCAAACCTTAGGGAATTGATCAAGATAAAAGGCACAAACAATAAAGGGGAGGATATAATTGACGATGCTGTAATGATGTAAAACAAAACCTTGAGAACTTTCTACCCACAAAATTAAAAGTTATGTGAAATGGATAATTGATTAGAGAATATAAGTTATCAAAAATGACTCAAAATAATATAAAAATCCTAAATTCACTTATACCTAATAAATAATTAAATCTAATAGCCACTGATTCCAAATAATCTTGTTAGATTTAACCAACTTTTAAAAAACAATTTCTAGCCAATACAGACTACTACAGAGGAAAAAAAAGTTCCACAGTTCACTTAATGAAGCTAATATAATCTTGACTCAAAAACCATACAAGAATGATACATAAAAGTAAAATTATACATCTATTCAATTATGAACATAAATGTAAAAATCTTTTAAAAATCCTCCTGAATGTAGCATTATGTTTAAATGTCATGACCAAGGGAGGGCTTGTTTCAGGGACTTAAGGTAGTTGATGTGTTATTAGAATTCATAAGAATAACAAGAGAGAGAAAGCAAAAAATCATTTTAAAAATTAGAATATCAACAGTTAACAAAATTCAATACCTGTTCATAGTAATAGCACTTAGCATACTAGGAAAACAGGGAACTCTTCTAAAAATGGTTGATTAAAGATGTCTATGATATGCACATGACAAACATTACATTTAAAGGTAAAACATCAGAATAATTTCCTTAAGAGTCAGTAGAAAGATAGGGCTGCATGCTATAAAAGCTTCTCTTGGGCATTATCCTGCTGAGTTTTAGCCAGAGTACTAAAATAAGACAAAGAAATATACCATATGTAATTGGAAGAAAGAACAAGGCTATCAAGTTTACTTAATATAAGAGCAATAACAAGAAATCAGTATATATGAACAGTTACTCGTTTTGTTAAATCATAAAAATTAAAGACTCCATTCACAGCATCAGGAATAATATAAAACAACTATAAAATAATAACATAAGTAAGGAGATATACAATGCTCAATACTATAAATATATCAATTATTTTCCAAATGAAGCTTTAAATCCAATGCAGTTTCAACAAAGTCTGCAGAGCAACTTGGCCTTGCTCTGCAGAGCATCCCTGGCCTTTACCTAATAGATGCCAGTAGCAACTCCTCCGGAGAAGGCAATGGCACCCCACTCCAGTACTCTTGCCTGGAAAATCCCATGGACAGGGGAGCCTGGCAGGCTGCAGTCCATGGGGTCGCTAAGAGTCGGACACGACTGAGCGACTTCACTTTCACTTTTCCCTTTCATGCACTGGAGAAGGAAATGGCAACCCGC
This sequence comes from Giraffa tippelskirchi, assembly GCF_054371585.1. Lineage (NCBI taxonomy): Eukaryota > Metazoa > Chordata > Mammalia > Artiodactyla > Giraffidae > Giraffa > Giraffa tippelskirchi. The sequence continues at coordinate 111,934,742 of NC_137284.1, forward strand.
TCCAGTATTTTTGCCTGAAGAATCCCAGGGACGGCGGAGCCTGGTGGGCTGCCGTCTATGGGGTCACACAGAGTCGGACACAACTGAAGCAACTTGACAGCAGCAGCAGCAACAACTCCTCAGTTGGACCAACCACAGATGTCTCCAGATAGTGCCACATATGCTCTTGAGGACAAAGTAACCCTGTTAGAGAGTTGTGGGTACAGACTAAAACCATATCACCTCAGCTTGTCATTTTTATTACTGATAACTTTATTCTTATACTTTTATTTGAAAAGGACTCATGGATCAAAGGCAGTTTTTTCTTAACTGCTTTCCCCCAAATTGATAAGATGACCCTACAACCTACATGGAAGAATAGAACAGTAGGAAATAGCCATGATAATTTTAAATAAGTAAAAGAATGTAAGAAGATATATTCAACTGTATTTCAAGACTCCTATAGTTAAAAAAAGTAAAGCACCATGCAGCATCATGCAGTATAAACAAACCAGTGGAACAGAGAGGAAATGACAGAAACCAAATTACACATATTTGGAGACTTGGTATTTCTCAGAAATGGCATTACACATGAGTAGGGGAAGGATGTCAGAGAGAGGAATTATTTCCCAGTTCATCCACCTATTCACCTACTCATTATTTATTCATTTATTTGATACTTAACTGCTGATTGCCTACTTTGAACCTGGTACTGTACTAGTCCTTGGAAATACAAAGTAAAAATAGATCAGAGGAACAGAGACCTTCCTGCACTCAAGGATTTCACCTACAAGAATAATCAGGCAACATAAATAAGTATCTTGTGGTAGTATACTGTGCGAGAGTAATAAATTCTTCCTGAGAAGGCTGGGGAAAATGATATTTGAATTGGATTTTGAAGGATGGATAGGAGTTCACTAGACTGGGCTGATGGGACACTGATGATGTTGACTGGGGAGGCAGATAACTTGGGGAGAACAGTCCAAGAAGAGGAAACAGCACAACTAAAGGCCAGTGAAGGTGAGTTTGACTTTATAAAGGCATTCTTTACTTGTAGGTCATGCAAGAAAAAAAATAGGGAGTGAAAAATTCTTATCTGGAACACCTCCCATAGTTGAAGAAATCACATGGGAAATAACTACACACCTTAGGATAAAAATAAAAATGCAATATTTAGGAATTGGGAGAGTAGCTATTATATAGTGTTTACTATCCATTGACAAGATGGAAACTAGTTGACTGAATGCTTCAGGAAGTCCAGGCACGCTAATCATAGATTTTCTAAAATTTTTGCCATATTTAAAAAATAATTATTCAACAACATCCTTTCCCATCAATGATGTATCCCCACTGCCTTCCGTCCCATTTCTTCAGTCAAACAAATGCAGGCAGGCACTTCTGAATGACGAATAGCTCTATTTATTGTCCCCACAAATACACATTCCCCAGAAATCGGCAAAATGGTGACAGAAGGGAATGTAAAGTTAGTTAAACATTATTTTAGGCCCACTGCCTAATTTCCTCTTTGTGATGGGCTGTTGTTTATTTTCATGGCGGATAGATTGTTCGGTTTTCTTTTGGGTTCACAAGGACAATCTCTAGACAGTAGGCTACATGTAAATGCTGAGGGTATGCTCTCTGGACTCCTCTAATTTGGGATTGAATTATGATTTTTATTCTCCCATTGAAATGCCCCATATCTTGAAAAGTCAGTGATTAGCTTTTTCCATTCTCTGAACAATATTGATTTTCAAGAATATCTTTTCAGAAAAAAAGAATATTTTGCAAACTTTAGGGCAGTAACTAAAATACCCTAGACAGGAAGAAAATACCCCAGACAGGAAGAATGTCTGTCCAAGACTATTATACTAGGCCTGGTCTGCCTGGAATTCAAAAACCACACCAAACAGAAAAAGATGATATTATAGGAGATAAGGTCTGTTTGACAAATAGCCCAGGAATAGCCACCCAGTAAAAACAAGAGCAAGGAGAGTTGTCAAGAAAAATCTCAGGCATTTAGTGAGTATCCCCTGACTTGGCTCTTTCTCAATGAGCAGGATGTTATTTGTCTCATATCTGCTGAATCTGGAAAACAGTATTCCCTGGTGATTTCATAACAAGTCTGTTTTGATGGGTCAGTGTAGACACCGCCCAAGTGTATAACCAGCTCAGCCCAGTTCTAGACCATAAGAAACAGAAAGTGCTATTCATGATGTACTACAGTTGAGAAATTTTGCTTTTCCTTATCAGTACACATCAGGGTCTCTCAACCTTGGCTCTACCAACATTTGGGGCTGGTAAGTCTTCGTGCACTGTTGGGTGGTCAACAGCATCCCTGGCCTTTACCTAATAGATGCCAATAGCAACTCCTCCGGAGAAGGCAATGGCACCCCACTCCAGTACTCTTGCCTGGAAAATCCCATGGACAGGGGAGCCTGGCAGGCTGCAGTCCATGGGGTCGCTAAGAGTCGGATACGACTGAGCGACTTCACTTTCACTTTTCCCTTTCATGCACTGGAGAAGGAAATGGCAACCCGCTCCAGTATTCTTGCCTGAAGAATCCCAGGGACGGCGGAGCCTGGTGGGCTGCCGTCTATGGGGTCACACAGAGTCGGACACAACTGAAGCAACTTGACAGCAGCAGCAGCAACAACTCCTCAGTTGGACCAACCACAGATGTCTCCAGATAGTGCCACATATGCTCTTGAGGACAAAGTAACCCTGTTAGAGAGTTGTGGGTACAGACTAAAACCATATCACCTCAGTTTGTCATTTTTATTACTGATAACTTTATTCTTATACTTTTATTTGAAAAGGACTCATGGATCAAAGGCAGTTTTTTCTTAACTGCTTTATATGCATAGAAGAGGGGGCTGGGAGACTAAAGTCACTTCCAGCTACAAGTCTCTGGACCTGGGGCTCTTCTAGTTGAGCTTTGGCCCCAGAGTTCCCTGGGGCTGGAGGACAGGCAGCTTGTCCATGGTCACCCAGACGGTCAGCAGCACTTGCCTCCCACTCTCAGCCGAGGGTTTTTCCTATAATCGACTGCATTTCCCATCATCATGTGACACTGAACTTGTATGAGAAATTAGGTGAAATTTTGGACTTTTCCCTCTTGCACTATCAGATGAAATACTGGCCTTGAAGTGAACCTTTTCAGATGCAGGAAAATAGCCAAGGGGAATCACTGGGGCTGTGACCAAAGACTCTGGGTTTTCCTGCAAGGCCAGCTGAGCAGATGCAGGGGGACAGCTGGGTTTCTCCACCACTGAGCCCCCAGATGCATCCATTCAGCAGCTGTTCTAATACATTTGAAACAGGATTTTCATTTCTAAAACATTGATTGTTGCCATAAAACTTTTGGGGAGTCTCCCCATTGATATGGTGAGATATCCTTGTGCCAGCTGACTTCTTCTCAGGTTGATGAAGGCATCTGTACCCGCATCCTTTGATGTGGTTTTGATCCTTTTCTGCTCAAAGCCTACCAGGTCCTCCATTGTCGATTGCAAGTTTTTTTCAGCCTTGGCACTACTGACATTGGAGCCAATAACCCTTTGTGGTGGGGACTGTCCTGGCCCTTGTAGCATGTTTAGCAGCATCTCTGGCCTCTGCTAGACTCCAGTCACGAGAATGAGAAATGTCTCCAGGCACTGCCAGATGTCCCCTGGGAGCACCACTGCCTTGTTTGAGAACCACCTAGCAAAGGAAGAGCTCACATTCTTATGTCACCACCATCTTTCTGATACGTGGCAGTGCCTGGCACATACTTGGCCCTCAGTCTGTATTTGCTGAATTAAAAAAAAGTGTCTAAATAGTTACTTCTTCTTAGAACATTTAGTTATTTAGGATAGTCCCTTTGAATGATACGTTCTTGGCATAAAACAAACTCAATATAAAATTAATAACTGAGCATTATATATGGGCCAGACTTGTTAATAAATAATTTAAAGCAGTAGAACATCTTGGCCAAGCCACTTCCCTGGTGTGGGGCCTACGTAAGGAGTCTCTGTTGGATTTGCTGTCAAAGACTATTTTCTTTGCAGCAGGCTCTGCTGGTTTATAAAGGATTTACAATGACAGGATCCCAATATTTACATAAAATCATGTCAAGGAGGTATAAGATAAGGTTTAAGTTAGACTCTGCCAGTCAGAGCACTCACCTATGTGAGAACCTTGTCCAAAAACTTTTCCTCAACTTGGACAAAATCCCATGAATGAAATTCCATTGGGAAAAGGCATTATGCTGTTGGTCTCAAAAGGACTATTTAAAACATGACTACTGGCACTTTCCTGGTGGTCCAGTGGTTAAGACTTCACCTTCCAATGCAAGGGGTGCAGGTTCAATACCACATGCCTCATGGCCAAAAATGCAAAACATAAATCAGAAGTAATATTGTAACAAAAATTCAATAAAGACTTTAAAATAAAATATATACTTAAAAAAATAAAAAATAAATAAAAACAGATTACTAGACTAAATAAGCTGTCATTTTCAAGAACAAGCCCTTTTAAAACCAAGCATCTACTACCTGTAAAGTAACAGTAAATCTTGGTGAATCACAGAAGAAAGGGTTTCCATGCAACCTACCAGGTTGGTTTGACAGGTGCTATTTCAAATGAATCATAATGTGTAGCCTATCTGTAGAATGCAAAGCCTGGCGATGAACTGGGGAAGGAGAAGCTAAGATCTAGAAACTAAGGCTGGTAGGTCTTAACAGGTGGTTCCATGAAGTGACTCAGCAGACAGGAACAACAGGAGGCAGGCAAGAACTAATCCAGGGGTAAAGGGTAGAGAGTTTGCCAGACACAAACCTCATTTACTTCATAGGTTCACTGAAGGCTAGTCCTATTAATAGCTCCAAAATGGCACAACAGCAATGGGTATACTTCATAAAAGATGGAACCAAAAGTATAGGTGACAAGGGTAACTTGTGCTACAGAGCACCTAGGCTGGCAGATAATATTAAATAATAACATCGAAGCTCAGGACAGCTTCATGACTTCCTTCAAGCAGAACCCAATGGAAAGAGTTGGACTTTGTTATGAAGCTTGAAGTGGAATTCTTCAAAACAAGGAGGAAAGGATTACAGCTGACATCTCCAGGCCTTCTACCTGGAAGGATTCCTTTCTTTCACATATAACCTGGATACCACCCATCCTCCAGATATCCTATAGCCACATTCATGTATTTACATGGGGGTGGGGGGTTTGACCTCCATGGCCAAATTTACCTGACCAAAGCAGACACTTGGTCCAAGTCAGGCTAGTCTGATTCTTTCTCTATGGAAATTTAGAATTGGGATTTTGTGGTTGGTCTTTGTAATACATAAACCAGAGAGTTACCATCAGCCATACTATGCAGACCATATATACTAAGATGTTTTTGTGCAGGGAGAGAATAATGAAGCTGATATACGGAGTGTAGAAAGCAATGAAGGGATGGGAAGGGAGAAGGAGAGAAAGGAAGGAAGAGAGGGAAGGAGGGGGCAGAGAAGCTGATCCCAGGTATACCCCTAGTTCCTGCTTCCTCCTTGCCTAGTTCTAAACAGTCCCTGGGGGCTCTATGAGACTTGCCTATTTCACTTAAGGTGGTATCCAGGGGTTCTAAAAATTATAACGGCCAGACAATTGTAGGAAGTAGATTGAAAGTAAAAGTTGCTCAGTCATGTCTGACTCTTTGCAACCCCATGAACTACACAGTCCATGGAATTCTCCAGGCCAGAATACTGGAGTGGGTAGCCTTTCCCTTCTCCAGGGAATCTTCCCAACCCAGGAATTGAACTGGGGTCTCCTGCATTGCAGGTGGATTTTTTACCAGCTGAGCCACAGGGGAAGTCCAAGAATACTGGAGTGGGTAGCTTATCCCTTCTCCAGCGGATCTTCCTGACCCAGGAATTGAACTGGGGTCTCCTGCATTGCAGGCAAATTTTTTTACCAACTGAGCTAATCAGGGAAGCCCTAGGAACTAGATTAAAATGATGCAGCTTCATAGCCCTCTTGGAGCAGAAGCCATATTTTCTTCATAAAGTCTAGTATTTCCAAGCCTACTTATTAAGTCTCATGTTGAGTTCCTTGTTTTATATTCAAGGTGATGAAGCTTGCCTTCCCTTTGAATTGTTCCTTCCAGACTTGCTTCTGCCAAAACAGCCTTTTCTGATTATAAAACAAAAGAAACAAAACTCACAACTGTTTCTGAAGCCATTGTCTGCCTGTGACAAAGTGCAGGTGCAAAATCCAACTGCCTTGTCCCCTAGGCGCACAGAAGCGGGACCAGGACAGTCGATGGGCCCCTGCACACCCATGAGAACACAGGGCAGGAAAAATACTGGGGAGAGAGGGCTGGCACATTTTATGAAGTCAGCAAGGATGAGGAAAAGAGGGGCTTGCATGTGGGGAGCAAAAGTGGCTAGTTCCAAAGCAAATGATCACTCCACTGATGAAAATGTGGAAACTGAGGACAGAGATAGAAACCGTCAAGGAGCCGCAGAACCCAAACAGGGAGATGGTGATGCTGCCACATCCTAGATGGGTGTCCCAGCTGTGGCACCAGGACACACTCTCAGCCTCCTGACCTTCTTGTCCTGGCGCCCAGGGTCTTAGAAGTGGGAGGCGTGTTTAGAAGGAGTGTGCTGCTTGAGCACACATATACGCACAGTGTACCATGAGAATAGGATGCTGCTGATGCAGCCTCGGCTGTGGAGTGTGGGGATGGAAAAGGGTAAGGTGGGCAACTATTTAACTTAAATCCAGACAAGGCCACTTTTGAGAGGCACCATACAGGAAGCTGGGACAGCAAGAATAAATCTGATCCTGGGTAGCTGGCATGGCCAGATCCTCTGACCATATGGGGAATGAGAACTGGCCTGACATGCCTGGATCCAGCCTCCATCTCCCGGGCACAGGTGGTGACCCTGGCATGGACCACTGCCCACTACCTGAAAGGAGTGGAGCACAACTAACATGAGCCCTGAATGAAAGAAAATTCTGGGGCAGGATGTGAGGAAGGAAAGTGCAAGCCTAGGTGAACAGGGTGGGGAGATGCCTGCTACACATGCTCTCCACATATTCACTGACAGTCCACTCTGGGCCAGGCCCTGATCAAGACACTGGGGTTTCTGCAGAAAGTAAAACAGACAAAATCTCTGTCTCCACCCCTTTCCCTCACCCAGGAAGGTGTTTCTCTCTGATAAGGGGAAAACACATCAATACATGTGTACTATGTTGGCTGGTGTTCAGTGATAGGGATGAAAGTAAAGTTGGCAGAGGGCTAGGAAAGGGACAGACAGGGGACAGAAGGGAAAATGAAGGGCAGATGGATGGGCAGGACTAGGGGAGGGGTGGGGAACACAGGTGAGGTTGGGGTGGGGTGGTCTGCTCTCCAATGTTTAGAACTTTTTGGACCTCTGCTCTCCATCCATATTCCATACAGGGAGAAAAGATGTCCCTCAAGTGGCCTAGGTAGAGAGAGCTTTCAGAAGGAGTGAGTGATGTACACACACATGCAGCCTTGGGAGGCTGAGAGCATGAGCCGGCTGAGTGGAAAAAGGGCCCCTGGGTCAGCAGTCTGTGACCATGCAACCCACCCCAGCTGACTCTCCAGGTGTTCAGTGAGTACCTCTGTCTCCTGGATCCTCTCTTTCCTGCACCCTGTTCGCCCCTGGCTCATTTCTGACTCCCAAGTTCTGATTCATGTCTTTGCACTGTCTGGAATGCTCTTTCAGTTTTTAATTACATCTCGTTGACCAGGGAAGAAGAAAGAGATGGTAAAAAAAAGTAAGAGGGACAAGAAGAAGTGAAGGTAGAATATAAGAAATACAGAGCCAGTTACACACCAAAATGCAAGGAAGATGAGAGACACAAAAAGATGAACAATAAAATAATAATACAAGGCAAGCTTACTGGGTACCAATGACCTTCAGTGATTTACAAGTATTCTTATTTATTTATTTATTTATTTTAATTGGAGGCTAATTACTTTCTAATATTGTGGGTTTTGCCATACATTGACATGAATCAGCCATGGGTGTACATGTGTCCCCCATCCTGAACACCCCTGCCAGTTCCCTTCCCATCCCATCCCTCAGGGTTGTCCCAGTGCACCGGCTTTGAGTGCCCTGTTTCAGGCATCTTAAACCTTATGGCACTCCCATTTTACAGATGAAGAAACTGAACCTCAGAGAATTAAGCTCTTTGCCAAAGAGCCTGTTGTGGCCAGTGGCACCAAGCTGGCCACAGCTACCTCATCATTATGCTAAGTGGGGAAAGAAAGACAGTTATCCAGACTGATGGGGTTGAGGGGTTCTTGAAGGTTTCAGAGCTCAGCCACAAGGTGTTCTTAGGGCAGACCCTCTAAAACAGAGCTATTCTACCTACTAGAGTGTGCCTCTTTCAGTCCAGTAGATAAACAGAGATGCAGACATAAAACATGTTAAATAACAGAATGCTTTCTCTCTTCATCAGACAGCTTTCATTGTAGAGAGGAGCCTATTAATTTCCTCATTCCTCCAACAAATACTCTTAGTTTCTAATATGTATAAATAATCCTGAGAATTTGACATTTAAATCAGCAACAAGCTCATTTGTATACATGTTGAAAAGTATGTAATTATTGCATGAAATGAGGAGCAACTTTAATTTGCTTCCAAAAGCTTTTGTTTCCAGAGCAGAATTTCAGTTTTTCCCAGGCACGCTTTGTCTGGAAATCAAGGGCAGTAGGTATGCCCTCAGGAGCACTGTTGGGAGCCTTCTCAAAGAAGGGAGTGGGAGGGGTTCCAACCTCAGCCAAGTCAGGAGTTTGTAGCCATTGCTGTTTTTAAAAATTGTTATTATTGAGACTTCCCTGGTGGTACAGTGGTTAAGACTCCATGCTGCCAATGCAGGGGCGATGGGTTCAATCCCTGGTGGGGGAACTAAGATGCTACACGGCAAGGCCAAAATACAAAAAAATTGCAATTATTGCATTATTTTTTAAAATTTGAAGTACAGTTGATTTACAAAGATGTCTTAGTTTCAGGTGTATGGCAAAGTGATTCTTTTCATTATAGGTTATCCATTCATTGCTTGTGATGAAGCTCCTGGGGAGAGTGAGGAAAGGGCTTTTCATTCAGGGAATAGTCCTGATGGGGGCAAAAAAATCTTGCTCTGAAGTGAGGCATCAAGATCTGCTGGCAGATTCGAGTCTCTGGTAGGAGGCCTCTCAATGAGAGTGCAGACAGGGCCTAGCAAAGCTTATTTGTTGATAAGCATGAGAATGTGATTACTTGTTCTTTTTAAACATTTACTCTATGCCAGACACATAATATCCTGAAATAATAACCCAACTTACAAATCAAGACAGTTTCAGAACAAAGCCTACTAGAGATGAATATAAATAAAAACTTACTGCAAAATTAAGATATAAAACAGATTCCAGGCAGATGTCAGGGGCCTTTGATAAGCACTGTCTTTCTTTGGTTAGGTCATGTTACTAAAACCTTACTGCTCTATTTATAGCAGGGACCTGCTTTTAAAATGTTCTTCTAAAGACCATGCAGAGTTCCCACCTAAAGCTGGTTGTGGGTGGGAGTGGGGGAGAGGAGAGGGCTGAATGAGGACGAAAGGGGCCAGGAGTGACAGAGGGAGCCACCTCCTCCTGCCCCAGCCTCTCATTCTTAAGGACAGTGGCACGAGCAGTACCATTGAAAGCCACAATCAACTGACCCAGCACTCAAGGGTCTGCTGTGTCTCAAAGATGTCTATTTAAAACACGGAAGAGAAACGGTCCTGTCTGGCTTGCATTCCCCTCTGACAACTCATCTGTTCTCTGTTTTCTTTTCTCTCAATAGTAGTAAGTTAGAAAAGATATTGTCAATAGATACAGACTTTTTAAACAAACATTTAAAAAGCTGTTAGTGTTTTCCAGTAATAATTAACATAGATCATGTTAGCAACAGAACTACTTGAGAAGATAAGGTTCAACTATCCTTTTGGTTTAAATGTTTTCATGTCCCATGCAGAGATCTAAGATTAAAAAAAGACTGAAATTAATTTTGAAGTATCAATCAACTAAATACACTTGTGTGTTCTTCGTACAAACTCAGACACAGTATCTATAGAGGGAAGCTATTCCATGCAAAAATATATTGCAATAGGGCAAAAGTCCAGCAGGATCTTAAAGCCAAAAGAATCAGAATTTTCAAGAGGGAGGAGAAAAAAATGGCAAGTCCAAGATCCATCCTCCCATTCATGGTAGTGAAAATACAGGAGGCAAAGGATCAGGGATTTCTGCCAGAAGTCAGAAAAATACTTTCTTAAAATTGAAAATAAAAATTAATTAGGGTAAAGATAGAAAAGAGAAAAAAGAAAAAAAACCCATAAATTAGACCTGTCACTATTCAGTGATGCCCCAATTAGAATTGTCACTACCCAGTGGTGGGAGAAATAACAAGACGCTTGGTGTGGATAAGGACCTATCTAATGCAATTCTTCACTCTCATGCTAAATACGGAGGGCTGGATAACTCCATGCCTCAGTTCAATTATAGCATGCAAATGTCTGAGCTCCTTGCTTTCTAAAAACAGAAGCAGGGCAAACAGACCAAACGAACACAAATGTATATTTAATAGACACACATCTATCTATATGAAGGATAGGAAAGAAACAGAATGAACTAGGTTTTCCTGGTCACTTCTGACAAATGGTTCTCCAGTTCCAAAAGTTTCTTGGGCTACTGACCCTAAAGGAAAAAGAATTTTAAAAAAGAACACAATTTACATTTAGCTGCTCCTGTCTCTTCTTCCTAGATCCTTCATCTCCATTCTTTCCAACTTCCACACTGTCAGCCCCTGTGTTGGGGTAAAACCTCTAACTCTGTCCTGTCTCTCCTGCACTCAAGGGCATCTCAAACCAGGCAATTTGGCATCAGAACCTCCTCCCAGCCCTTCTTGGAAAACACATGAGGGCAAAGGAAAACAGGCCATAATTTTCTGACGGCAGGCCGTTTCTCCAAGTGCTAGTCTGAAATGAAGATAGTGGTATTTCCAGTTTATAAATACACATGGGAAAATCCACTTAACCCCCCGCCAGCTCTTTGTATCTTTTTGTTTGGTCTGGTGAGCAAGACCAAGGCTGGGCAGAAGGAGTTGGCAAGGCTGCCAGGGTGCCCCCTGCACCTCGAGCACAAACAAAAGCTACTGGATGGTATCTCCCGTCATCATTTGCTTTCACAGCTGTCTACACATAAACCCAAAGAGTTAGCATCCCTGAGAACAAAAGACAAAACACAAAATGTGAAATGGGCAACTGTTTCCACTTGCTCACAGATAACAATATTCTTTACTGCTACTCCGAGTGGAAAAGTACCGCTTGATATTCACCAGATGACCTCTAAATGCCAAAGATTGGGCATGCTCTGTTTTTCTTTCACTGGACATGGGAATGTGGAGGGGAAATGGGCCGAATTCATCAGAACTCAGTTAACATACATAGAGGCGTTTCTGAGCATTAGCGTCAAGCAAACTGCTTTCTGAAACCTCCCGTTTGATTTGATTCAGAGCAAGTAACTCAACGTGGAGAGCAGATAACCTGCTGTCTCATGACTTTACCAAAGCCCAGACAGAAACCACGGTCTGGAGCTCTCCACCTGCCCTTTTATAACAGAAGAAAGGACGCAGAGGTTCGCTTACCTTAAAGTTGTGTGTCTTCTCATAGTTGAAGTGGTTGTCATTGTGTGTGAGGGCGGCCCTTCGGACCAGGGAGGAGATCTGTGGACAGGCAAAGAGTTTGAGAGGGGGCCAAAGAAAGGCGCCTTTGACTCCCACCTTCACCCCCAAGGCCACAGCCAGCAGCTCCTGGCGTTTTCTGCCTGGCTTAGGCTTCCGAACCACAGCACACTTCTTCTCATTCTCCAGCCACAGTTCCTCGGAGAACATAGTGACCGGACCCCAGATCTTTCTGTTTCCTCTGCGGAGCCTGGGCAGCGCAGCGCCGTCAGATTTTTTGAACCGCGGCTAATGTTAGGCAGCAGATTCGAGGCAGCTGCGTTCTGTCTGCAGAGGCCTGGGGCATGTGACCTGGAAGGGCCGGTTTGAGTGATGGAGAGGGCTCTGCATCTGAATAAGGACAGGCCTGTTTTGTTCTGTGTTAGTTATTAAGGCCGACGTGTGCCTGGAACAATAGCACACATTCATGAGCACAGCACCCCCAGAAGCTGTATCCAGTCAGCCCCTGAGGAATCAATGGAGGAGGCAGGGGCTGGCAGCTTTATTCCTCCTGCCGCAGCGCATTGCAAAGGAGAGACCTCAAATACTTGCTAGCATATTTCACACACACACACACACACACACACACACACACACACCCAACCAACTCTGATCTTCAAAGCCCAAGGCTGTATCCAATTATTCTGGGGCTCTGAACCCCATTCTGGGCTGAATTCCAGCAGATTAAACCTTTAAACCCTAATGACTGTTTAATCATATAGGGGATAAAGCCTGAGTCTCTTAAAAAAAAATCTGCCCTAGCACTTGAAAGCTTAATTTTTATTCTTATGCTTACATTAAATTAGAACAGTCTGACCACTGAATGGGGCATACAAGAACTGTATATAGCATTTCAGCTCTGGGATCTACAGTTACAAGTTTAAAATAAGAGAGAGGATGTCTTGCTCCAGGATACCCCCATCGTCCTCCCCAACCCACCACAAACAACCCCTCCCATACAAAGAAGACAGTATTCCTTAACTAAAACTAAAACATCATAGTTTTTTTTTTCTTTTAAATAAAACATTTTCAATGTTAATTCTGTTAGTATCCAAGCTAATGCCCTCCTGGCTCTTAAAAGCATCATCTGTTTGATGGTCTCTCTCCGGACCCTGGTTTTCTGGTTCCAGGTCTCTGCATTAATAGAAGTGAGGAAATCATTATCTCTTAATGAGTACTCCTAATCTGTTGGCAAAGTTTAATGCAGCTAATTCCAGACAATAAAATCAATGCTTTTGGAACTAGAAAGCAAGAACGTGGATGGCTGGACCATGATGCAGATGGGACTGTCTATGAATTTCATCCCATCCTCTATGTGGCCCCATATTCCAGCCCTTCCAAGCAGCCACGGGGAGAGTAACAAAACATCAATCTTTTCCTTGTGTAATTCTTTATTCCTGGCAATTAAACTCCAACTTGGTTCAGATGTCCTGCCTCTCATTTCACCTCCTTTTAACTTTTGATAATAATAACAATCAATTTTTATATTGGGCTTAGAACACATTAACTTGTTAAGCCAGACAAGAGTCAGAATGTGTTAAGTGCTGCTGCTGCTGCTGCTAAGTCGCTTCAGTCGTGTCCGACTCTGTGCGACCCCATAGACGGCAGCCGACCAGGCTCCCCCGTCCCTGGGATTCTCCAGGCAAGAACACTGGAGTGGGTTGCCATTTCCTTCTTCAATGCATGAAAGTGAAAAGTGAAAGTGAAGTCGCTCAGTCGTGTCCGACTCTTAGCGACCCCCTGGACTGCAGCCCACCAGGCCCCTCCGTCCATGGGATTTTCCAGGCAAGAGTACTGGAGTGGGGTGCCATTGCCTTCTCCGGTTAAGTGCACTGACTCATTTAATCTGCAGCTCATGTGTATGCAAAATAAGGCTATTATTCCCATTTTGCAGATGAGGAGATTAAGAGATATTTCAAGGACATGCAGCTAGTTTAGGCATCAGAGCCAGGACTAGAACCCAAAACATCTGCACCCAGCACCTGTGTTCTGAAGCCCATACCCTAGTACCTAGGTAGGCAGTGCAGTGCTGTGTCATCCACTGAGTCTTGCCAAATGCTTTATCTGAAATATTGGTCAAGTCTGCCCCCTCCTTACCATTCTTGTCCCATAATAACTCAGAGCCTAGATCTCTTTCCAGTCTACCTTACACACAGCTATCCAACAGTCTTCTTAGTCCACTCCACCTTTGCTCAGAAATGTCAGTGATTCCCCCCGGCTTGACTGCATCCTTGTATTGTGGGTTTTACATGAGCTCATCTCAACCTATCCATCTTATCTATTTCCCTATACTCCCCACCACAAATCCTACAAAACTTCTTCTCTGACATACTCAACTTTCCACCTTGGTAACCTGCTCTGTCTTTTAGCATTTTCCCGCACCATTTCCATGTTTACATATCTACCAACCTTCATATTCTAACTCAAATACCTCCCTCTCCAAAAAGACTTCTCCAAACTCCCTATTGGAGGCAAACACTGCTTTGGAATCCATAGTGTTTTTCTCACATTTTTCTTATTGCACTCAATCACTATCTTAGAGTGATTTTTAACAGGTCTTATGGTCTGCCATATTGAGAATCCACTGTGATACATTTTATGTCTGGTTCACTTATTTTTTCCTCCTACAAGAGTGTCTAATAAAATTCCTTTAGTAGGCGTTAAATAAGTTGTCAGAAAGCACCTATACATGTAGGAAACCAGAATAATGGAGGAAGGTATGCAAAAGTGGATGCATGGAGTGGGTCTCTTGCCTCATCCATCAACATGCTAGCTTCCAAGGGTGTAAACCCCCAGGGGTCTGCCCTCCTGATGGTCTCCACCAGATTCCTTAGCCCTCCTTCCTGTTGCCCAATCCTAGAGGACATCTGCCATGCACAGGAATTGAGTGAAGGTCTGGCATGCCTTTAACAGTCTTCTAGCCCTTAGCCTCGGAGAAGGCAATGGCAACCCACTCCAGTGTTCTTGCCTGGAGAATCCCAGGGATGGCGGAGCCTGCTGGGCTGCTGTCTATGGGGTCGCACAGAGTCGGACACGACTGAAGCGACTTAGCAGCAGCAGCAGTAGTCCTTAGCCTAAAGGCAAAAAGCCAGAGAGGAAGAAATAAGGGTCCCTTCTCTAAACTTCCCAGCTAGCAAATCAAGACAGAGCTTTTGACAGCAAGTCATTCTGTGTGAGCACATATTCTGTGATCCGAATTAGATTAATTATATGGATACATGGCTTTAGAATCTGAATAAAATAACTCTTTAAATGGAAAGTGGGCAAAAGGGGTCTCCTTTACCTTTTGGTGTGTGAATGGTTGAATACAAGCTTTAACATTTTTCTCATGTCTGTGCTTTTACTTTTAACAAGTACTTTTTATTTCTATCTGTGACAGGGATTTCTTTTTCAGATATCTGTTCAATAGAATTTACCCAAACACAAGACACATTCAGGCATGTAAACAGACACTGTTCACTTGAGATGCATCTTTATAGGGAACTGTTAAGGTTGGCATTTGAGCAAACATTATTCTGAGAAGTGTGGATGACCCCAGATCACCCTCATATTAAAGGAAAAATGCTTACAAAAGTCACTTGGTAAAAACTTCCCTCTTAAACAGCCCCACTACACAGAGTTCTTATCCAAGCTCCTCCAGGACCGCGGCTGGGTCTCTTCTGTATCCCCACAAAGTCTAACACATGTTCTCTAATACCCAGAGACAGGCTGGCCGTCTTTTTCTGACAAAAATTTCTATCTGACCTATTTTCATTTATATATTCATAAGAGAAAGTGCATGTCCCTACAATCTCTGTTTAAATCAGGGATAGTCTGGGCTTCCCTGGTGGTCAAGACGCCACACTTCCGATGCAGGGGGCTTGGGTTCAATCCCTGGTTGGGGAACTAAGATCCCCCCCACAAATGCTGTTAAATCAGGGATTGTCAACCTTGGAACCACTGACATTTGGGGTTGGATAATTCTTTGTTGTGGGGGCTGTCCTGTGCATTGTACAATATTTAGCAGCATCCCTGGCCGCTACCCACTAGATGCCAGTCACCTCCCGCCAATTGTGATATCACAAATCTCTCCAGACTGCCACATTTCTCCTCTGAGGAAAAACTGCCCCCAGTTGAGAATACAGGGGTTAGATTAATAACAAACATTTACAGTATACTTTCTCTGTGTCAGGTATTTAATATGCTAAGCACCTTGCATGCGTGCATGCTCAGTTGCTCAGTCATGTCCAACTCTTTGTAATCCCACGGACTGTAGCCCACCAGGCTCCTCTGTCCATGGGATTCTCCAGGCAAAAATACTGGAGTGGATTGCATTTTCTTTCTCCAGGGGATCTTCCCGACCCAGGGGTTGAAGCCACATCTCCTGGGTTGGCAGGCGGATTCTTTACCACTGAGCCACCTGGGCCCTTCTAAGCACTTTGTATAAATTGGTTTAAGTTTTATAACCCTCTGAGGTAGGTACTGTTATAATTATCTTCACTTTACAGATGAGGAAATGGGAACTGAGCATTTAAGTGACTTGCCCAAGGTCACACAGCTGATAAGTGGTAAAGCTGAGATTAGAACTCAGGCACAATGCCTAGGTCTATGCTTTTATTGTTGTTTTTTGTTC
This sequence comes from Giraffa tippelskirchi, assembly GCF_054371585.1. Classification (NCBI taxonomy): domain Eukaryota; kingdom Metazoa; phylum Chordata; class Mammalia; order Artiodactyla; family Giraffidae; genus Giraffa; species Giraffa tippelskirchi. The sequence continues at coordinate 111,951,071 of NC_137284.1, forward strand.
CCCAAAATCAGTTTATTTTTTATTGTGATAAAAGAAGCATAACAGCAAATCTACCATTTTAACAATTTAAAAGTATAATTCAGCAAATCAGTGGCATTACACACATTCACAATGTCCTGCAAGCATTACCACTATCTAGTTCCAGAACATTTCCATCATTCAAAATGAAACCTTTTACCCCATTAAGCAGTCACTCACCATTCCCTTCTCCCTCCAGCCTCTGGCAACCACTAATCTGCTTTCTCTATGGATCTGCCTATTCTGAATACTTCATATAAACAAAATATGCAATCTGTGGCCTTTCGTGTCTGACTTCTTACTTTTTATTGCTGAATAGTAATCCACTGTATGGATTAATATGGATGGTCCACATATTATTTATCCATTCTCCAGGGGATGTACATGTGGGTTGTTTTCACCTTTTGGCTACTGTGACTACTGCTGCTAAGAATATTCTTGAATGAGTTTTTTGTTTGAACACCTGTGCCAGTTCTTTTGGGTGTAACACTAAATCTATGCTTTTAACCACCCTCTAAACTGCCTCTCATCTAAATATTGTTCACATTTTGAAATATTCAGAAGCTAAAATGCCAGAATTACTGTCTTCCCCATGGTTAACCTATTAACAACTCCCAGGACTGGTGTTGCCTGGTCTGGTTTCACTGAGGAGACTTTTGCTCTCACTGGGGCCTCTGCTGAAGCAGACACAGCTTAAGATACTTCTGTTAGTAGGTGGGGCTATAAATAAATGGTGAAATAAGCTCACCACTTCCCTTTTCCTTTTTTTATAAATAACGGCTGGGATTCTATTTTCTGTGTATGGCCTCTCACTGCTCTTTGTCTCCGTGATGGGGATCTTGCACCCCAAGGAGGAGTCAGGTAACCAGAAGGCAGTGGAAGTCTGTCAGATGCAGACAAGGAAGAAGAATGAGGCACTGGGCAGGAAGACAAGGGGAGCGAAGCCGACTGGGGAGCATGTGCGGATAACATGCTCAGGGATGGTGGGAGAAAGAGGAAGCCTTTCCCTCTGCTCCGACTTTAGTAATCGAGCATCTTAAAAACATAGGGATCCCAGAAGCTCATTTAATCAAAGGCCCCTTCTCCACCTGGCTTCAGGCAGATCTGCATCTTGGCCTCTGGGGACCACAACATTCTGCCTTTTTAGTGCCAATTTCTAGAAAAGTTGATTTACATCAATCTGCAGTTCTTCTATAGGCACTGAGTAAATTTCTACAGTACATTTTAAGGAGGGCTTTTTGAAAATGTCATCATCAGTCCCAAGACAGTCTCTCCCCCACCTATTCCAATCCCAGTCCTACTCCTCCTGGCGCCCCACTAACTTCCATCTCGGGTCTGAGTCCCCCTAAGGGGCTGAAAGCCTGAGCTATACCCGTGTTACTAACACTACCCTGTAGATGCAGGCATCTGCTGCCTCATGGCAGTATATGAAATGAAAATCAGTATTACTGATGCTGGTGAGGATATCATGAGGACAGCTCACTAACAGAATGCTTCTGTTTGTAATAAGTGGCCCATTGCTGTGGAAAAAATGGTCAGTGTATGAAATGCCTCATGTACATTGATCCAATGATTCTATTTCTAGGATTCTATTAAGGAGGTCTTCAAACAAAGAATTAATAGATAGATAGATATCATAATAATAACAAGAAATGAGAAATGGCTTAAACATCGAAGATAGGGTAAGGTTAAATACATTGCAGTATAAACATGCAATAGAATATTAGGTAGATATTAACAAAGATGATTAAAATAACCTTTAGTGAAGAAGGGATATTCTCACCTAATGTAATGTTAGATGAGAAGTAGGTCATGAACCTAATATAGTATGACTTCAATCATGCAGAAAATACCAAAAACATATCAAAATATCTTCAACATACCAAATACGGGAGATAAGGCAAGAGTTCTAAGTAGAGAAATTTTAATTGACATTTATTTTCATCTTTATTCTTTCCTGTATATTTTGAGCTTCCTATAGTGATTGTGTTCTGGTTCCATTATATAAAAATACAAATTTAAAAAAAAGTACATTATAAAGAATTCAACTTTATTAGCTTTAGTGTGCACAAAAGATACATTCTTAACATCACAGGTAACCTTTGAGCTCATCTAATCCCACCTGCTCTTTCTGCAGCTGGAGAGACTGAGGGTCAGGGAAGTTTAATGATTTGTACCTCCTCCCCCATCAAAGAGCTATTCTACAACTAGATCTAGAACCAGATCCAAACTCCAGTTTCTCTTGCCTGCAACCTTTGACAGCGAGCACTTCTTACACTTACGGGATCTCAGGACCCCCAGAGGTCTGGTTCAAACACAGACTGCTGGGCCCCAGGCTTTCTGGCTCAGTCAGTGTGAGATCAGGCCGAAGAATCTGCATCCCTGACAGGCTCCCAGGTGATGCTGATATTGCTGGTCCAGGGACCACACTTTGAGGATCCCTGTTTCATGCTTTCCACTATACCTGTGGGTCTCAACCTTACCTGATCATTAGAATCACCTGGGGAACACAAATGAACAAACGAACCACGTTCAAGCTTCACTTAGACCAATGATAACCAAATTTCTGGGGATGGGCCTGGACTTTTAAAAATCCCCCCTGGGGAATTCTAATGTACTCCTACCATTGGAAACCACTGCACTAATCTGAAGCACTTCACTTCAGGGGGACTATTAGAGAAGATGGAAGTATGAATGGATTACATGCTATTGAAAACCACCCCTGCCATAGGAATCAATACCTTTTCAAACATAGAGTGTGAAAATGTTTCTATTCATGCCCACCCCACCCCCACCTCCCATCATGCCACTTAGAACTCCACAGACTCTCAGAGGCACAAATCCATACCATGGCCTTTACGGGCCTGTTTGGTCCAGCCCCTGCCACCCTTCCAGCCTCTCCTCCCACCCTTTCTTCTGGCCACCTTAAGAATATATAACCATGACTGAGCAGTATGATTTTTAAATTATTACCTATGACCGCCCCCCACCCCAACCAAGACTGCTAGCTTTATGAGATCAGATACCGAGTGTGCTCGGGTCACAATTAAGACCCCAGTGCCATATCTCAACCCTGGCACAAAGTAGGTGCTTGATAAATTTTTCTAGATGAATGGTCACAGCCATAAGATATCTTGAAGTCAAAATACCACTGTAGAGGTTTATCATCATCAAAACCCAGTCATCCCGTCAATTTACTCTTGTGAGTCTCTGACATAACATCCAGGGGCCATGCCCTTTGGGGTTTCCTTCTGACCAAGCTATCAGATTTCTGGAATCACAAGAAGGGGCGACTAGAAACAGGGGGACTCTGCCCCAGGGTCAGGTCCTAAAGGTCACAACCAAGTTCAGACTAGAATATTAAAAGTAACATTGTATATCTGTGGTCTACATTATAGTATATGGTATCTCCGTAATCAAGCAGACCCCTAGGGGCCCGAGACAGACACCCTGCCCATCCATGTCCTCTGCCTGCCTCTTGTTTGTAGAAAAGCTCTAGTCTTCAAGGCATCCCCTGAGCCACAAAGTCCTGGCTGAAGAATTAATGATTGTAAGGGTGTGAACATGTAATAACAAAAATAGCAGTTGGGCCAGGAGCACTGGTAACAATTTAAACGATAAATCAGCTATATGGCAGTCATAGAATCTTTAGTTCATCCCAGAAGTACATCAATAACAGTATCTAACACACATTCCTGAGTCATTTTGCAGATACTGAAGCCCCCGAATGAAAGCAGTTCACTACATGATGCCATAAGCATGTAGTCACAGACTGGCTAGAGGGTAAGGACTGATCTTACTAACCCGTATGACACTTCCCTGTTACCTCACCGTCAACCAATCAGAGGACTGTGCATCAGCTGATCACATACACTGTGACTCCCCTCCCTCCCTTTGCCTTTAAAAATGCTTCCCTGGAACCTATTGGCGAGTTTGAGCCTTTGGAGAATTAGCTGCTCTGGACTCTGTCTGGCGCTTTACAATAAATGCTGCACTTTCCTCGCCACAACCTGGGGTCAGTAGATGGGCTTTACTGCTTGAGGGTGAATGGAAGTTTGGTTCAGTAATGTCTCTATTACATGAGGAAGGCAGAGTGGGCATTGTTATTCTCATTTTACAGATGCAAAAACCAAAGACCTAATGGAATTGGGGAATATGATCAGGTCTCCTGACTTTCTTCTATGGAAATCCCTGGCCCTCCCGTTGCAGCCCATCAGTAGTGGAAACTGCTCACGACTGACTTGGGGCCCCTTTCCTCCTCTCTGTTCCTAGAGGATTTATTACCAGCTTTTAAAATGGGGCCCTCCCCTGAGTTGTTCTATCCAGTATACCTCCAGTGACTAGCATGAGGCCAACACTAGTTCTCATGAAAGTTTTGTTTCACAAAATAAACCCATTTTTTTTGCAGTCTATTTTTCTTGTCTTCCATCCAAATGACTTCTAATTTTAAAAAGTTGCTCTTATTTTTTTGCTTTGTCCATCAGTGTACTTCCCACGCATATATCTGAGGTTCTGGGGTTGAGTAATGAGTCTGGACTGCACATTATTTCCCTAAAGTTACAAAATATTAAAGTCAGCCTAGATGCAAAAACACCCAGCAAAATACTGCAGTCATTCATTCATCCCAGAAGGTTGGTAAGAAATCTGATTTTTCCTTTGTTTTCACTCTCTCTGGGTCACATACATATTTTTTAATGGCTTGATACTGGTTTACTAATTGTATGCTTACTACTTATTATTTCAGTATTTAAAATGCACACCCGTGTGTGCGTGTGTGTGTGTGAGTGAGAGAGAGAGAGTGCTTAAGAGAGGACAAATGATTAAGGGGCTGAGAGCTTTTCATTGTGGTCTTTCCTGTGGCATCCTACATCTGGTTCTCCATTCCTGATTGCAAGTGAAAACACTACAAATACTGAGTTAAAAAGCCCAAATTGCTGAATGATAAAACCAGATCAAACCAGTCAATCCTAAAGGAACTCAACCCTAAATATTCACTGAAAGGACTGACGCTGAAGCTGAAGCTCCAATTCTTTGGCCACCTGATGCGAAGAGTTGACTCATTGGAAAAGACCTGATGCTGGGAAAGATTGAGGGCAAGAGAAAGGGACGACAGAGGATGAGATGGTTGGGTGGCATCACTGACTCAATAGGCATGAGTTTGAGCAAACTCTGGGAGGTAGTGAAGGACAAGGAAGCCTGGCGTGCTACAGTTTGTTGGGTCCCAAAGAGTCAGACATGACTTAGTGACTCAGCAACAACAACCCAAGGGGTAGTCTTGTTTTATCAACACTCTTAAGCCCAGCTTGCTAGATCCTATGAACTCTGAATATATCCCCATACTGCCCAATCTCTGTTGCTTTGCCTAAGAACTGCCTGTTAGTGTTTGTTATATTCTTTGCTTGTTTTCAGTCCTGAAAGAGGAGAAAGACAACAAAAAGATATGACTAAACTGCAAACTCATTCCCATGACAGTAAAAGAAATGAGACCAGGGTGGGACCTGCCATCTTTTCAGCCAACATGCTCATTTTATTATTTTTTAATATTTTTTTTATTAATTTATTTATTTTAGTTGGAGGCTAATTACTTTACAATATTATAGTGGTTTTTGCCATACACTGACATGAATCAGCCATGGGTTTACATGTGTTCCCCATCCTGAAGGCCCCTCCCACCTCCCTCCCCATCCCATCCCTCTGGGTCATCCCATTGCCCCAGCTCTGAGCATTTGTCTCATGCATCGAACCTGGAATGGCGTTCTGTTTCACATATGATAATATACATGTTTCAATACTATTCTCTCAGATTGTCCCACCATCACCTTCTCCCACAGAGTCCATAAGACTAATCTATGCATCTGTATCTCTTTTTCTGTCTTGCATATAGGGTTATCATTACCATCTTTCAAATTCCATATATATGCATTAGTATACTGTATTGGTGTTTTTCTTTCTGGCTTACTTCACTCTGTATAATGGGCTCCAGTTTCATCCATCTCAACAGAACTGATTCAAATGTATTCTTTTTAATGGCTGAGTAATATTCCATTGTGTATATGTACCACAGCTTCCTTATCCTTTCATCTGATGATGGAAAACTAAGTTGCTTCCACAACATGCTCATTTTAAAGTGGAATAATACTGGCTTTATTGGAATCTATCAAAGCATCAGGTATCAAGGGCTGACCTGGCTGACTCCTAAAACTCCTGGTGACCTCCAAACCTGCTGTGTCCTGGGCCTTTGATGGCACAACATGCCCAGCTGCTGCACCAATTGTTCTCCAGGAACAGATGGCCACTCTTAATTTAAGAGACCCAAAAAAGGCCAGAGGACTGGTCCTGCTGCCTGTCCTACAATTCATCTCCTTCATCCACAACAGTGTTCATCCCAAACTGAAGGCCTGTGTGGTATCCAAAATGGACCAAAACCATCTTGTTTGGAAGCACATAAATAATCTGATGCTTCTGGGGCTGATTGATCGTGCAATGTTAACACTGCTGTCCTTCCCACTTTGTTTCTCCACTTGTTTTATTGAGGTTGATGTCAACAATCTTGGCTCACCAATGCTGTTTCTCACAGTCTGCTTATATGTAGATGCAAAAGATACTCCCTGTTCTAGAGAAAGACCTTTTAGGTTGTGTCAGGCATTTCACACATTTCCACGCGTAGCTGTTGGTGTTTTGTTTTTGTGCACAGTTTTTGAAAGAGGGAAAAAAAGAGGTTTATGTCAGAGAGTAGTAACCCATTTTCTTATGCAAGAACTTTAAAAATGGGAGTCACAGTTCTCAAACGCTGAGTTTTAGAGAAGACAGCAGGGTTATTTTTGAGAGACTGGAGCATTTGTGGGATCACATTGCTAAAACTGCCTTGCAACACTTTAGGTGACCTTTTATAAAACTCAGACCCAAAATAGGGAATGAAAGTTTTAAGGGTGAAGCGACTATTACAAAGTTTCCAGCTATTTTTCTTTTGGCCTGATGTGACTCTTTTCTCTTATTCAGCATTTAATGTCCTTTTCTGTGTTGTTCCCTTCCTTTGCACCTTCCCATCTCCAGCTAAGGAGGTAGGTATCCGAAATAACTGACTTAGGGATTTTATTACAAAGGTCAGAGATGCTCAGTTTCTGGCTATGGTACTCAACAGTAGAGTAGAACCCTAATGTATTTCTCTCTTTCCCCCTCCCTGGCACTGTTGCTCACTCAGTTGAGCCTGAGAAATCTCAGCCAGAGGCTGTCTGTTTGCAGAATCGCACTTTCTTGCCATACTGCTGTCCACAGGGTCACACAGAGTCGGACACGACTGAAGCAACTTAACAAGGCAGGGCATGGCCCTACTGCAGTCTGGCAATTTGCAGGGCAGAATGTGCCAGACAGAGCCTCAAGCTGCTTTTCTACCAGGTTCTCTGGTCAGCAGTTGGATGAGGGTATATCTTTACTGAAAGGGAAAAACTAAATTAACCAGCTGTTTTCTGCATGTAAACTGTCCCATGTTACAAATGACAGAGACACCTATTAAACATTTTTTCAAAATTTCACACACACACACAATCTCAAATCCCTACTGTGCTTTTCACAGTGAGCAATCACCTGCACAAAAGAGTCCTCAGGGCCATTCACAGCTGTGCAGCTGATCCTGCGCAATATAGTTCCTGGGGATATTTACCAACTCAGAAGTTCTGAAATACGGATGCTTGCACATTCCAAATGTGAGTCTAAAATGAGTTCCGGCCTCCTGTGTGAGAGGTGGATGGGGTTTTCAAATTCTGCAACTGAACCTCCTATCTGTGTGTTGGGAAGACCAGCCTTATGCTAAGAATATGGCCCTGGAGCCCCTTCCCAGGTGGAATGTCAGGGTATGTGTGATGATGCAGACACTTCTACCAACCACTGGCCAGCTCTGGGAAGAGACTCTGTTGTCCTAATGTGTACATGTGCATATTGCAGAGGGGCAGCCCAGTGTGAAATGACCACATCCAGTTTGATCTTAGCTGTGTTTTAACACAATAAAAGTATTCTATCATGTGTTTCAAATATAATTTTTTCCTTCCTTTCTTCCCCCCTCCCTTCATTCCCTCCTTTTCTCCTTCCCTCCCTCCCTTTCTTCCTTCCTTTCTTCTTTTAACAAATATTTACTAAGTATCAATCACATATCAGGCACTGTTTTAGGTCAGTGGGAAACAGCAGTGAACAACTGACAAAAATCTCTGCACTCTTAGAGACCAGACAATAAACCAAACTCATAAATATATTATTCAAGAAAGTGATAAATATCACAAAGAAACAAGGATACAGGATAGAGAGTAATGGGGAGGGAGGAGGCCATTTAAAACGGGATGGCCAGGGGAGGCTTTGCTGAGAAGGTGGCACTTGGGCAAAGACTGGCAGGAGGTGATGGGTGAGCCACGCCGATACCTGGAGGAGCACTGCAGGTGGAGGGGACAGCAAGTGTAAAGGCCCTGAGACAGGAGCAAGGTTGGCTTTAGGAAATAGCAAACATCAAGAGTGGCTAGAGCAGCATGCATGAGAAGAAGTGAGGGCCTGGCGGGAGAGAAGAAGGACTTCTGCTTTTACTCTGAGGGACGTGAGCAGTCACTGCAGGGTTCTGAACAGACGTGTGGTATGATCTGAATTACTTTTAAAAAGCATCGCTCTGACTGTTGTATGGAGGACTTAGGAGGGCAAGGGTGGAGGCAGGAAGGCCAGTTTGAGGCTACTATGGAAATCCAGGTGAAGAGAGGACAGTGGTTCGGCTTGGGCTGGGAGCAGGGGTGGTGGTGGGGTGGGGGCAGGCTTCTGGATATCGTTTCAAGGTGGAGCCCTCAGGACCAGCTGACAGGTTGGATGCAAGGTGAGAGAGAAAAAAGAGGAAGTGAGACAGTGGGACCCTTGGCTGCAGTGCTTGCACCTGGACAAACGTCTCCTTGAGCAAGAAAATACAAAGAAACTGTAAGGGGCTAAAATAACTGCATGCATGTGCATTGGGGGCAAATTATGGACAACGAGATACAAAAAAGGCCAAAAGCCCAACTGCCACTTCTGAACAGCCAGGAGCAAAAGCAGAGCACTGTGCATGCCTCCCGCACACAGCACTACCAAAGGCACGGGTAAACCACTTAAGTCACCCCTCTGGACACACCCCTACCCTCGTCCCTTATAAGGAACCAGCTTGCCCCCTTCCCCCAGGGAGCAACCCAGCAAGGGAACCTGTTGCTGGTTCTCACTCCCCTCTGCCACAGCAGGGGCCCAATAAAGCCTTGCCTGAATTTCCTATCTGGCCTTTGATCAGTTTCTGTTGATGAAGGAGGCCAAGAACCCTGGTCAGTAACAGAAGGTCTCCAGGACAATGGCACAGTTCAGGCCCTGAGCAACTAGAGATGAAGCTTCCATTACAAGAGATGAAGACTATGAAAGAGGTAGAGCGCAGGGGAAGGGCAGAACTTGATGTGAGATGTAGGAACTCTGAGTAGGCAGTTGGACATATAGACCTGGGTTCCAGGGAAAGGTGGGTGCTGGAGACACACCCTGAGAGTTGTTGTGATAAGATGGATTTATAGCAAGAGTGCAAGTAGAGACAGAGGACAGCAAAGGCCCCAGGACTGAGCCCTGGGCTACCCGAACAATTACGAGGTGAGGAAATTGAGACAGAACTAGGCAAAGAGAAAGAGGAGGCAAATTTGATATCCTGAAAGCCCAGGAAAAGATGACCAGTTGGGGCCAGTGCCCCTGACAGGTCATGTGTGATGGGGACCGAGAAAGGACCAAGGATTCAGCAGCTTTTAGGTAAGCGAGTGATCCCCTTGACAACAGCTGTTTCTGGGGAGTGGTGGGGGAGACCTGATTGCAGACACTTTAGACAGAATAGGAAGAGGAGGGTATTGGGAGCAGAGATTGTTGTTAAGCCAGGACTGGAGAACTGGGGAGCAAGGGGGAGCTGACCAAAGGGGCTGGGAGAGGTGGGGTCCAGAGGGAATGCTTTTTCTTTTAAGAAGGGAAGAAAGCCACTGAGATTCCCTTTTCCATCATAAAACCACAGCGTGTGCAATAAGATTCTGACTCCAGTTTAGGGGGTTTGACTGCTGAAGCTCTCACGTCAGTCAGAAGGCCTGCGTGCCACCTCCCTTGGTGCCAGTGGGGAGTCAAAACCACAGGAGCCTCCGTGGGTGGGGCTACCTCCTCCAGCCCCACCCCAAGCACCATAAACTCCTAAGCCAGCTGTCCCTCCAGCTCTCTCAGGCCATTCTCAGACCTGCTCTCCCCAGAAAGCCTTACTTTGTGTGAGTAAAAAACTTCATATCCTCTTGGATGGGCATGTGGTACCATTGGTCTCTACATCAAGCCAAATTTTGGGTGGGGGAGGGTCTGTCCACCTCTGTGAAGTGAACATTAACAGCTGTTGAGAACTGAAAAGCACCTTTGATGTGACCCATGACCCTGACCTTCCACCTGCCTCTTCCCACTCTTCCATATCTGTTCAGGACTATTCTTTGAACTCATAATGTTCTTTTGTGAAGACATGCCTCTGTGCGCATGCTCACTTCTGCTTATAACATAACAGATATATTAAATTCACATCAGTAACTAAATAGGAAAAAATAACCCTAACAATTATTGGACACACATTGTACCAGGCACATTAACTGTTGTCTCGTTTAATCTGCATGACAGCCGTGTGACACAGACACTATTACCTCCATTTTATAGATGAGGAAACTGAAGCTAAGAGTGCTTTCACTGCTCAAGCTTGCAGAACTAACATGTGGGATTTAAACACGGGATCAGTTCCTTCTATAGGTCATACTGTTGTCATTGTTCAGTTGCTAACTCATGTCCAACTCTTTGTGACCCCATAGACTGCAGCACACCAGGCTTCCCTGTCTCTGTCCCTCACTATCTCCCTGAGTTTGCTCAAACTCATGTCCATCGAGTCAGTGATACCATCCAACCATCTCATCCTCTCCTCCTGCCTTCAATTTTTCCCACCATCAAGGTCTCTTCCAATGAGTTGGCTCTTCGCATCAGGTGGCCAAAGTATTGGAGCTTCAGCTTCAGCATCAATCCTTCCAATGAATATTCAGGACTGATTTCATTGAGGATTGACTGGATTGATCCTCTTGCAGTCCAAGTGACTTTCAAGAGTCTTCTCTTAAATATGCTTTAAGATTCTGCAATTCAATTTCTAAGAATCTATCTTAAGAAAATGATCCTAAATACAAAAGACATTCACTACAGCATTATTTCTAATATTAAATTGGAATATATTTTGTATGTCCTAACCTTAGGAAATAACTAAGTATGAGGCTCATGCAACAATTAAAAATGATGTTTGTAAGGAGTGTACAGCAACATGATTGTAAGATACTACATGAATAAAGGAGCACACAAAATTACAAATGTACTATGCTTACAAATATATTTAAAAATTCCAATGCATAGGAAATCACTGTAAGGAAACAGCCCCATGACTATATTTTCTGTGTCTTTCAGAATTTCTTGAATGAATTACCTTATAATTGGAATGAGAAAAAAAAAAGGAAACGCTTTCCACAGAGAAACAAAAACCTTTTCTTCCCTCAGTCTGCATCAGTTTTGTTTTGTACTAGGAGGCCTTTACCTTAAAGGGAAAATTAGGTAAGTTTTAAACATAACTAGAAATCAAGTCTAAAATATTAGAGTTTTCTGTGGTCTGAACCTCACAACTATAATATATTTAAAGAAACTCAGACATGCAAAACAAGTGGTTAAGTAATGTTATTAGAAAAGAAAACTCTTATTCTAGCAGGCATTAAGAATGGATGTGCCTTCTGTGGGGCCTAACACCTTCCAATTTATGGCATCTCCTTTGGAAAATTTATTTATTTTTAATTAGAGGATAACTGCTTTACAATATTGTGTTGGTTTCTGCCATACATCAACATGAATCAGCTGTAGGAATACACATTTCCCCTCCCTCTTGAACCTCCCCCCCACCTCCCACCCCATCCCACCCCTCTAGGTTATCACAGAGCACCAGGTTTGAGCTCCCTGTGTCATACAGCAGGCATCTCTTGATATAAATTAAAATCTTTCCAAAATGCAAGACAGAATACTATTTCTGTAAAAACACGATTTCGGTTAAACCTCTGAAGAGCCAAGAGAAATCTCTCTTGAGCCAAAAGAAATAAATTTTTCAAATAAAAATAGTTTATATCATCAATATTATTGTTTGTAAAAGTCAGGAGTTAAAAGAAGAAGGAATAGATATCAAGGCTGTATGACACTGATTTTTCTCTAAATAAACTTACTCAAACCCAGAAAACTACATCCTAACATGTATAATATACCTATGAGACTTTAGTTTTTATAATATTTCAATAACGATTTGGGATCAAGGAGCTTCTATTTTAAATAATTAAAATGTTTTCTAGTTTAATTTTTTTCACTTCAGTCTTATAAAAATGAAACATGGTTCTGTCTTTAATTTTTATCAACAACAAAGGTTTCTAGTCATCTCCTAAAAAGTTGTGTAAGAAACTAACACAGTAACTGGCCTTGCATTATTTCAGCTGAAGATGCTTTGTGCTTACAAACCCCTTGGTCATAGAAATGGCAATCAAATTCTAGAAATGGAGAAGGTGTTTGTTTGTCAAGAATTCCTCATTCAGAATAAGTCTCTGGAGCTAAGTTGTTTGTGTGCAAACCCTGCTTCAACACTTCCCAGCTGGGAGACCTCATGCCAAGTTACTTAACCACTCTATGCCTCTTTCCCTCAAATGTGAAGTGTGGATAATAATAGTAGCTCTTCATAGATGATTAAGCGTACAAGTTAAGTTGTGAGTTGTAAATTGCTCAGATCCATGCCTGGCGTCATTTTATATTCATGCATGCATATATAATTTAATGACAAAATTCACTTTAATGATTATGCAGGTGATGCTTTCAAAGTAAGGCCTAATCTTAGGAAGGTGTTGACAATTGAGTTTAACTAAGACTGCCTTTACTTGATGTGATATGGAGAAAAAAAATCTTTTCTGACCTGCCACAATTAAAAAACACATGGTAATTTAAATTCAAGCAGATTCAATAGAGAGCTAAGCATAAGGTTTAAGTATATTAGCCACAAACAGTAGTTGAGGCATATGGCAGAACACACAGGGGGTTTCTATTTACACACTGAGTGAGATGACCTTTTCATTATAGGGGACTGGAATGCAAAAATAGGTAGTCAAGAAATGCCTAGAGTAACAGGCAAATCTGGCCTTGGAGTACAGAATGAAGCAGAGCAAAGGCTAACAGAGTTTTGCCAAGAGAATGCACTGGTCATGGCAAACACCCTCTTCCAATAACACAAGAGAAGACTCTACACATGGACATCACCAGATGGCAAATACCAAAATTAGATGGATTATATTCTTTGCAGCCAAAGATGGAGAAGCTTTATAAAGTCAGCAAAAATAAGACCGGGAGCTGACTGTGGCTCAGATCATGAACTCCTTATTGCCAAATTCAGACTTAAATTGAAGAAAGTAGGGAAAACCACTAGACCATTCAGGTATGACCTAAATCAAGTCCCTTACGATTATACAGTGGAAGTGACAAATAGAAGCAAGGGATTAGATCTGGTAGACAGAGTGCCTGATGAACGATGGACAGAGGTTTGTGACATTGTACAGGAGACAGGGATCAAGACCATCCCCAAGAAAAAGAAATGTGAAAAGGCAAAATGGTTGTTTGCGGAGGCCTTATAAACACCTATGAAAAGAAGAGAAGCAAAAGGCAAAGAAGAAAAGGAAAGATATACCCATTTGAATGCAGAGTTCCAAAGAATAGCAAGGAGAGATAAGAAAGCCTTCCCCAGTGATCAGTGGAAAGAAATAGAGGAAAACAATAGAATGGGAAAGACTAGAGATCTCTTCAAGAAAATTAGAGCTACCAAGGGAACTTTTTATGCAAAGATGGGCTCCATAAAGGACAGAAATGGTAGGAACCTAACAGAAGCAGAAGATATTAAGAAGACGTGGCAAGAATACACAGAAGAATTGTACAAAAAAGATCTTCATGAATCATATAATCATGATGGTGTGATCAGTCACCTAGAGCCAGACGTCCTGGAATGTGAAGTCAAGTGGGCCTTAGAATGCATCACTATGAACAAAGCTAGTGGAGGTGATGGAATTCCAGTTGAGCTATTTCAAATCCTACAAGATGACGCTGTGAAAGTGCTGTACTCAATATGCCAGTAAATCTGGAGGACTCAGCAGTGGCCACAGGACTGGAAAAGGTCAGTTTTCATTCCAATCCCAAAGAAAGGCAGTGCCAAAGAATGCTCAAACTACCGCACAATTGCACTCATCTCCCACGCTAGTAAAGTAATGCTCAAAATTCCCCAAGCCAGGCTTCAACAGTACATGAACCGTGAACTTCCAGATGTTCAAGCTGGATTTAGAAAAGGCAGAGGAACCAGCGATCAAATTGCCAACGTCTGTTGGATCATCGAAAAAGCAAGAGAGTTCCAGAAAAACATCTATTTCTGCTTTATTGACTATGCCAAAGCCTTTGACTGTGTGCATCACAACAGACTGTGGAGAATTCTTCAAGAGATAGGAATACCAGACCACCTGACCTGCCTCCTGGGAAATCTGTATGCAGTTCATGAAGCAAGTTAGAACTGGACATGGAACAACAGACTGGTTCCAAATATGAAAAGGAGTACCTCAAGGCTGTATATTGTCACCCTGCTTATTTAACTTATATACAGAGTACATCATGAGAAACGCTGGGCTGGAAGAAACACAAGCTGGAATCACGATTGCCGGGAGAAATATCAATAACCTCAGATATGCGGATGACACCACCCTTATGGCAGAAAGTGAAGAAGAACTAAAGAGCCTCTTGATGAAGGTGAAGGAGGAGAGTGAAAAAGTTGGCTTAAAGCTCAATGTTCAGAAAACTAAGATCATGGCATCTGGTCCCATCACTTCATGGCAAATAGATGGGGATACATTGGAAATAGTTATAGAGTATTTATTTGGGCTCCAAAATCACTGCAGATGGTGACTGCAGCCATGAAATTAAAAGATGCTTGCTCCTTGGAAGAAAAGTTATGAGCAACCTAGACAACATATTAAAAAGCAGAGACATTACTTTGCCAACAAAGGTCTATCTAGTCAAAGCTATGGTTTTTCCAGTAGTCATGTATGGATGTGAGAGCTGGACTATAAAGAAAGCTGAGCGCCAAAGAATTGATGCTTTTGAACTGTAGTGTTGGAGAAGATTCTTGAGATTCCCTTGGACAACAAGGAGATCCAACCAGTTCATCCTAAAGGAAATCAGTCCTGGATAGTCATTGAAAGGACTGATGCTGAAGCTCCAATACTTTGGTCACCTGATGCAAAGAACTGACTCATTTGAAAAGACCCTGATGTTGGGAAAGATTGAAGGTGGGAGAGGAAGGGGACAATAGAGGATGCGATGGTTGGATAGCATCACTGACTCAATGGACATGAGTTTGAATATGTTCTTGAAGTTGGTGGTTGATGGGGAGGCCTGGCGTGTTGCAGTCCATTGGGTCACAAAAAGTCGGACATGACTGAGTGACTGAACTAAACTGAACTGATTGACCTTGGGGATTAAAATATGGCTAGTCACTTTGGTCCTGGGCACTCAGAAAGAGCTTTTCAGGCTCTTGGGGAATGAGGTGAGTGCTGCAGAGAGTGGAGATGGTTTTTTCCCTTCCAAGTGGAGAGTCATTCAGTGCAATATGAGGCAAAGTAAGCCCAGGATGACTGGCCATCGCTGATGGCTTAAAGTGCATGGCAGGGTGTTGGTTCCTGGTGGGTAGAGCAGGAAGCACCACCTCTGGGGGCTCACTCCAAGGTCTGTACACCAGCAGAAATGGGACACAATGTCGCTATGGGTTCCTATGGGTCCCTTAAAGCTGCCATGATGACTTACTGGACAGAGCCCAGGGTGTCATCTGAACCCCAGAATTCCACATCTTGACCTCTCAGCTCCCTGGTGCCAGTTAGTCTGAAGTCCCAAGATCTCTGGGCTCTGACGCAAGGTCCGGGCATCCACCCATCTTGTTTTCAGAGCTCCATGATGGATAAGAAATAGCATCTTAGCCCCAAATGACATGTCCTAAATGATCTGAATCCACAGGAAACTGCCCTCTTATCTGCTGCCCTGAAGTCTTCCAGAAAATCATGGTTCTTTGGCAAAACAAAACAACTGGCTGCTGAGGTCAGAAGGAGAAGGAGTGCATGTGTGGAGAAGGTGGAAGCTTGGGGGCTGTCAGTGTGCTGGGCCCCCTTGCTGGGTTACCAACCAGCACTCTGGGCTCAACTGCTTAGCCTTGGCATTTTAACATGGGTTCTGCTGCTGAAATAGGAAGGTCTCCTGCCACTGGTCCAACAGAAAGCTGGTTCCAAGAGTTCTTCTCTCAAAATTGGAATCATCCAAGGTGAGCACTGAATTCAGGAAAGGAGGGAGAGTTTTTTTGTCACCATGTTGCCAGCACATTCCAGGTAGGAAGGGAGGTTAGAGATCTAATTCTTCCTTCACAAAAAAATGAATAATACATGTCTATAAAAATGAGGCACAAAGGGTGATGAAATGAGTTGGTAAGATTTCCTTCTGTTCGGTCCTACCTAGGGTTCAGTTTCTAAGAATTGGGGGTGTAGTATTTTAATAATGACTTTAAAACTTCTATGAAAAACAAAACATTCTTCCTATCGAGATATGGGGTGGATGTCCCCTTTCAGCAAAGCTGGACAGACTTGTATCCACTTCAACCGGTACAATATATGATGGTAACATGGTATGATTCCCGAAGCTGGGTCATAAAAGGCAATGTGGCTTCTGCCTTGTCCATGGAAACCCATACACTGGAGCTGTGAGCTGTCTTAGAAGAAGTTCAGCTATACTGAGGCTGCCAAGTTTGGAGGAAATACATTTTATGGAGAAGACTCATGGAGACACTGATTTACAGTCCTGTTAAGTCCAGTGTTCAAGTCATTTCAACCCAGGGGCCGCACATGTGAAGAGAGGAGTTTCCTGACAATTCCAGTCCCCAGTCATCACACTCTTCCTGGCCTTTGACTCTTCCCCCATGTGAAGCCAGACAGCATGGAGTAGAGGATCCCCCCACACCCTGTTCTAGTCCTGATCCACTGAACCTGTAAATGTAACACAACAGATAATTTACACAATTAAGTTTTAAAATGGTTTGTTTCCCAGCAATAGTATCCAAAACAAGGTTTTGGTAACATGGCCTGTGAAAGTCCCTTCCACTCCCAAAGTGAATAAGCCAGTGTCCCAGGGGGCCAAGCACATCTGTTTATTCATGTTTATGCCAAATCAGCAAGTCTTCTTTGAAGGATTAATGCTCAGCAGTATTACAAATGGTGGTAGCTTTTATTCAGAATGTATTTGGATTTTAGTTTCTCTGCGCAAAAAATCGTATGTGCAACACTGGCTATGTTTTTTCCATTATGAGAAAAACACTATTCCAAGGACAGGTATCAAAATAGTTAGTTCAGTTCAGTCGCTCAGTCGTGTCCGACTCTCTGCGACCCCATGAATTGCAGCACGCCAGGCCTCCCTGTCCATCACCAACTCCCGGAGTCTATCCAAACCCATGTTCATCAAGTCGGTGATGCCATCCAACCATCTCATCCTCTGTCGTCCCCTTCTCCTCCTGCCCCCAATCCTACCCAGCATTAGGGTCTTTTCCAATGAGTCAACCCTTCGCATGAGGTGCCCAAAGTATTGGAGTTTCAGCTTCAACATCAGAGCTTCCAATGAACACCCAGGATTGATCTCTTTTAGGATGGATTGATTGGATCTCCTTGCAGTCCAAGGGACTCTCAAGAGTCTTCTCCAACACCACAGTTCAAAAGCATCAATTCTGCGGCGCTCAGCTTTCTTCACCGTCCAACTCTCACATCCATACATGACCACTGGAAAAACCATAGCCTTGACTAGACGGACTTTTGTTGGCAAAGTAATGTCTCTGCTTTTAAACATGCTATCTAGGTTGGCCATAACCTTCCTTCCAAGGAGTAAGCGTCTTTTAATTTCATGGCTGCAGTCACCATCAGCAGTGATTCTGGAGCCCAAAAAAGTAAAGTCTGACACTGTTTCCACTGTTTCCCCATCTATTTCCCATGGAGTGATGGGACCAGATGCCATGATCTTAGTTTTCTGAACGTTGAGCTTCAAGCCAACTTTTTCACTCTCCTCCTTCACCTTCATCAAGAGGCTCTTTAGTTCTTCTTCACTTTCTGCCATAAGGGTGGTGTCATCCGCATATCTGAGGTTATTGATATTTCTCCCGGCAATCTTGATTCCAGCTTGTGTTTCTTCCAGCCCAGCGTTTCTCATGATGTACTCTGCATATAAGTTAAATAAGCAGGGTGACAATATACAGCCTTGACGGACTCCTTTTCCTATTTGGAACCAGTCTGTTGTTCCATGTCCAGTTCTAACTGTTGCTTCCTGACCTGCATACAGGTTTCTCAAGAGACAGGTCAGATGGTCTGGTATTCCCATCTCTTTCAGAATTTTCCACAGTTTATTGTGATCCACACAGTCAAAGGCTTTGGCATAGTCAATAAAGCAGAAATAGATGTTTTTCTGGAACTCTCTTGCTTTTTCGATGATCCAGCAGATATTGGCAATTTGATCTCTGGTTCTTCTGCCTTTTCTAAAACCAGCTTGAACATCTGGAAGTTCATGGTTCACGTATTGCTGAAGCCTGGCTTGGAGAATTTTGAGCATTACTTTACTAGCATGTGAGATGAGTGCAATTGTGCGGTAGTTGGAGCATTCTTTGGCATTGCCTTTCTTTGGGATTGGAATGAAAACTGACCTTTTCCAGTCCTGTGGCCACTGCTGAGTTTTCCAAATTTGCTGGCATATCGAGTGCAGCACTTTCACAGCATCACCTTTGAGGATTTGAAATAGCTCAACTGGAATTCCATCACCTCCACTAGCTTTGTTCGTAGTGATGCTTTCTAAGGCCCACTTGACTTCGCATTCCAGGATGTCTGGCTCTAGGTGAGTGATCACACCATCGTGATTATCTGGGTCGTGAAGATCTTTTTTGTAGAGTTCTTCTGTGTATTCTTGCCACCTCTTCTTAATATCTTCTGCTTCTGTTAGGTCCATACCATTTCTGTCCTTTATCGAGCCTATCTTTGCATGAAATGTTCCTTTGGTATCTCTAATTTTCTTGAAGAGGTCTCTAGTCTTTCCCAATCTGTTGTTTTCCTCTATTTGTTTGCACTGATCGCTGAGGAAGGCTTTCTTATCTCTCCTTGCTATTCTTTGGAACTCTGCATTCAGATGAGAATATCTTTCCTTTTCTCCTTTGCTTTTCGCTTCTCTTCTCTTCCCAGCTATCTGTAAGGCCTCCTCAGACAGCCATTTTGCTTTTTTGCATTTCTTTTCCATGAGGATTTTCTTGATCCCTATCTCCTGTACAATATCACGAACCTCTGTCCATATTTCATCAGGCACTCTGTCTATCAGGTCTAGTCCCTTAAATCTATTTGTCACTTCCACTGTATACTCATAAGGGATTTTATCTAGGTCATACCTGAATGGTCTAGTGGTTTTCCCTACTTTCTTCAATTTAAGTCTGAATTTGGCAATAAGCAGTTCATGATCTGAGCCACAGTCTGCTCCTGGTCTTGTTTTTGCTGACAAAATAGGTTAAATGAGTAGGAATTTATAGACACAACTGTTTTAGTGTTTATGTGACAAGACAATATAAATATGTAATTAAGATTTATTATGTCAGACACTGCTCTAGACACTTTATATCCCCTCTCCTATCCACCCACCCACCCATCCATACATTCATCTATCCATGCACCCAACCAACCAATGAACCAACAAACCAAACAACTAACATCATCAAGCTGGGTTGTTAGATAATATATATGAAGGCACCAGTGCAAGGCATGGCATATGATGGGCACACAATAAATATTGGCTGGATCTGAATTTGCCCCCAAATTTCTATTGTTACAGAGGGGTGAAGTGTCACTTGGAGGAAGTAGAGCCTATCACCAAGATCTATTCTCAGGGTGTGTGGGGCATGGGCTCCAGGAACTGTTTGGTTAATAATGCTGCTGCTGCTGCTGCTGCTAAGTCGCTTCAGTCGTGGCCGACTCTCAGCGACCCCATGGACTGCAGCCTACCAGGCTCCTCCGTCCATGGGATTTTCCAGGCAAGAGTACTGGAGTGGGGTGCCATTGCCTTCTCGGCTAATAATGCAGTGGTTCCCAAACTTTGTTACACATTATAATTGCCTGGGGAACTTCAAAAATCCAGAGGTCTATTTGCCACCCCAGATCAATTAAATCAGACTGGAGGCAGAAGCCAGGTATCAATAGTGTTTCAAGATACCCAGGGGATTCCAATATGCATGTGCTAGAGAAATTTTGCTTCAAAAGAACACTAAGGATCATGGTGAGATTGTGGCTGCTGGTTTAGAAGAAGGACAGCTGTGCTTTGCCTTAGTGGCAGAGAGGGAGGAGGTAGAGGGCAGATGTTGATGTTTGGATGCAGATGGATTGGTTGATCGTCTTTTATGTGTTAATGGCTCCTCTCCCTCCTCCTCCATGTTCCTCTCCTCTTGGCCTCTTCCTCTTGCTGCTGCCTCGTTGGCTGCCTGGTTTCTACTGATAGCAGTAAAATCTAAGGACTTTAGAATGCATGGCACACACAAGCTTCTAGAGGCTTCTCCTACACCACTCGTGAGTTTGCTGGCAGTTTGTTCTTGCTTTTCTTGATACCTGAAGTCTGGCAGGCAGGCAGGAGAGGAGGATGGGATGGAGCCCTCCTAGGCTGCAGGCTGATGTCACACCTGGCCAGTGAGTGTGCACAGCTAGCCCAGCAGAGGTTCCCACCTGCTGCTGTGGGCTGGTCTGACAGGCTGGGTCAGCTCCTGCAATTGGCTGCCTGACCTCAGAAAGGAATTCTTTGTTTCCTTTGCCACTGCATACTTAGTCAGATGTTTTATTCTGTCCTAAGGCAACTGGGGCCTCTCTGGCCAGTCCATGGAGAGCTCACCTGATGAAGAACTGGGAAGAGAGATGAGCTGGACAAGTTTGATCTGTGTAGGGAGGAGGATTAGTCAGGATGACCTCACCCTGACTTCTCTAAGGCCACCTTCCTCTTTCAGTGGAAAAAGAAAAATTCCAGATTACACGGGAAACCAGATAAGGTGAAGCAGAGTGAGAGAAAGGGAATTAGTGCCACGTGAAAGAGAAGCGAGGATTAAAAACACAGGAGGAAAGAAATATGACAATTCTTCCCCTAACCCTGCGAGTCTTTGAAAAGATAGCTGAGAATAAATTTTTTAAAATAATTAAAATGTGTGAATGTGAGCCCTTCACAGCCTTCAGAGGGTGAGATTTGTGACCCCCGATCTTCCATGTTCTTGGCAAGGAGCACGGCTACAGGAGAGGCGGAGGATTTCTGAGAAAACTTGAGACCACATGAAAGAGAACAAGAAACTGGTCTCTCCTAGTATTAGTGTAACTTAATTCAAAACCAGGGGAGACTGTTTGTGAAAGAATCACTGTCAAATTCAAGGCAACAGAGTTCTTAACCGGTTGAATTTCACCAATGTGTCTTCTGGGCATTACATCTGTCAGTTCCTGAATTCTGATACTTCATCACACCCTTGGATCATTACACAAAGAACTCTGCAGCTGAGATAGGCAAACGGCAAGGCCAAAGCAAATGTCTTATCTTCTTGGGTGTTTTTGCCACACTGAAAGCACATCTTTTCTCATATCCAACTGATTGAGGGAAACTAAGAATTTTGATCAGAGACATATGATAAATATTTTGATTTGATTAAAACTTCTCCTGTTCATTACACATGCACTTGTATTTTGCATGTTTCATTTTTTTTGTTGCAATTGCTGTCATCTTGGCTAAATCATCTGATGTATTTGGGCCTTGGTTTTCTCTCTGCCCAAACAAGGTCTCAGTTAGGACCACTTTGCACCTTCAAATGTTCAATAAATCTTAACTCCCGGCCCTAGGTATACAGATGCTCTTGTGAAGTTAGAAGCTGGGAATGGTGGTCAGCCAACTAACCAGGATAATTATATAATATTGGAGTCATGGGAGAACAGAGATGGGACAGCTAACATTAGAATTCTAGGTCTATTTGTGATAAGTGTGTGTGTGTGTGTGTGTGTATTACACAGCTCCAGTGGCATTCTTTTAGTAAACCAATTATTTGTGTAACTTGGCTCATAGTTTAGAAACTCAAATAGAACCAATAGATCCCACTACTTCTAGAATTTTCACCATCTGAAAATAAAGGGAGATTTAGGCTTCAATAATGGGCTTCCCTGGTGGCTCAGATAGTAAAGAATCTGTCTGCAATGCAGGAGACACGGATTCGATCTCTGGGTTGGGAAGATCCCCTGGAGAAGGCAATGGCTATCCACTCCAGTATTCTTGCCTGGAGAATCCCATGGACAGATGAGCCTGGCAGGCTACAGTCCATGGAGTTACAAAGAGTCGGACACAACTGAGCAACTAACACTTTCTTTCACGTTGATGCTTCAGTTATATAACAAATACCCCTGAATCACAAATTATTGTATTTGCATTCCATTAGGAAAGTTTGAAATTAAGCACCGCTGCTTTTTGTGACATATAATAACGGGGACCTGGTCTCTGAAAGATTAACAAGGGATCTATGAATATAAGACACTAAAATTGTTTAAAAAAAAAGAGTAGGCAATTGAAATTGTGGCACTACTACTATTTGTAAACCTTAAGTAGAGCAATGTGTAAGATTTAAAAAAATATGTGCTAATTCATAAACAGAGGCTATGAGTCATAGACAAGCAGTGGATGAGAATGACGCCGGCACTGAGGGAAAGGCTGGGTCCCAGCACAGCTGCACAATTCATCAATGTCAGGGTGTCACGCTCCCCGGGCCACCCAGGGCCACCCAGCTGACTTCCCAGCACCAAACTGGAACCATGTACCAGTTGTGTCAGGATGTCAAAGTACTTCAAAAGCTATCCCTTTCCACACTTGGTTTCTCCTCATAATTACTTCATATGTTTCCCTGCGGATACTCATTTAAATGCTAAATAAAAGGAGAGAGTTCTCCAAGGCAAGAGACTCTCCTTGTAACCTGGTGCTACCTCAGAGTGAAAATTAAAATCAATTACACCCCAAGTAAGTATAATTATCGTCGCTTAATGAGAGGGAATATGAAATGATCGTCTTCTGGGAAACAACTGTACCCTGTGAGGTGAATGAGTGTGACATGCAGCGCTTGGCAGCTGTCAGATTAGCTCT
This sequence comes from Giraffa tippelskirchi, assembly GCF_054371585.1. NCBI lineage: Eukaryota > Metazoa > Chordata > Mammalia > Artiodactyla > Giraffidae > Giraffa > Giraffa tippelskirchi. Next base: position 111,974,408 of record NC_137284.1, read on the forward strand.
ATGGCTCAGTTCTGAGGTGGGCTCGGGTGGGTGTGGAGGGGTGGGAGATGCCTGGAGAAGGGCTCAGAGGCTGAGGATGCCAGGAACCGGCCCTTTCCAAGGAGCTGACAGCCCTGTTGCAGCTCAGCCTCAGAGACAGAGGCGGCTGTTGGCATGGTGTGCATGGCAGCTCTGGGTGTGTGTGCATGTGTGTGCATGTTGTGTGTGTGTGTGTGTGTGTGTGTGATGTGTGCGCACATGCACAGGATCTGACTGGAGGACACCGCTCTGACTGAGGCTGGGGCAGGACAACCTGAAGGAGGGCCAAGCCAGCCTGGGAAGTGCTCTGGCAGTGACACCGGCTACAGCTGTAGCTTTGCTGGAGGTCTTGGAGCCCAGGGTCACAACTCATGTTCTTGAGTCAGACCATGGCTAGTACCAGGATCCTGTGTGGCTATTCCACAGCCCAGATAGTCAAATGACGGACTAGAATTGGAAACATTCAGATGTGTCCATAACATGCCAAAACTCTGCCACATATTCTGGAACAAGAGGTACAAGAGATCTACCAGTGTCTCTCTGTATGACCGTGGCCTCAGTCAGTCAGGAAGGGTTCTGGGTGGACTCCCCTAGAACCTTCCAGTTTGGTGCAGGCGGTGGAGTGCCCTCTATAGCCTGCTGGATACACTGGCCTTGAGTCTGCACTCACCCTCTGGCTCTTGTCTGCATTCCTGAAATGGTCTGACCAATGCTTCTCAGAAGTGTCCTGCAGACTGCTTGAGTAGTGTATTTCCAGGAATGCTTGTAAATACACAGATCTCTGCCCTGCTGCCCTTAAAAATGGGAATAAAAGTGAGGGCAGGGAGGCAGGAATCTCCCTTTTAAACAAGTATGCCTTGGTGACTCTCCTGAGCAGTATGGCAGAGACTTGTTGCCCTGAGGCGTACACAGTCATCTGGTAACTCAGGGCATTAAAAGACTTCACTTTTCTCTGAGCTTGCTTTCAGTCCAGAATGGTCCAGAATGCTCCTCCCTCTCTCCCTCTATTTCTCTCGCCTCACTCTCTCTTTGGTATCAACCATGGGTTAGGCCAGGCACTATAGTGGGTTCAGAAAACTAAAAGTAAGACATGGGTCTTGACTTCAAGGGGCAAATATTCAGTCTGGCTGAGGAGACAGACAGCTGAACAAATAATCACAAAACACTGTGATATGAGCCATAGTAAAGTAGACACAAAATATTCCAGGAACAGAGTAGAAGAAGCAATATAAATCTATTGCTAGGCAGGTTGGGGAAGTATTCAAGGTCAGATAAAGGTCAAAAAGTCTTTAAACAAGAAACGACATTGAAATGGGCCCTGAAGGAAAAGCAAGAATTTGTTAGACTGAGAAAGAAGAAAAAGGCATTTGAAGTAGATGACCCAAGAGAATCACACAAGCTTGAGATATGTTTGGGAACAAGTCTGGCCTGGTCCCCAATCAGTCATGATTATGCAGAGTTATTATTATGATTGGTTTTGACTCTACCTTGAGACTTGTAGAATGGACTCATTCTCCCCAAAGACTCTTCTCAGCTACCTCAAACTTTGCTTGAGATGGGAAAATGCTTGGTGGTCTGGTTCTAAATACATGGCTGCCATTGATGTCTTTAAGGTGGGGTGAGCTGGAAAGTGGGCAGCACAAGGATAGGGAGCCCATGCAAACTGGTTCCAGTTGGGGCTGGGGATGAACCACAGCCTTCAGATAAGGTGCCAGGTTATTCTCTGCTCTCCCAGGGTAAAATGCATTGTTTGGCTCAAATAGCTATCAAGTAACACCTGACACCCCTCCCCACCCCCTGGCCCCTGCAACTTGTTCACCACAGGCATGGTTGAACTGAATATCTTGACCTTTTAAGAACAATACTTGTAAGATGGATGTGAACTAGGAACAATGGTACACATTCAAAAACTGGAATCCCACAGTTCCTGCAGTGGTGGGGAAAACCACACATAGACATTAAATAGGAAGTCAGGAAATCTGGGCTTTGGTTCCGGTTCTGCCACCAGTTGGCTGGGTGACTTCAGGCACAGCTTTTACATTTCTGAGCGTCTTGAACTGTCAATCAACTAGATAATCTCCAAGACCCCATCTAGCTTTACATGTATGACACTGCCAGATTATTTCTTCATAACTGCAGTATCTGGTTGGCATTATTATTACTATTACTAATTTTGCATTACTAGCAAATTCATACAAGACAATCCTGGGACATCAGGAAGACAGTCATTATCTTGCTGCTTATTGTACTGTGAAATTATAGCATATTTTAATATTTTTAGTGGTATGCTGGGATTGGCTTAACATGTGTGTGTCTCCTCCTAGCTCAATTCAGTGATGTCATATTGGTAGCCTGAAATCAGCCATTGTAGGGATATTTACACCATGGAAATAGGCAAATACCAGGATTCCCTCCCTCTCCCAGAGAGAAAACATTTCTGGTTGCTAGACATTTATCAGCATACCACAAGTTATGATTTTTTAAAAGGATCCATAAAATTACTCTTTAGGGATGAAATAATATTTTAAGTGGCTGTCTGAATCATGATTTTCATAGCTTTTAAAAGCTGGCTGTTTAAAAAAATGCACTGAAGTGTTTTTTAAAATCAGAATTGTTGGGATATAATTTACATATGGTAAAATCCCCTCATTTTAAGCATAGAGTTCTATGAGTATTAATAAATATACATAGTTAGGTATCCATCACCATGTGGTAGGACTGCACTGCCCTGGTCCCTTTGAAGTTAGGCATGGCCTTGTGACTGCTTTGGCCAATGAAATGGAAATAGTGATAGGTGTCACTTATGGGCAGAAGCTTGAAGCAGCAGGTCAGAGAAAAGGACAGCACTGGGCAAATACTGTGATGGGCATGTAATGTGAGTAAGAAATAAATGTTTGATGCCTTAAGTCACTGACATTTGGGGGTTGTTTGTTAATGCAACCAGTTCATGGGGTTGTAAAGAGTTGGATATGACTGGGAGACTGAACAATAATAACCCAGACCATCCCCACTGACACACCTAAAATTATCAATGAATGACAAAGCAAATAGATTAGTTTGCTAAAATGTGCTACAAATAAAAATATCTCCCTTAGCGTACTGTTCAAGGAGCTACATAAAAAAAGATTTCAAATTACTTCTCCAGTTTCATTTCCAAAACTTTCCTTTCTTGAAAAGAAAGGAGCCACACTGAGCCACACTGAGCCACACTTGAGCCACACTGAGTATTTGAATTCTATGGAACATGTAACTGCCACTGCTAGTCCTATTACTATTTAATGAGTACCTACTATGGGCTTCCCTGGAGGCTCAGAGGGTAAAGAATCTGCCTGCAATGTGGGAGACCTGGGTTGGGAAGACCCCCTGGAGGAGGGCATGGCAACCCACTCTAGTATTCTTGCCTGGAGAATCCCCATGGACAGAGGAGCCTGGCGGGCTACAGTCCATGGGGTCACAAAGAGTTGGACACAACTGAATGACTAAGCAGAAATACTATGTACCACATACTGTTCTAAACACTTCACAGATATCAGCTCTGTTGTATCTGAAGTACAACACCTTTGCTTTCTGTTTTCTCTACTTTCCATTCCTTTCTCTTCTTTCTTTGTCATACAATATCCTTTGCGAACCTATGGACTGTAGCCAACCAGGTTCTTCTGTCCCTGGGATTCTCCAGGCAAGAATACTGGAGCAGGTTGCCATGCCCTCCTCCAGGGGATCTTCCTGACCCAGGGATTGAAACTGTGTCTCTAACTTCTCCTGCATTGGCAGGTGGGTTCTTTACCACTAGCACCACCTGGAAAGCCCACTTAGCCTTTATGATACAGTTCAAATATTATCTCTTTTTGGAAGTGTCCATGACACTCTCTTGGGTAAAATTAACTGCTCCACTACTAAGCTTTCCTGAACATGTGATGCAAAACTGATACTGTGTTTTGATTATTTGTCTACTGCGGTTCCCCCCAACCCTGTCCCCATTACTGGGTTCTGTACTTGCTGTGGCATTTATAGAGAGGGGATTTCAGGCCAGGGAGGAAAGGATGAGCCAGGGGAGCATTTGGGTGGGTAAGCTCTCAATATCAATCACACAGAAGCAAGAACAAGGCTGGTTAAAGGAATCAACTATAACTGCATTTTAGACTTGAAAAGTGCAAGTGAATCTTTTAAAATTGTAAAGAATCTTCAGTAATGGATACATCTGGAGTTAAGAAGGGTGAACCTCAATTTCTCTATCAATTCTTAAGCAACCACCAAAACACCCTGACATGACCTAGTTTAACACTGGGGTTTTAGCATGATGTCCTTGGTGCTCCTGAGACAGACAGAGCAGGGAGGTCTGAAAATGCTGGCAGGTGCTCAACCTAGGTGATCTGATTAAGGAGCTATGGGGGTGGGATCCTAACTCCCCCCTCTCAGCTGCAGAGGCTGTGCCCAAGCTTCCCTTCTCTTAGGACAAGCCGTGTCCTCCCTCCAGGGTAATGTTACTTGGGTTCCAAGGTCCTCAGGGGCTGAGAGCTTGATAATTCCTGCAAACAGCTGGCACCCAAATCCAGACTGTCTGGTGCCAGAGTAGCTTCATTATCTCCCCACCAACAAAACTGCTCTCACACTTGCCCCATGAAAAGGGAGATGAACAGGGGTGGGGGTGGCTTCTTCCTTGGAACATAAATCCATGTAGAAGAGCACGTAGCCCCAGCAGGACTTTTCCATCTTATCTGGCTGACTCTGGCTTTGGAAGTTTCTTTTCTCCTTCAAGAAAATGACTTCAAGGCCTAGCTCATACTGTTTGATGTTGTGAAATTCACCCTTAACTTTGAGGGGTGGCAGATGGCAACTCAGAATGGACCCATCCTGCAAAACCACTGCCCTCCAAAAGTTGAGTAATAGTGTCAACAACCAGCTAGCATTTTATAATCTGCAAGGCATGTTCAGACGTATCAATTCATCATTCCATCATAATAATCATGGGAGACATATACTTTATTATCTCTATTTTATAGGTGAGGAAACAGAGGCTGAGAGGGCACAAAGCCTTGCCCCAGGTCACGCGGCAAGTAAGTAAGGGTCTCACGACAGATGAAAACCAAGGTTTTCTGTCTTCCCATCATGCCTCTCTCACTCTCTGGTGATACAAGGAATGTGACCACTAGTGCCACTGACTCTTTCACCCTTCCTATAAAATGTTTCATGGTATTGACAATTCAGCTTTATATCAAATTACGTTTACACAATAGAGCATTCACCTGCCAGCATGACCAGTCTTACAGAGAAAGAGGAAATATATTTCTCCCTCAACAAAGGTTGAAGAAATAAAGAAGACTTTCAGAAAAAAAAAAAATCTAAGAAAAAGTCAATAGTGTAGGTTTCTGCATGCCACCTGATCTGGCTGATGAAACTGCAGTGACTGTAGAGGCACTCCCTCTAAAGATAAAGGAAGCAGGAGGGTACCGTGTGTGGTAGATGTGGTGCAGGTGTAGTACAGAGTGGGACTTGGGTGAGGCGAGTGAGGTGCAAGGTAAAAGGGGCACGCACTCTCAGGTGCTGACCCTGTGTCTGCACAACCCTAAGAGGAAGCACTTCTTCACATTCTGTGCCCACATCTCAAACTTGGTCTACCAAGTCTCCTCATCCCAGATCGAATGGTCTGTCAAATCCTGAGGCACAGTAATGAACGCTGTATCCCCCAGAAGGCAATTAGAAACAAGCCAGGAATAAAATACAGTTAAATCCAAGTTGTCCTGCCTGTACAGGACTGGCCACATCATTCGCAGGGCCCCGCGCAAAATGAAAATGTTTGCTTCTTTTTCAAAAATTATTAAGAATCTCAAATGAAGAAAGACTATTAGATCAAGCAAAGGCTTTCTAAGCACCAGGCTCTGTGAGGCTTCACGCCTGTGAAGCTGATCTTGCATCCAGCTGTGTCCTAACGGTTCTGCTGTCCTCCGTCGGAGGTGTGGCCCTCATGGCCTCTTCCTTTAGCCGGGTTCAGGTTTATAAACACACTAGAGGTTACCTAGGAGAGAACCTTTAGGAAGTTCATGGAGATGTCTCATCAGTGGCCACTTAAAGTAGCACTGGGATGGGATTCAGAAGTCGGAATCCTGGATTTGGGCCTGTCTCGGGTGCTGATTAGGTCATTACCACAGAATGGCTTCACACTCTGGTTTCCTTATTTGGGTTGGTTTATAACTTTGAAACTGTAGGCTATGGAGTCCTACTCATAGGACTCATGTTTACTCTATGTGGTTGGAGAATTATCCTAATTTGGAAAAAAATATAGCAATCCCTCCCCCCACCCCAGTTATCTGTCTCATATTTATGACCATCTTAAAATGAGGGAAATGTTGGTGCAGTCAGTGTGGTAAACAGTATGGAGTTTCTTTAAAAAAACATAAACAGAGTTACCATATGATCCAGCAATTCCACTCTTGGACCTATATCCAGAAAACATGAAAACTCTAATTCAAAAAGATACATGAACCTCAGTGTTCATAGTAGCACTATTTACAACAGACAAGACATAGAAGCAACCTAAGTGCCCATCCACAGATGAATGGATAAAGCAGTTGTGTTATATATATACAATGGAATATGATGAACCATGAAAAAGAAGGAAATAATGCCATTTGCATCAACATGGATAGAACTACAGATTATCAAACTAAGTGAAGTAAGTCAGACAGAGAAGGATAAATATCATATGATATCACTTATATGTGGAATCTTAAAAAATATTACAAAGGAACTTATTTACAATACAGAAACAGACTCACAGACATAGAAAATTCAAACCTCTAGTTACCAAAGGGGAAGGAGGGAAGGATCAATTGGGAGTATGGGATTAACAGATGTATACTCTCATACATAAAATAAATAAACAACAAGGATTTCCTGTACAGCCTGGGCTTCCCTGGTGGCTCAGTGGTAAAGAATCTGCCTGCCAAGCAGGAAACGTGGGTTTGACCCCTGATTCTGGAAGATCCCCTGGAGAAGAAAACGGCAACCCTCTCCAGTATTCTTGCTTGGGAAATCCCATGGACAGAGGAGTCTAGAGGGCTACAGTTCATGGGGTTACAAAGAGTCGGACACAATTTAGTGACTAAACAACAACAACAAAAACAACAGGGAACTATATTCAATATCTTGTATTAATAATAAACTATAATGAAGAATTAAAATATATTTACATTTTGAAACTAGCACAATAATGTAAATCAACTATGCTTAGAAAAATAAAAGTAAGTAAATATGTTGTGATTAATAAAAGTACAAATTCATTGAAAAACATCATCAAATTTACGGGAGTTTTTTTATCATCTATATTATTTTCTCCATCAGTGATATTTTTAAAAAGCACTAAGAAGTACTTCTGGAGGCTTCTGTATTACTGTACTTATCTCAGCTTGGACTGATAACAAATGATCCTCAAAAAGACTCTACATAATCAGGGCATTAATTTGGGTCCCAGTACAATTTCGAGCTTACAGTTAATCCTGAATCGTACCTGCCTCGATTTCATTCATGTGTTGAGTAACTATTTACCGAAGATCTATTTTGTTTCAGTTCTGCTCTCAGCACCAGAGACACAATGAACATAATATAAAACAGTCTCCGACTTTATGTCAGAGATGATGTCCTCATGTAAGGAGAGATTGACATTAGACAAATAAGCAAATATATTTAATAGATGGTCTGTGCTGTGGAGAAAAATAAAGCAGACAGGGGATATGGCTGAGCCACGTATCTTTTCCCAGTTATCTAAAGCTTCAGCGAGTTTTCTTTTCCAAGTCTCCTAATTTTCCTTTCAACCTCCATGGTCCCCAGTTCAGTAATGAGTACTATATAATATCTGTCCCTACTTGGAAGGATAGAGAAAAAAATGGAGGGGCCTTTTGCTTCTCTGTCTCTTTCTAGTTTATCACTGTACACAAAGTAATAAAGCAATGCACACACTATTCATCAAATCAGTTTTCTATGGCTCTGTAACAAATGACTGCAAACTTGGTGGCTTAAAACAATGCACATTTATTCTCTCACAGTTCTGGAGGCCAGAAGTCAGGAATCAGTTTTTCTGGGCCAAAATCAAGGGCTATGCTCCTTCTGGAGGCTCCAGGAGAGAATCTCTTCCTTGCCTTTCCCAGTTTGTGGTGTCTGCGGATGTTCTTTGGCTTTGGCTACATCACTTCACCATCTTCAAATCTCTTGGTGCTCCCTCTTGACATTGAGTTTTCCTCTGTGCCTGTCTGTGACATCTCCTTCTGCCCCTTTCTTATAAAAGACATTGTGGCTTTCTAAGAAGACTCATTTGAATAATCCAGGATAATCTCTTCATTGGAAAGCCTTAATTTAGGCACACCTTCAAAGATCCCATTTCAAATAAAGTTTACAGTCTCCAGGGATTAGGACCTGCTATCTTTGGTGTCATTATTCCACCTACCACAACATTCTAAGGACCCACTCACTGCCCACCTCCTGCAACGCTCCCTCTTGGGTTACTTGGAGCTTCATGAGGAGAATGATGATGTCTGTGCCCTGTAAATAGATGAAATGAACCTGCCTATTTGCCTTAAAGATATCCATCAGGTGAAAGTAAAATACACACCCTGGACTTCTGAAACCTCTACCACGTCCATTGGGGAAGATCCTGGAAGCCACTTCATGAAACTCAGAGTGAAATACTGACTAACCACAAACTGAGTTTGGCCCTCCATCCTTTTTTTCTGGAGGTAGAGAAAAGGAAGTGATACAAATATTCCCCAAGAGTGGTTTTCTTTAGAGCAGTGTAAATACCAGGTTACCACCCACCTATAGTCTTTTTTTCTTTGCTTGCTGTTGCCCAAACTGTTCCACAGGCCATGAACATCTGTGTTCCTGCCTTGTGCAGAGGGTTCGTAGCTTTGCCTATAGTCCAGTGTTTGTTCCTCAGTGCCCAGCCACCATACTACCAATCACAGCCAACATTTATTTGCGTTAACTATGTGACAGGCATGCATTCAGTGCAAAAGTAGAGCTCCATCAATGACTTGAAATGAATGTAAGCAGCATCACTCATTCCCAGGCAGAGGGCCAGCCACTGTTAGGTGTCAAGAGTAAATATTTTAGGATTTGCATGCCAAATGTCTCTGTCCTGTTGGGACTACTCAACTCTGCCATTGGAGGGCAATAGCTTTAGTCAACAGTGAAATAAAAGTCTATTTCTCAACAAATGGGAATGGCTGTGTTCCCATAAAGCTTTATTTACAACATAAAGTTTATTTATTCCTGTTCCAGGGACAAAGGACAGATTCTAAGTTATTCCCCACCATAAGAAGTTTAACTATTTCTGATGATTTAAATACAACTTCAAATTTACTTTCTGCTATCTCCTCTCCAAACTGAGCTTCCGGACACATAGACTATTTTTCTGACACTCATTGGGTTTACATAATCTTAATAAAACTTATTTTTTTTAGAGACTTCCATTTTTCCTGTAATTCTCCAGTTGTCTGCTTCTCTCTGTGTGTGAAAAAATGTGAAATCATTTCATTTATCCCCTCTGGGTTTATTCTGCTCAGCGTGAGTGGACAGAAAAAACTTAACTTTGCAAAGTTATCAAGTCTCTCTTATAGTATGAAGCTCCTATGGCTGAGTTTCAATGGTAACTTCCTAGACCTAAACTGGTGATTCACAAATCACAAATGTACTGTAAGTAAATGGTGTCACCCTGCCCTTTATCAATCCTCACATTTCTGATTTACAGCTCACCAGTTTAGGCCCTGTGATGGAAGCTAGGACTGGTTCCTGTCCTCAAGGAGTTTATAGTCAAGTTAGTGATAATACAAGTTAACAAGCAATTTTAATATAATTATGTATATAATTATATATTCACATAATATATTTATATGCTGCTGCCACTGCTGCTGCTAAGTTGCTTCAGTCATGTCCGACTCTGTGAGACCCCACAGACGGCAGCCCACCAGGCTCTGCCGTCCCTGGGATTCTCCAGGCAAGAACACTGGAGTGGGTTGCCATTTCCTTCTCCAATGCATGAAAGTGAAAAGTGAAGTCGCTCAGTCGTGTCCGGCTCTTTGTGACCCCATGGACTGCAGCCTACCAGGCTCCTCCGTCCATGGGATTTTCCAGGCAAGAGTACTGGAGTGGGGTGCCATTGCCTTCTCCGATTTATATGCTATACTATATAAATATATTATAAATTATATATTGATTATATAATAAAATATAACTATGATGCATACTTATAATTAATATGTATTATATATAATTTTATAATTAATTGCTAAGATGGGGAGGTAATGTGCTCTAGGAGCACAGAGCCTTCTCTGAAGGCTGAGAAGGAGATATCCACGTAGTGTGAATGAGTCCAGGAGAGTATTCATGGAGTTGAAAGTGAGTTAGAGGGTGATCCATCATAGAAGTGTGGCTAGAAATAAGAAGGTTAAGGAAGTGAGGCAGGCGCTTAGCTCATGTAGAATTTTATAGCATATATTAGGGAGACTGGACTATATCTAAAAGCCTGGGGGAGAGTGTCTGGGAAATGACATAGTAGGACACGTAAATGCTAACATATAAACTAATAAAAGAATGAGGATAAAGCTGCCATGTGCCTCTTTAAGGAGAGTTTAGAAGTTTCCCTTTCATGCACTGGAGAAGGAAATGGCAACCCACTCCAGTATTCTTGCCCGGAGAATCCCAGGGACGGCAGAGCCTGGTGGACTGCCGTCTATAGGGTCGCACAGAGTCGGACACAACTGAAGCGACTTAGCAGCAGGAAACTCTCTAAACCATCTCTGACCTGCAACACTAACAATGTACTTCTAAGAAGTTATTTCTTGGAGCTAAAAACCAAAGGACCCAATTTGAGCATGATTATCACAAAGTCTTGGGAATATCAGAAGCTGTTCTAAGCTGTTCTAAGAGGGGGAAAATATCCAGAAAGTTTAAAAAATAAGGAAAAAGGTGTCAAAAATCCATCCTTCTATAAAACAATTTTCCTTATTGTATGCCTATAAGGAAAAAGACCAGACACAGGAAACCCAGAACTCAGATGTTAACACTGTGTGTAAAGTGGCCACATCCCTGAAATATAAAGCTACTTATTCAGAATAAAGGTCATTAGCCTCTAGATCAGGTTAATGGGGGAAGTTTCTGAAATTTCCTGCTGGCAATGATTCTCAAAAAAGCTTGCCAATAAGAACTGTCTGCCAGGTTTTAAAAAATATGGATCTTGGGTCCCATTCCAGACTAAGTGAACCAGAACCTTTAAGGACACTTCTTTGTATTTTTACAAAGTTCCCCATCATTCTCATTTGTAGCCATGGTTGAATTATTATTTGCTTGCTTTTTAAAATTGATCAGCTTTTTTTGTAATATAACTGACATAATAGACTGCACAAATTTAAAGCATACAACTTAAAATATTTTCACTTATCACTGACATCACATATCAAACATAATTGCACAGCTGGAGAACTACCACCACATTTAAGAAAATGAACGTATTTGTATCCATCACCCCAGAAAGTTTCCTCATGTTGCTCGATAGACCCTCCCTCTTGTCACTGATTTTGAACCATTTGCTTATGCTATATCTTGGCATAGATTTTGGTGCTTGCTTGGAATTTGTTGAGATCCCTGAGTTTACCATTTTCATCAAATTTGGAAAATTTCTGGCCATATTTCTTCAAAGATTTTTTTCTGTCCATTCTTTCTTTTTCAGCTCTTTGGAAACTCCAACTATAACAGACCAGCTGAAATTGTCCCATAGCTCACTGAAACTTTTTTCATTAAAAAAATTCTTTGGATAGCTTATATTTCTGTCTTCAATTTCTCTGTTTTTTCTTCTGTCATCTCTAGTCTGCTGGTAATACCGTCTAGTGTATTTTTCATTTCAAGCATGGTAGTATTCATGTCTAAAAGTTTGATTTGGATCTTCTATATACATATCACGAACTCTTTGAATATATGTGACACAGTCTGAATACAGTTATAGTGCCTATTTCAATGACACTGTCTGCTCATTTAACATCTCTGTTAGTTCTGAATTGATATGTCTCCTCATTACGGTTGTATTTTTCTGTCTCTTCCCATATCTGTGATTTTTCACTGGATGAAAGATATTCTGATTTTTGCCTTGTCGGGTGCTGGGTCTTTTAGTATTCCTATAAATGTTCTTTAGCTTTGTTCTTGCACACTATGAAGTTGCCCGAAACCAGTTTAATCCTCTTGTGCTTTGCTTTTAGGATTTGCTAGACAGATCTGGCATGGGGCTCAGTTTAGAGCTAATTTTGCCCCACTCCTGAGTCAGCAATGCCCTGAGGACTCAACTCAGTGCTTCATGAATTATGAGATTTCAAGCCTGGTTGGTAGAAAGAGCCACTGTTCTTGGCCCAGTATGGGCATCTGCAATGTTTCCTTTAACCCTTTGCATGACTCCTCCCTAGCTTTGGCTAGTTTCCTCACACACATGCCCTGCTACTGCTGACTCTGCTGCACTGAGATCTGCTGACTACATCAGGAGACCCACATCAGGAACCTAGATCTCCGGGTGCCTCTTTTTTGTGCAGTTCCCCACCTCCTCACTCGGTCCTGTGAACTCCAGCTGCTTTGGTCCCCCTGGACTCTCAGCTCCATTTCTTCATCTCACAGTCCTCTGGGTTCTGCCTGAACTTCTCTCCTGACACCACTGCCTGGGGACTTGCTAAAGGTAGTAAGCTGGGGCGGTCACAGTGCTCCCCTCATTTGTTTCCAGACACTGTCCTTTGTTGTCTGATGTCCAGTGTGCTATTCCAATGGCCATTACACATGTATAGATATTCATGAAATTCCCTGGAGCTCAGACAGTAAAGAATCTGCCTGCGATGAAGGGTTTGATCCCTGGGTATTCATGGTGACAATCTCACTATACAAGACTTCCTTGTTATTCAGTTTCTGCACAACCAAGAAAGTCTCTTTCTTCATACACTGAAATCCAATACAGGCAAACCCCCAAATATGCTTAGTAACATGTTCTTCAGAAATATTAGTTCTTTTCATGCCCAATAATAGATGAATGAGGCAAACGCCACATTCATTAGTTCTCTGCTTTCAGGAAAATAGGTGTCTCTGGTAACAAGGCCAGTCAGTGGATTAACAGAACTGCAATTACAGTAAAACTCCATCTGTTCCTTTCCAGGAGGTAAGGGCAACAAATCAATAGATTTTTCTTTTTTGGCCATGCCATGTGGAATGTGGGGTCTTAGTTCCTCAACCCAGGATAGAACCCACACCCCATGCATTAGATTCAGGGAGTCTTAACCATTGGACTGTAAGTCCCTCAATAGACATTTTGAATAGTTGCGCACAATTGTTTCTACAATGCCAGTTTCTATTATTACTCCCCATAAAGGTTGTTCAATCAACCAGTAATGGTCATCTAAAACAGAAAGTCCCAAAAAGAGATGCAAAGTGTAAAGATATTCCCTCAAAGCAAAACAAAACAAAAACATGATCTTGATGGGGTAATAACTGAGGAAAGAGGTTTACAAAACACTGTTCGGGGGCCTTCCTGGTGGTTCAGTGGTAAAGAATCTGCCTGCCAGTGCAGGAGACACGGGTTCAATCCCTGATCAGGGAGGATCCCACATGCTGCAGAGCACTGGGGCCAGTGCACCACAACTACTGAGCCTGTGCTCTGGAGCCTGGGAGCCGCAGCTGCTGAGTCCGCATGCCACAACTACTGAAGACCAAGCCCTCTGAAGCCCGTGCTTGGCAACAAGAGAAGCCACCACAGTGAGAAGCCCAAGCACTGCTACTGGAGAGGAGCCCCCACTTTCTGCAACTAGAGGAAAGCTCACACAGCAATGAAGACCCAGCACAGTCAAAAAGAAAGTAAACTTATATAGGCTATACATTTGAATCTGTGTGCAAAAATGTAAAGTAGGGACCTGAAATTGAACTTCAAGAAACAGTTACACCCATTTGCACAGATTTAGCTACAAGAATTTTCACTGCAGAGTTGTTTCTAAAATGGAAGAAAAAAAGAACTGAAACATCTAACCATAGTGGGTGGTTAAATTAATTACAGCTCATCCATTCAATGGATTGCTATGCAGTCGTTAGAAATGATTTTAAGGATTACTTGGTAATCTAGAAAAATGTGCATAATAAATACGAGAGAAGAAGCAGACTTGAGTTGTCAGGTAATGAGTGTTAGGATTACTTGACTGTTAGTACTGAAGTAAAGTGTAGTGAATCTCTTGAATCTGAATGGTATTTATTGCAACCAGCAGGAGACTCAGTGGCATTTCGAATATTTCTGAGCAGCAGGGAAGAGTGGGTGTTGTGGGGTGTGTCTCTCTATCACTCAGGATCTGATTCTCTGTTTTTGCTAAAATTACAATTTGTTTTATATCTGCACTGATTATCCCTTTTCTGCCCACTGTTGTCCTATATTATCCATCACCGCATTTCCTTTATTCCCCCATGTTCCACTCTGAAACTATGTGTGTAGCAGATTTTACTAAAGTTCCAGGGTAAGGGATGGGGAGGAACAGTGTTTTTAAAGGAACACAGAGCAAACCATTCAAAATTGTTTATCAAAAGTCTGTATTCTTTGAAGTTCCTGAACCATTCTCATTGGCCTCACAAAGCTCTAGCTTCTTGCTCTGACCTCACCTCCTCAACAATCCAGGAGCTTGTGCGCTCTCTTTCTCTCTCTCTCTCTCTCTCTCTATATATATATATATATAAAATGATCCAAAACAATTTTATGTATACTATTACTATAAATTTTATACACATATCAATTTGAAACATTTAAAGAAAAAGATAGCTTTCCATTTTTCCTTTTTCTTTTCCAACCCTTTCCTGAGAGCTTTCCATTTCATAAATGACCTGTCAAGATATTTTCCTAAACAAAGGTTTATCTACCCAGAGAAATTATGCTAAACTCCTTAGCAGGAAGAAGCCACTGGGGTCTATTATGGTTTTAAATGGCTTAAGTGTTGGGTAGATAAAAACAATACATGTCTCTGCAAGGCCAGGTTAGGGATATACAAAAAATGATTTTTAAATGTATATTTTCTAATTTTATACAATTAAAATGTAATATTTAAATTATATGGTAAGAAAATAAAAAACAAAAATTATTTTAAAATTTAAATTAATTTTTTAAAAATAGGACAAGTATATATTTCTTTATATGCAAATGTTGGGAAGAAATAGAGCAAGGGCCTGGATAGTTCAGTTGGTACAGCATCAGACTTTTAATCTGAAGGTCTAGGGTTCAAGTTCCTGTTCAGGCTTGCTATCTTCTTTTTTATCTTTAGCGTTTTCCTTGTGGCTCAGATGGTAAAGAACTTTCTACTTAAAAAAAGTTGCAATTGGGATATAAAAATTTGAAACCCTACAACATGGGGAATATAGCCAATATTTTATGATAACTATAAATGGACTATAACCTGTAAAGATTGTGAATCACTATGTTGTATGCCTGTAACTATACTATTATATAGTAGCTATACTTTAAAAAATGTTTGAAACCCTGGGAATTCACTTTAAACATATTGAGAGCCCCATACATAGGAACTTCCCTATAGCTCAGATGGTAAAGAATCTGCCTGCAATGCAGTAGACCCGGGTTCAATCCCTGGGTCAGGAAGATCCTCTGGAGAAGGAAATGGCAATCCACTCCAGTATTCTTGCCTGGAGAATCCCACAGACAGAGGAGCCTGGTGGGCTACAGTTCATGGGGTCACAAAGAGTCAGACATGACTGAGCGATTAACACACATACATAGGAACCAACTTCATTGCATATCCACTTGAAATAAAGTTGTTTACTCAAATACTCTCCCTCTGTGCATTAAAGAAAGAATCAGAAGTCTTAGGAACTTGGGTTGTACAGATATAGTTGACTAACAACTCTGGGGACAAATGCTGTTCTTCATAATTTATGGAGAACTTGGATACTTCCTCCTGTTGTCTCACATGGTGAGTCAGCAGGCACAACACTTCTGCATGCATGAGACCAAATACCACTAAATGTCAGAAGGTAGGGCTGCCTTAATTCACCCCAGCATCAGGCTGCTCTTCAGAGAGCCAAGTAGGGGACACTGGGGCCTCTCTCACTTGGCATATAGCTACAATGAAACTCTGAGGTAAAACTCTACCTTCCCAAATGCTTGTGGATGGTTTAAAAAATGATAGCTTTTTCCCATCAATGTTTAAACATGTTCAGTGTTAAACATAATGTCCAAATATTTAGTTTTCAAACAGAGTATTCAAATATAAGTATAGTGGTATGAAAGCTAATTTACCCATTTTAAAAGTGCAGATAAATAGTGAGGTCCTTAACATGCTGTCTAGTCCTACTGTTTTAAGACAGAGTCAGGGAAGGGGCATCCTGGGACCCAGTAGTTTTAGCATCTCTGGTTGCTGGTTGGAGATGTAGAATCTTGGACCTCAGCACAGGCCCACTGAATCCAAATCTTCCCCTTCAGGAAATTCCCAGAACTGGTGGGAATATGAAGGCTAGAGGGTCATGGCTCTAGTATTCAGTGTTCTCCAGCCCACGGCTTGGCACACACACTGCCTTTGACCTTGCAATACAGATGTCACAACTTTAGGGCGAGCAGAATCTAGTGAGAGGACCACTTCATCCTGCATCTTGGTGAATACGCTGGGCTGATTAACTCTATTCTAGAATTAACCAATCCAGTTTTCACCCCTCGCTATGATCCAAAGCATGAAAAAAAAAAAAGTGTGGCAGGCTCTTCCAGTAGGTTAGGATGCAGAGCAATGTGCATGCATTCTGTCTCAGCTTAATGATTTCCTTCAGTTCAGCGCAGTAGCTCAGTCGTGTCTGACTCTTTACAACCCCATGAACCACAGCATGCCAGGCCTCCTTGTCTATCACCAACTCCTGGAGTCCACCCAAACTCATGTCCATTGAGTCGGTGATGCCATCCAACCATCTCATCCTCTGTCGTCCCGTTCTCCTCCTGCCCTCAATCTTTCCCAGCATCAGGGTCTTTTCAAATGAGTCAGTTCTTCACATCAGGTGGCCGAAGTATTGGAGTTTCAGCTTCAACATCAGTCCTTCCAATGAACCCCCAGGGCTGATCTCCTTTAGGATGGACTGGTTGGATCTCCTTGCAGTCCAAGGGACTCTCAAGAGTCTTCTCCAACACCACAGTTCAAAAGCATCAATTCTTCGGTGCTCAGCTTTCTTTATAGTCCAACTCTCACATCCATACATGACTACTGGAAAAACCATAGCCTTGAGATGCTGCACAAAGTCTTATCCATTACAGCTTTGAGGAAGGTGACATTTCTGAATTTCTATATGAGTGTTTCTTAACCTCTGCCTGCAGGACAGTCACCTGGCTTCAGATACTGACTGCTGGGCCTAACCCCAGAGTATCTAATTCCATAGGTCTGGGCTGGAACCAGAGCATCTGAATTCCTAACAGGTTTCCACGCAATGCAGATGCTATTGGTCCCTGGACCACACACTGGATGTCACTCTCTTCCCCTCGAGCACTGATTTTTGCTTTCCCTCATTTGGCCCTTTAAAAAAATTGACTGGATAGGATATACTTACTGATTACTCTTGTTTTTCTCTCATTATGGATGGTCTGTTTGTATCTTTTCTGAATACCGTAAATGGCAAGTTTCCCGAGGGCAAGTATTGTGTAGGCTTATTGTGGATTGAACTGTGTCCCCCACCAAAAAAAGATATGTTCACTCTTTTAACCTGTGTTAGTGACCTTTTTTGGAAATAGGGTCTTTGCAAATGTAATCAAGTTAAGAGAAGGTCACACCGGATTAGGGTGGGCCCTTAACCAAATGACTGGTGTCCTTAGCAGAAGAAAAGGGAAATTTGAACAAAGAGATACACTGGGAGAGAGCCCTGTGTGAAGATGGTGGCACAGATTGGAGTGATGTGTCTTACAAGCCTTAACTTTCCAGTAAGAGTTGCTGGCAACCAGCGGAAGCTAGGAAGAAGCAAGGAAAGAACCTTCCCTATAGCCTTCAGAGAGAGCACAGCCTCACACACACTTTGACTTGGGACTTCTAGCCTCCAGAACTGAGAAAATAAATCTCTATTTTTTGAAACCACCCAAGTGTTTTGTTATGGTCGTCCTGGGAAACCAATACAGGCTTTTGCATTTCCCAGGGCAGAAAATGTGGGTTATAGTCAGTAACCCACTGGGATGTAGAGAAGTCACCAAAATGACCAGAAACACATGAGTAACACACAGCTGACTGGTGTGATGATGCAGGACAAAGAATGATGATGTTTAAAAGGAAGGTGAAACTGCATAGATTTTTCTGGTCAGGTATAACATTCTTAACCACTTAATTTATCTTAATACACTTTTCATTTTATCAAGAAAACAAATACCAGATTTGAAAAAAGAGAAAAAGAAGAGAAGAAGGAAGATTCTCAGTGATAAATCAATGCTCATTGCACAGGAGGACATGTTACCCAGTTTATCTTTTTGTTGTTCAGATTAGAAGAGAACTGTAAGACTCCTTCTTAATCAGATGACCCTATAGCTGGGTTTACTCAGTATGTCTCATTTAACTTTAAAAAGTCTAGGTGCACATCTAATATTCATCCTAGTACAGATGATCATTTATCTAGTCAACAGAGGAAAATAACCTGGAACTTCCTACCTCCATGACTTTGATTCTTGCCAATTCCCTTCAGTCTCATTATCCCAGTTCCACATATCTTTCAATCTCATTTCCCCTGCAGGTCTTTCCTTGATAACCCAAAGGTTCCTCTTGGGCTTCTAAACCTGATAATCACATAGAGCATAAGTCAACCATACCCTGAATTTTACTTCTTTGTGTGCACATCACTTTTTGCCACTCAAAGTGTACCTGAAAAAAGAAATCTATGCTCACAGTGTTACAGCACGTGCATTCAGCACTCAAGGTGCAGAACAAATATTTTCTGGCATAAACCCTGAAGAGAAGAAATAGCACTAAAAAAACCCACTTCTGCCAGTAACAGCTGGTTCCTCTGATGGAAAAGTTTTGTGCAAGAACTGCACTTCTCTTTGGTCACCGTGTTTGGAATGACTTTTTCTGCACCAGGAGTCACAGAGTTGTGAGTCAACAGAGGCATGTCAGAGCTGCAGACTCCCCATTGTCAGCCCTGATTCCACACAAACCTTTTTTCCTTCTGGTTGAAGCAGCCAAATTATAGTTCAAGAGAAAAACATAATTACATTCCAAAAGACCAGGGATAGCTGTTGAAAATACTCTATGAACAAAACAATAACAGGAAATGAATGAGGATTACCCACGATGCATGTAGGCTTTCTGTGCGGCTCAGTGGTAAAGAATCTGCCTGCCAATGCAGGAGATGTGGGTTTGATCCCTGGGTCAGGAAGATCCCCTGGAGAAGGGAAGGACAACTGACTCCAATATCCTTGTCTGGGAAATCCCATGGGCAAAGGAGCCTGGCAGACAACAGCTCATGTGGTTGCAAAAGAGTCAGATATAACTTAGTAACTAAATAACAACAACAACAACCCATGATGCATAGCTAATCCAAAATATTCCAGGGACTATTATAAAATGATTTTACATTTTTTGGTCTTCTGATCTTCACTTTAAAAATGTCAGTTAAATGTCTGGCTGTTTAATTGACAGGTACAGTTAAATCTATCCTATTTCCATATGTATTTACTAATAGTGTTGGTTCCTTCCAGTACAGACACACACCCACACTCCCACACCCACAGTCACACAGATAGCCCTCTGTCTTCCTCTGGTTGGCTCCCCAATACAAGAGGAGAATGAATTCATCAATCCATGTGTGTATACACAGGGACTTCAGGGAAATTCTTGCTGCCCCAGTTGCACTTTGGGTAAGGCCTTAAGTTGTAACTATGCCTCAATTCACTGGTGGCTAGAGTTCCAAGAGTTTCATGTACCCAGAGCACAAAGGAAAAACAGGAGGTGGCAGTTCTGAGCAGTGAGATCACCTATACCTCTGGTATAGTGGGTGAGTAACATGTAGATTTCTGAGTTGTGATCTTTCAATTAGCTAACCTTGAAAAGCTTCATTTCTTTCTGATTTTCTTTGGCCAGCAAACTAGAGGCAATGAATTTATAGGGAGAGAGATGTGGTGGTTAGAGTTCACAGCTGACAAGGGGAAGAGAAGCAAGCAGCAGTTGACTAGAATACCAGTTAGCCTGGGGCCATTCACTGAGGGAGTTTGCAGTGCTACAGAACTCCAGTGGCCTTTAGGAACATTGCATGTTACAGAAAAACACATCATTCATGCTTCTGGGTCAAGAGGTTATTGCTGAATGTTTGTCTTTAGGAGTAAATACGGAATTAAGACAGAGAGTCAAAGGAACCAGTGAAAACCAGTTCACAACTCTAAGATGCCCTTCCTTCCCAACACAGAGCAGGATAAGAAAATGGGAGTTTCTTCAACACTGGGAAAGGATTCAAGAGGAAATTCTTTGGGCTGACTCAGCTGTAAGTCCCAAACCCCTGACTCTTGCAGCAATGCAGGTATATCTGACTGATGCTGAGGCAACCAGAACAATCTCAAGATGGATCCTAGGGGCTGTAGGCCTGCAGGGTGAGACTGGTGGGCTGCATCTGGGAAGAAATGGCATTTCTATACAACTCAGGGCCAACTGTAAGTAAATGCTACCTGCGGACCAGAAGTGGGTCACACAGCAGAGAGTGAATCTTTCCAATTCAGGCCATTAGGATAATCTGGCGTGTTAAAGGAACTTGAAAGGAGAGTTCTTGGTGAAAAGGGAAGCTGGGACAGCAGGGGCTGTGGGGCAGGAGGCCACTGCAGGCACAGGTGCATTGCCAAGGTGGACCTTTAGCTACTCTCCCTGATGGCTCCAGACAGTCGATGGTTCCAGTTCATGACAATTGGTCTGGTTAAATGAATACTCCTCCATCCTCACCCCCTACACTCTCACTTTCACTGTCTAGTTTGGAAGATCAGTTATACAGTCACCTATGTAATACCTACCTCATAAGAACTGCAGTCAGAAGGGTCTAGTGGGGCAATTTCCATAACCCACAAATGTGCTTACCAGGCCCATTGATTGTGAAGCCTTCCTATGATAATACCAGTCAAGTAAGAGCTCTCGCCTATCTCTGCATCCTACGCTGTGGGCAGTGAGCTGAGAAACAAGTGTGGGGGAAGAAACCAGCTGATCACAGTCCTTCCAAGGCAGCAGGCATCCTCTCTGTCAGCCAGGGCTTGGGGAGAGACACTTGGACTTTCTAGTATGATTCAAAACTGGGAATTCTAATTATTAAAACCAGATTGGAGACTTAAACAAATAGATTAGAAAAGGTCTTGAAATTAACTGATTGGAATATTTCGAAATAGAAACTTGATTTCTATTTCGAAACACAAATTCAAGTAAATGTTTCCAATCAATAAATAAAAATACATAAGTATGATTGAAAAAATAAAAAGGACTTCCCTGGAGGTCCAGTGGCTAAGACTGCGAGGTCCCAATGCAGAGGGCCTGAGTTGGATCCCTGTTCAGAGAACTAGACCCCACAGGCCACTGCAGGCGAAAATTAAAGAATCTGCATGTTGCAACTGAGATCTGGTGCAGACAAGTAAATAAATAAATGTGTGCATGCTTAGTTGCTTAATCGTGTCCGACTTGTTGTGACCTGATGGACTGTAGCCCACCAGGCTCTTCTCTTCATGGGATTTCCCAGGCAAGAATACTGGAGTGGGTAGGCATTTTCTCCTCCAGGGGATCTTCCTGACCCAGTGATTGAATTCATGTCTCCAGTGTCTCCTGAATTGGCAGGCGGATTCTTTACCACTGAGCCATGAGGGAAGCCCAAATAAATAAATAAATATTTTTTAAAAATAAAAGACAAACAAAAAACCAGATTGTGCTTTGAGATTGAAAGTGATGGTAGAATTTTCTACTAGCTGCAAGTGACTAGAGGAGTCAGGGGGCATGACAGAATTTTTATTCCAGTAGCAGGAGAAATCTTCCCTAACTACAGGCATTTTATTTATTTATTTATTTTGGTCATGCAGCATGGCATACGGGATCTTAGCCTGACCAGGGATTGAACCCATGCCCCCTACATTGGGAGCTCAGAGTCTTAACCACTGGACCACCAGGAAGTCCCCCTGTAGGCATTTTAACTGGGCGGCTGTACTCTGCCCATCCTCTCTGAGTTGTGTTTGTTCCACACTTACACTGGTTATCCTCTGGGGCAAATCGTCTTGATTCTTTGCTCACAGCTACTTTTCCCTTATTCTCATTTGCCAACCCGACCCTGATTTGGTTTGGGCAACTGTATACCCAGATCCAGAGAGAATTGATCAAGACTGATCCAAGCCAGTTACCGCTCCCTGTTCCCTTTTGTCATTGACCGGCCTAGGAAAAGGCCTGGGTCCCATGCTGGTCAGTGTGATATGATGAAAAGTCTGCTGGGGAGAAATTTGCTCCTGTGACGGGAGGAATGGAGCAGTCCCTGTATTCTATCACCTCCCTTGCTGTCTGTGCTTTAAACATTGACATGTGATACCTGTGATGGAACAATGATCTTGCTGTGTACTGGCTGACCACACTGAGAGGGAAGGCCATATATGGGGTGGTGGGGTGGGGGTTGGCAGAGGGGGAATAAAAGAGCCTGGGGACATGATGAAACCACTTGCCCTAAACTGTCCTCAAACCACCTACACTGGCCTCTGTTAAGGAAACAAAAAATGCCCTGAAGATTAAAATCTGTTAGCCAGACTCTGTTATTTACAAAGAATTGTGACCTTTAAACACTAAGAAAATACTAAACTTTATATCCTCGGCAAAGCTTGCTTCTCTTTTAAACACAATAGAAGTGATCTCACAAAGGGAAGACTCATAAGTAGATTGACTTTTTCCTAGGAACAGTGTGCTGATGTTCCTTAGAAAGGTCTTATATCTCCAATAAGCTAGAGCACAAAGAACTTATGAAAGCAAAGATATAGCTACGAATTATTATACAATGTACAAGTTATACAAGAATCTCTACCATATGATAAAATTCACATATAGCACAAAAGCATACTGTTACATACAAATTTTCACACAAATAGGTAATATAAACATCTAAATTTACTCTAGTCACAGCAAATTTAAAAATCAAATTTCCACCTTACAATTTTGTGGAAGCCTATACTAGCACCCGGGGTTTCCCAGGTGGCTCAGTGGTAAACAATCTACCTGCCAAGCAGGAGACGTGGGTTTCATCCCTGGGTCAGGAAGATTCCTTGGAGAAGGAAATGGCAACCAACTCCAGTATTCTTGCCTGGGAAATCCCATGACAGAGGAGCCTGGTGGGCTACAGACCATGGGGTCACAAAGAGTTGGACACAACTTAGTGACTAAATAACAACAAATACTAGTACCCACTCAAATCTTGCTCTCAAAGATTTAGTGTTCTAGAACTTAATCACAAACTCTGGGCAACTGAATCCTGAGCTAGGGGTCTCCCTCTAACTCAGGCTTTGTTCCCCAAAGCGTAAGAAGGCTAACTCATGTTGTACGTGGCCAAAGGTTATCAATTTCTCAATTTACAAAGCTGATTTTGTGAGTGGTATAAGATATCAAAGCAAAAACCAAATCAAACCCACAACAAAACAAAGAACCTCTCAATCTAGCTCCAGTTATCCCTCACTGTTGGTTTTAAAAGGGATCAGAAATGTTTATATAACATTTCACACTTACTATTTAATCACCTGGTTGGGTTTGGTTCTAAAAAAGACTGATATCTTCTTCTTTTACTTCTTTGGCTAAATGCTTTGCTATTTCAGATAAGTCTTTGCCAACTCCTAAACTACTAGGGCAAAAAGTAGGCTCATGTTACAATCCTAAAATTTTTTTGAAGTTGTTTGAGTATGTTTAGCCAAATATTATTGCTCTTGGAAAATACTAAACAAGATATGTGTGATACATATGTAGAGTAAAAAAAAAAAAAAAAACAAAAAGCAAAGCAAACCAAACCAAACAACCCTTGACAATGGTCAAATACAGTAAAGACTGTGTGATGGTGACTAAACCCTTTTCTACTGTCTCCTGAACAAAAGCTTGTAACATTCTCTAGGCTCCCTTTGGTTTGGTGCAGCTATGTGCCTGAGTTTCAGATAGCGAAGTGTAAGCAGAGGTCATGTGCCACTTCCAGGACCATAGAAACCTCCTGACACCATCCTCTGGGTTTGCTCGGCCAGAGGATTGGAAGAGTCTCCCAGAATCTGTATCATTGGATCCTCAACTTTTGGTTTTCAGAACCAGTTGACATTCCTAACATTTTTTAGGACCCCAAAATGTTTTTGTTTCTATGGGTTATATCTATCAGGACTTATCAAGAATATTTTAGAAGCCTATTTGTTAAAAAAAATAAAAATATAAATATTATAAACACCATAAACCCTAATTATTAATACTGTTTTTATAAAAATTAACCCTATTGGCCCAAACAAAAAATATCTAGTGGCAAAAGTGGCATTACTTCACATTTTTTGAAACTGTAATGTCTAACTTAGAAGACAGTTGGATTCTTACATGTGCTGCTTATTATTATTTTTTGGCTATGGTGGGCTTCTGTTGCTTCATAGGCTTTCTCCAATTGTGGTGAGTGGGGCTATTCTCTAGTTGCAGTGTGCGGGCATCTCATTGCGGTGGCTCTTCTTGTTGCAGAGCACAGGCTCCAGGTGCGTGGGCTTCAGTATTTGTAATACGCAGGTTCAGTAGTTGTGGCTCATGGGCTCTAGAGCTCAGGCTCAGTAGTTGTGGAACATGGGTTTAGTTGCTCCAAGGCATGTGGGATCTTCTCGAGCCAGTGTCCCTTGCATTGCAAGGCATATAATCAACCACTGGACCACCAGGGAATCCTTCACATAATGCTTTTTTATTCTACCTGTTATGTTGTGTTGATTGAAGAATATGAAAAAAAAAAAAAATCCAAACCTTTCCAGATGAAAAGCCAGAAAAGGGGGCCTTGTGGAATTAGTCTCAAAGAGTCTCAGGGACTTTAGGGTCCTTGGATTATACTCTGAGATCCAGTGATTTAGAGGAAGATGGAACAACAGGATATAGGGAGTCTTGGTTCCTGAACGACCTCATGGAAGGTTATCTACCAAAAACACCCCCATTAAACTATGATGCAAATGAGAAATGACCTTTGATTGCATTAAGCCACTAAGATTTGGGGATGTATGTGTTTTAGCAGCTGCCATTATTCTAATTAAAACATCAACTTATATAGTGGCAACTCTATACCAGGTACTGTTTAAGTACTTTATACATACTAACTCATTCAATCTTTTCAACAATCCTATAAAGTAGTTGCTTTTATAGTCTCCATTTTAGAGATGAAGAAACTGAGGCACACAGAGGTGAAGTGAAATAGTCAAAGTTGTGTGGTGAATAAACAGGTCTAGTTCTGGAGTTCTTGCTCCCAGTCACTTCATCATACTGCCTACGCCCCTTTCCTACATATTACCCAGCACCACCTTATACCTTACGCTCCAGACAAGCAAAGCAGACATAAATAAGAAATATTTGCACTAATGACTTGCTTGCTTGAAACAGATATATGGGTAGCAATGAGCTTCGGATTCTCCAGAAAAGATGAGGGTTGGTGGAAATAAATAGGTGGAAAGGAGTTCCTGAGGGTTCTGGGAGATCAGTGGTACAATGTTGGGGTTTGGGGGCTGGTAGGCAGAATTCTAGGTGGCCCCATGACCTTACCACTTGGTGTTACTTACCTGTTTCTTTACACGGCAGTGAGTTGCATAATTATGTTCTGCGGTAAAACGGATTTTGCAGCTGTAATTATGGCTACTAATCAATTGATCTTAAGATGGGAAAATTATCTGGGTGGATGATCCTGAGCCTTTTAAAAGTAGAAATTTTCTCTGGCTGGCAGCAGAAGAAGTCTGGAAGATCTGAAGTATGAGAAGGACTGGGTGTTGAACTGCTGGATGTGAAGATGAAGGGACCATGTGAGAAGTAATGATAGCCTTGAGGAGCCAAGACCAGACCCTACCTGTCAGCCAGCAAGGAAATGAGAATCTCAGACCTACAACCTCAGGGATCTGAATTCAGCCAACAACTTGAATGCTTAGAAGTGAATTTTTCCCCAGGGCCTCGACCTGACCCACACTGTTTTGAGCCTTGCAACACTCTGAGCAGGGACTTGACTGAATCCACCTGGAAGCCTGATCTATGGGATTGTGAGTAAGTTGATGAGTGTTCTTTTAAGCTGCTAAATATATGGCAATTTGTTACATAGCAGTATAAAACTAACAGAGACGTAACTCAAGAGACATGGTGTCTGTCCCAGGGTACTTGCTTAAGCAAGACTGTCTCGGCTATTTTTTGTCCCTATTCCTGTGACAAATAACCCTAAGGACCAGTAAGTTTTCCTACACACTTAACAAAAATAAATAAAAGAAACCCAAACCACATATTTCCTCATAAATATTTTCAATCTACCACTGGGAACTTTAAAACTAATAATCCATAATCGTTTGCTATTATAAGTTACAGAAATGCTAAGAAATTTTTTAAGGTGACATGTTTCATGTACTCTACTAACCTCTCTCACAATCTACTTTTATGTCTTAGAAAGTCCTGGAATTAAACACCACACTCACCACAGACCCTGTAAAATGTGTGTAGCAAATTCTCAGGTTTTATATTTTTTAAGGGATTAAAAACATTTTTTTCCAAGGGACACATACATATATTTGAAAGTAACCTCTATGGATATAATTATTTGTTTATTTTTGTTTCATTTTATTTGTTTATTTTTATTTTAACAAAAATAATTTGTTAAGTAGTTATTTGTTTATTTTATTATTTATTAAATTATTTGTTTATTTTTGTTTTATATTCTTTCTTTTTAAAAAAGCCTCTTTAAAATAAGATAAGACACTTCTAAAATATTGAGTTAGGGGAAAATTTAGAGTATTCACCAAATATCACAAGGTCCTACACTTCGGTAAGAGATGACTTTGAGACTCCTAGGTGCTAAAGAAGATTCTTATAGTCCTTAAGATAAGGGAAACTAGTTTCTGAGAAGAAGATTATTTCTAGTTCTCTAAGAGAAATCTCTTTTATGGACTGTATCACTCAATATAAGCTAGGGTCTGCTGCAGTAATAAAAAAAAAATTCCTCAAATCTCAGTTACTTGGGTGAACAAAGATGTATTTCTCACTCATGCCACACAGTCTCTGTTGTTTGGATGGGGACTCTGCTCCGTGTCTCTTCTTTCTGGGACACAGGCTGACAGCAGATATCATCTTGGGTGCATCCTGGTTGTCACTGCTGGAGGAAAGGAAAGTCTGGAGGATCTTGCACTGGCAGATCATGCCAGGGCCTGGAAATAATGTATTTGCATCACAGATTAAATCCTATACATTACTTGCTATCCACCCAACCACATGGGGACCAAGTTGTGCATTCTAGTATTGCCCAGAAAAGACACGAGCCACCAATATCTCATGAAGAGCACCAATGACTGCCATAGATGTTGTTATACAGTGTATGATGTGATGTACCACATCACAAGTAATACTGAGTGTCCTATGACTGTTTTTTATACAATTGCTGAATAAAGGTGGAAAAAAGTGAGTGTTAGTTGCTCAGTTGACTCTTTGCGACCCCATGGACTGTAGCCCACCTGGTCCCTCTGTCCATGGAATTCTCTAGGCAAGAATACTGGAGTGGGTTGCCATTCCCTTCTCCAGGGGATATTCCCAACCCAGAGATTGAACCAGGGTCTCCTACACTGCAGGCAGATTCTTTACCATCTGAGTCACCAGGGGGTAGAAAACGTCATGCCAAAGCACAGTCAGGTAAATACTATACTATGTGGGGACAATACAATAAGGCCCAGGATGCAGCTTTGTTAGTCTTGGTTAATGTGAAGATAAAATTCTGCAGGAATAGGCCTCCAGAGGCCAGGGAGGAAAAGTAGAGGAGAGAAGTTGGCTGGTTGACTGAACTGTAATAAACTGCAAAGCCTCTGCCCCATGGGAGTGAGGGTGGTTACTAACTTTCTAGGTTTATTGCTACATGAGGGGTTTCTCAGGTGGCTCAAGTAGTAAAGAATTCACCTGCCAATGCAGGAGACGCAGGTTTGATCCCTGGGTAGGAAAGATCCCTTGGAAGAGGAAATGGCAACCTATTCAAGTATTCTTGCCTGGAGAATCCCATGGACAGAGAAGCCTGGTGAGGCTGTAAACCTCAAACTACTAGATATTCTGACTTTTTTAAAAAGAAAATGGAAATGTGAGTTTGTTTATAAAATCTCCAAAGTTAGAACTTTTTAAAAACAATGTGGAAACCAGTCAAAACACGTCTGTCAGCCAGATGTGGCCTGTGTACTGCCAACTCATGGAGATATTCTATGTAAGCCGCTGACTCCTTACAGAGACATTGGTTGTGACAATCAGCTGAGCAGAGGGAGTGTTGTTGTCCCCTTGGGAGGAGGCCATGGAGTGTGAGATCCCACATAACCATGACACGGGAAACAAGGACAAATGCCATCTCACTGGTCACCCTCAATGTTGAAATCACTGCTGAAGGAGTCTTGGCTTAGTGGGGACCAAATGCCTGCCAAGAAAAGTCCAGGGAGGCAGATTCTAAACCCTCTGAGACCAGAGGCCTTTCCTGTGTTTGTTTACTACTGTGTCCTCAGAGTCTCAAAGAACATCCAGCAAATGGAAGATGCTCAATAGATATATGCTAACAGAACATGGGTGACTGCATGGAGCTAATTTAAAATCTATTCCTACAGAAGGAGAACATATGTGATGGCCTTTTTACACCCAAGGACACCAAAAAATAATTGCTTCTTCAGGACATTCTGCACAACTCTAAATGCTTTACTTTGAGCAGAACCTTTAGTGCTAAGCAATGGAACTTTAACCACATGGCACTTTTTTTTTTGAAGTAAGGAAATTATGCTTATAATGGAAGACTAAGCAGTTTCATGGTATCTCAGAGTAGCTGAGCATGGATGAGAGGTAAGAGAATGGCCTCTCCCATGCAGCAGACACAAGGATGTGGCACTGAGAATGGGCTGGAAGGGAGAGACCTGGGGGTTGAGCCAAGAAGCAGGTGGCTGCAGATAGGGTACGGACCAGAAACCAGGGAGCGGATAGAGCACAGTGTCTCAGCGGATGCTGGCACAGAGAGGTGGTAACTCCTGAGGTCCCATGGGAAGGATGTAACTCAGAAGAAGAGGGAAGGGGAATCCCTGAACTGAGAAAGACTAAGATACCACTATTACGCAGCATGGAAGCTTGAGATGGAAGTTAAAAAGAAGATAGAGTGGTTACTATCCACCTCTAGTCTGTAGCCTGAGGTTTCATACCCCCTGTAAGATTATCGTGGGTCAAGTTCCATGAGAAGCAGACTCCAAGGTGAGCATAAGGTGCAGGAAGTTTATTAGCAGGGGCACTCTCAGGATCAATGCCTAAGGAGGAGGAAAGGAAGCAGGACTGGGCAGGGGAGATGCTCGCTGCTATGATGCAATCTTGACAAAGGCCTCAGCCAACCCAGGGAGTTCTGAAGCACGGCTGGTTCTGACAGTTGTCCTGAACTGGGGCAATGAGTTGAGATTTCATGCCTCTGTGTTAACTGGTCATTGGATGTGGACTGCCTCTAATAAGGAACATACGGCTTTGGGCAAAAGCCCCTTTCTTCAGCAGAGGGCTTCTGCCAGTAGCCCACTCAGGGCTGGGGAAGTGGGTGGTACATTATAAGCTAAGCTAAGTAACATGGTCAGTCATGTCTGACTCTTTTAAACCCTTTGGACTGTAGCCCACCAGGCTTCTCTGTCCATGGGATTCTCCAGGCAAGAATACTGGAGAGGGTTGTCATGCCTTCCTCCAGGGGATCTTCTCAACCCAGGGATTGAACCCACATCTCCTGTGTCTCCTGCACTACAGGCAGAGTCTTTACCCACCGAGCCATCAAGCACCAATCAATTATCAAGTGAGATAACTCTGTACAGTGTGGCCATCCCTGAAGTGGTATCTAATAAGCATGAAATAAATGCCAGTATCACTGCCCTCTTCACTCCACTGTGAGTCCTGTGAAGGACTGTGATTCAGAAAACATAGGCGTTCCCTTGGAGCTCTTATTTCAGTCCCAAGGTCCTTTCCATTATGTTTATGATAGGGCCTCATATGGACAGGCACAGTCAAGAACATGGCCTGGAGCAGACTGAAGGAGGAAGTGGAATTAACAAGGCAAATATATAAAATATATATAATTTTTATATAAATATATAAAATATATAAAAGAACCATAACAGTGCAAGTTACAAAGCAGATCCTTGAACATGGAAACTTTCCCTCTATTTTTCATTTCCTTTGGTCCCACTTTTTCCAAGTGTGTTTTCAGAACATCAGTCTGAAGGGATGCTCAGCACTGAAAGGGTTTGATGGACAAATACAGTGGGAACCACTCAACCCTAATTCCTCGTGGGGATTCTTATATGACCCTACTGAGAAGTACCACAGAAAAGAAACCTGTTTATCTTTGTAAAATACAAATATTACTTGACCACAGGTAATAATAGCCTTAACATCTCATAGAAACATACATGATTCCCAGGGGTTTACGTGTATAAAGCAAGCAATTTACTATGTGTTTGGCTTTTCTAAATAAATATTCCTTTTTGAAAATATCAGGGGACTTCTCTAGTGGTCCAGCGGCTAAGACACTATGCTCTCAATGCAGGGGGCCCGGGTTTGATTCCTGGTCAGGGAACTAGATCCCACATGCTGCAACTAGCGATTCCCCATGCCACAATGAAGACTGAAGGTTCCTCAAGCTGTAACTAAGAACTGGCACAGCCAAATAAATAAATACATATTTAAGAAAAGAAAGAAAACATCAGTAACTTTATGTCCCTCTTGGTTTTGTTTTTTTTTTTTAATTCTTGGAGGAAAATCAGCTGAGGCTATTCCTCTAGAAATGAAGAGACAGTCATATATAGCAACAGCCAGAGAGATGCCTGGAACATTCCATGGACAAAGGAGCCTGGCATGTTACAGCCCATGGGGTCCAAAAGAGTTGGACACAGCTGAGCGACTGAACACACACATGTGTATAATTATATGTGTGTGTGTATATATATAATTCCCAGCATTTTTATACCTACTTTCCTAGAATATAAGCAAACTGCATCTTAGGTGTTCTCTGAATAGTCAGTGCCTTATTTCCCACAAAGCTGATTGTCAACAGAGGCAGGGATGGTCGAACTCTCCTTGGGGCTCTCCCAAGCCCTCCTTTCCTGCCTTGTCCCCCACCCCCACCCCCCATATGTCTCACCTGCACCTCTTCTAGAGCCTGGCTGTGTGCTGAGTTGTTTCAGACTGGTCTCCCCTGACAGTTAGGAGCCACTCATGGTCCAGGACAATGTCTTACTCCATTTTGTGCTCTCACAGGACTGACAGCCAAAGAACTTGTTCTTGAAAGATGATCAATGTTTGCTGAGAGGTGAAAGGAAGCAAGGAAGGATGGAAGGAAGGAATTTTCCAAGTTGGCCATTTGTCTGTGAAACATCCTTACTGTAACTTTCAAAACTAGAGAAAGATCCAGTAGGTAGAAAACCTAGGAATTATTTAGGTTAAACCATATGAAACCATATGAAATTCCTAGGTAGAAAACCTAGGAATTAGTTAGGTTTTTTCATAAATAATATGAATAATATTCTATTATAAATAATATAATTATATTATATTAATGTAATATATATTATATATAACAATATATAATAATTGTGTATATTATTAACTCTGAAACTATGGAAAATGATAGTTGATAAATAAGAGATACAATCAAGAATATTTGTTCTATATGTAATATATAATGATTATATATATTACCTGTCAAATATAATTTTTACCAGTTCTAGAGTTAGCTTATACAGTTAATAACAGTCCTACTCTACTGACTGGGCTTCCCAGGTGGCGCTAGTGGTAAAGAACCCACCTGCCAATGCAGGAGATGAAAGAGACATGGGTTCAATCTCTAGGTTGGGAAGATCCCCTGGAGGAGGGCATGGCAACCCATTCCAGTATTCTTGCCTGGAGAATCCCATGGACAGAGGAGCCTGGAGGGCTACAATCCACAGGGTCGAAGAGTTGGACATGACTGAAGCGATTTAGCACTCACACACACACTCTACTGACTAGATCTGTGGTTTCAAAGTGTGGTCCCTGGATCAGCAGTTCCTGCATTTTCTGGGAAGCCAGACCTCAGCCCATACCTACTGCATCATCAGTGATGGAGGGGGTCTGAAAATCTGTGTATTAACAAACATTCCAGACTATTCTCATGTATGCTAAAATTTGAGAAACACTGGACTAGAGAAAATGTAATTAGCAGCCAAAACATTGCTGATCTCTTTCTATTCCATTCTGAGCTGTTACACACTCATCAAATTGGAAGAAAACCTTTGCTCTCTTAAATACTAAGCATTTACATTTTAATATCCTCTAAACTATTTAATTAGTAGGTAAATTTTTTGTAGATGTTAGAGGTTAGGATTTGAAGTCCAGGTTAATGAGTATTTTTATTTTCTCACCAAATTCAACATTGATTATTTTTCAAGGCCACAGCTTTTATAAGAAAGGCATGCATTTAACTGCTTTCTTTACTGGTATGGGAGGGGATGACGGAAGAATACAAACACATTAATTTAACAGGCACTTAGTCTGAGTGTTTGTTTAAGGGACCTTGAGAGAGGGCTTTGGGGAAGAGAAGGTCACATCCTGAACAGATTAGCCTTCTGGGCTGATGCAGCTCAGTAGGATCCAGTTCCTGCACAGAAGGGCAGCACTGGGCTTCTAGTCTTCCCCTTGTATCCCAACATTGAAAACCTTGCGAAAAATCACTCACCAAACTTGCACTTTCTGTAACTGGGAAGAGTAGGAGGATAACTAGCTTCAGTAATAGTGTCATCACTTAAAAAATGGAAAAGGTGAACTTTAAAAAGTTTGCCAACAACTGTTGGATTCTGGGAGGGCTTTCCAGATGGCTCAGCTGTAAAGGATCCACTAGCAATGCAGGAGACGCGGGTTTGATCTGTGGGTCAGGAAGATCCCTTGGAGAAGGAAATGGCAACTCATTCCAGTATTCTTACCTGGGAAATCCCATGGACAGAGGAGCCTGGCAGGCCACAGTTCAGTGAGGTTGCAAACAGTTGGACATGACATAGCGACTAAACAACAACATGGCTTCTGAAACTGAAAATGTAGATGCAAGTGTTACTGCATCTGCCTCCTACATTGCCCTAGTCTCCCTCCATCCAGTCCACCTTCTGTGCTGGCATCAACTCATCTTTCTAAAACTTGTATCTCTGGAAGCTCCATGGCCTTTCTCCAGCTCACCCATCTCATCAGCCTCCCCTCCCCTACCTGACCCTCTTGTCTCCTTGGAGCCTGCTGTTTACAACCCTGTTACAAGGTTCTGCCCACACATCTCGCTTTTCTGGAAGATCCTTTTCTACCAGGCATGAGCCTCTTGCCTTCTGATTCCATTAAACCTCTTTTGACTGTAGAAAACAGTAATTCTACCCAAACCAGCACTAGAACAAAAGGAAAGGGAAGTGTATCAGCTCATAAACCAAGGCTGGAGCTGCTCAAAAGATCCACTTAAGAAAGTAAGAGTCTTGGGATTTCCCTGATGATCCAGTATTTAAGACTCCATGCTTCCAATGCAGGGAGCAAGGGTTTGAGCTCTGGTTGAGGAACTAAGATATCATATGCAGCACAGCGTGCCCTTGCACCCACCCCACCCAGGTCAGTTCAGTCACTCGGTCGTGTCCGACTCTTTGCGACCCCATGAATCGCAGCATGCCAGGCCTCCCTGTCCATCACCAATTCCCAGTGTTTACTCAAACTCATGTCCATTCAGTTGGTGATGCCATCCAACCATCTTATCCTCTGTCATCCCCTTCTCCTCCCGCCTTCAATCTTTCCCAGCGTCAGGGTCTTTTCAAATGAGTCAGCTCTTCACATCAGGTGGCCAAAGTATTGGAGTTTCAGCTTCAACATCAGTCTTTCCAACAAATATTCAGGACTGATTTCCTTTAGGATGGACTGGTTGGATCTCCTTGCAGTCCAAGGGACTCTCAAGTGTCTTCTCCAACATGACAGTTCAAAAGCATCAATTCTTCAGTACTCAGCTTTCTTTATTGTCCAGCTCTCACATCCATACATGACTACTGGAAAAACCATAACTTTGACTAGATGGACCTTTGTTGGCAAAGTAATGTCTCTGCTTTTTAATATGTTATCTAGGTTGGTCATAACTTTTCTTTCAAGGAGTAAGGGTCTTTTAATTTCATGGCTTCAGTCGCCATCTGCAGTGATTTTGGAACCCCCCCAAAATAAAGTCACTCACTGTTTCTACTGTTTCCCCATCTATTTGCCATGAAGTGATGGGACCAGATGCCATGATCTTAGCTTCCTGAATTTTGAGCTTTAAGTCAACTTTTTCACTCTCCTCTTTCACTTTCATCAAGAGGCTCCTTAGTTCTTCACTTTATCCCATAAGTGTGGTGTCATCTGCATATCTGAGGTTATTGATATTTCTCCCAGAAATCTTGATTCCAGCTTGTGGTTCATCCAGTCCAGCGTTTCTCATGATGTACTCTGCATATAAGTTAAATAAGTAGGGTGACAATATACAGCCTTGACATACTCCTTTCCCGATTTG
Organism: Giraffa tippelskirchi; assembly: GCF_054371585.1. NCBI lineage: Eukaryota > Metazoa > Chordata > Mammalia > Artiodactyla > Giraffidae > Giraffa > Giraffa tippelskirchi. Next base: position 112,009,163 of record NC_137284.1, read on the forward strand.
GAACCAGTCTGTTGTTTCATGTCCAGTTCTAACTGTTGCTTCCTGACCTGCATACAAATTTCTCAAGAGGCTGGTCAGGTGGTCTGGTATTCACATCTCTTTAAGAATTATCCACAGTCTGCTGTGATCCACACAGTCAAAGGCTTTGGCATAGTCGATAAAGCAGAAGTAGATGTTTTTCTGGAGCTCTCTTGCTTTTTCAATAATCCAACAGATGTTGGCAATTTGATCTCTGGTTCCTCTGACTTTTCTAAAACCAGCTTGAACATCCAGAAATTCACAGTTCATGTACTGTTGAAGCCTGGCTAGGAGAATTTTAAGCATTACTTTACTAGCGTGTGAGATGAGTGTAATTGTGCAGTAGTTTGAGCATTCTTTGGCATTGCCTTTCTTTGGGATTGGAATGAAAACTGACCTTTTCCAGTCCTGTGGCCACTGCTGAGTTTTCCAAATTTGCTGGCATATTGAGTGCAACACTTTCACAGCATCATCTTTAGGATTTGAAATAGCTCAACTGGAATTCATAGTGATGCTTCCTAAGGCCCACTTGACTTCACATTCCAGGATGTCTGGTTCTAGGTGAGTGATCACACCATCGTGATTATCTGGGTCATGAAGATCTTTTTTGTACAGTTTTTCTGTGTATTCTTGCTATCTCTTCTTAAAATCTTCTGCTTCTGTTAGGTCCATACCATATCTGTCCTTTATTTTGCCCATCTTTGCATGAAATGTTCCCTTGGTATCTCTAATTTTCTTGAAGAGATCTCTAGTCTTTCCCATTCTGTTGTTTTCTTCTATTTCTTTGCACTGATCACTGGGGAAGGCTTTCTTATCTCTCCTTGCTATTCTTTGGAACTCTGCATTCAAATGGGTATATCTTTCCTTTTCTCCTTTGCCTTTCGCTTCTCTTCTTTTCACAGCTATTTGTAAGGCTTCCTCAGACAGCCATTTTGCTTTTTTGCATTTCTTTTTCTGGGGATTGTCTTGATCCCTGTCTCCTGTACAATGCCATTAACCTCCGTCCATCGTTCATCAGGCACTCTATCTATCAGATCTAATCCCTTGCATCTATTGCTCACTTCCACTGAATAATCGTAAGCAATTTGATTTAGGTCATACCTGAATGGTCTAGTGGTTTTCTCTCCTTTCTTCAATTTAAGTCTGAATTTGGCAATAAAGAGTTCATGATCTGAGCCACAGTCAGCTCCCGGTCTTGTTTTTGCTGACTGTATACAGCTTCTCCATCTTTGGCTGCAAAGAATATAATCAATCTGATTTCGGTGTTGATCATCTGGTGATGTCCATGTGTAGAGTCTTCTCTTGTGTTGTTGGAAGAGAGTGTTTGCTATGACCAGTGTGTTCTCTTGGCAAAACTCAATTAGCCTTGGCCCTGCTTCATTCTGTACTCCAAGGCCAGATTTGCCTGTTACGCCAGGTGTTTCTTGACTTCCTACTTTTGCATTCCAGTCCCCTATAATGAAAAGGACATCTTTTTTAAGTGATAGTTCTAGAAGGTCTTGTAGGTATTCATAGAACTGTTCAACTTCAGCTTCTTCAGCATTACTGGTCAGAACATAGACTTGGATTACCATGATATTGAATGGTTTGCCTTGAAGACGAACAGAGATCATTCTGTCATTTCTGAGATTGCATCCAAGTACTACATTTCGGACTCTTTTGTTGACTATGATGGCTACTCCATTTCTTCTAAGGGATTCTTGCCCACAGTAGTAGATATAATGGTTATATGAGTTAAATTAACCCATTCCAGTCCATTTTCGTTTGCTGATTCCTAAAAGAGTAACAGTCGACGTTCACTCTTGCCATCTCCTGTTTGACCACTTCTAATTGCCTTGATTCATGGACCTAACATTCCAGGTTCCTAGGCAATATTGCTCTTTACAGCATCGGACCTTGCTTTCATCACCAGTCACATCCACATCTGGGTGTTGTTTTTGCTTTGCCTCCATCTCTTCATTATTTCTGGAGTTTTTTCTCTACTAATCTCCAGTAGCATATTGGGCACCTACTGACCTGGGGAGTTCATCTTTCAGTGTCCTATCTTTCTGCCTTTTCATACTGTTCATGGGGTTCTCAAGGCAAGAATACTGAAGCGGTTTGCCATTCCCTTCTCCAGTGGACCACATTTTGTCAGAACTCTCCACCATGACCCGTCCGTCTTGACCCGCCCCGCCCCCACCACACACACACACACACACACACACACACACACACACACACACACAAAACAACTCCAAAGAAGCAAGAGCCTCTTCCTTAGTTTTTTTTTTTTTAGCAAAGACCCAGGGGCTCACTTACCATGTTTATGTCACTGGCGATCCTGAGCTAGGCATTGTAATTGTGATTTGTCAGCCTTGAGAAGAACAGTGTTTGACACAGATTAGGTACTCAGTGAATACTTACTTGTTATTGATTATAGATAATTGAGGGTGAATGAACAAGCAAACTCTTCAGTGCAGTGCGCTAAGTGCATTCAGAGTCATATCTAAGTGATAGTGAGGTGGCCAATGGAAAGCATGTCCAGGAAGGAAGGCTTGGGTGAGGTATGGGAAGAGACTCTGTAGATAGGAAAATGCCTGAGCTTGATCCACAAAGATAGGTGGAGTTCCCTGGGTCAGGGTAGGGGGCTGGCTGAGTAAGGTGGCACTGTAGAGAGTTGGAGGAAACTCAGGAAAGGCTGAGGGGCATGACGTCAGCTGGTGTGCTCAGGACATGTTAGTGGTTCCTATGTGCTCACCTCATGGACCAGGCTGGGGAGATGAAGTAGATGAGGGCAAAGAGATGTGTGCAGGCGGACTGGGTAAGGGGACAAAATCATCACAGGCCCTGCGTACCACCCCAGAGTTCACTTTCAGGTAGCAGGGAGCTCTTGAAGGGGCTTCCATATCAAGAGAGCCAAGGGTTGGGTTCTGGATCACTCACCAGCTGAGTAGTCATGAATACATGCGTGCGTGCATGTCAAGTCACTTCAGTTGTGACTGACTCTTTGTGACCCTATGGACTGTAGCCCACCAGGCTCCTCTGTCCACGGGATTATCCAGGCAAAAATACTGGAGTGGGTGGCCATGCCCTCCTCCAGGGGATTTTTTCAACCCAGAGATCAAACCAGGGTCTCTTAAATCTCCTGCACTGGGAGGTGGGTTTTTTACCACTAGCACCACCTGGGAACCCTGTGGTCATGAATAAGTTACTACAATCACCCCAGTTCTTCCTCCCCAGAGCCATTATGAGGGCAGAACGCCCAAAGCACCCTCTCTACCACCTTGTACATGATAGAAGCTCAGTAAAAGCTCAATAAATGCTAGTGTTTCTTCCTTTTCTTGTTACCTGATTGATTTTTACACTTAATTTACCAGAGGAAGAAAAAAATCCATTAAATTAAAAACTCTATGTATCTCATTTTACAACCCCACAGTTCAGCCAGTGTTTCAAAGCTGGGGGTACTGGGTCAGGCAGTACTTCCTCACATTCATGAGGGTAACTATGCCTTCAATTTCTTCTCATCCCAATTTATTCCATCACAGCTGGAAGGTGTGAGATGCTTGCTTGCTGCTGAAGCATGCATTTCATACTTGTCACTTTGGGATTTAGAGGAGGTCCACATATTGAGCTTGACAATATTGCCGAATCATTTTAAAATTCATAGAGCTTCAGGCTAAAGAGACACAGAGGGATTTTCATTCAGAAATCACATAGGTAGGCATATTTGTCTGTAATGAACACTTGTCTTCTTAAGGAACTCTCTTAGCCAGACATATTTCTTCCTAAGAACAAATTAGTCCAGAGCAGCTGATGATTAGAATCACACCACAGAGACAGGAGGACTGGTATCTAAAGAGGGAAACAATTCCCAACATAGTGTTTTGTTTAGCAATTTTCAAATTAGACACAAAGCAATATAATTTACTTTGTCAGTGTGTAGACTAGACAGGACAGCAGCCTTGAAGTCAGCCAAGCCAGGTTCTAATTAATAGTTACTAGTGCTATGACCTAGAGGCCATCCCTGGGCCTCCCCAACTAGGGGTTTATATATATATATATATTTTTTTTTTTTGCTTTTTTATTGATAAAGCATAGGAACTCAAAACTTAAAGACTGTTATGAAGCTGAATGAAATCATATAGCTCTATAATGGATTAAAATCTATGCCATGCTTGATAAATTCAAAGTCCTTTTTTGGTAACTATAAATTTCCTTCAATCATTCAAGATTAAAAGTATTAGAATTATTTTATATCAAGAATTGTTTTACATGGGATTTATATAAACTGTGATAAATTATAACTAGCCCTACTCTGTTAAAGGATGTTGGGGATCTTTCTGTATCTTATTTCTGACTCTCAATTTGAGTATTAAAGAAGAATCTGTTGTACAAGACAGCCATTTGACTTCTTAATAATTGTTTTAAGTCACCAAATCACATGAAAGCCATAAAAGCTGTATTTGTAAACTTCATTCTTCTGATGGTTAGACACCATTAGCTTCATAAATGCGGACTAGGTACAAAGTGAATTATTAACTTTGTGGAAACTTCAAAGTGATTATGTATAAAGAGAGGCAAAACCAATGGGGACATTTATAAACTGTTGTCATAGAACCCAGCCAGACATTTCATTATTGAGGAATGAGGAATGCCAGTTCTGGAACCTGTTCCAGAGGCAACAGACACAAATCACCTAAGAGGTAGCTCTGACAATCTCACTTCCATTAATGTCAGTGGAAATTATTCGGGGAAAAAATCCTTCTTTTTCCCCATGGTTGGTCTAGAAAAAATCCTATACATTCTTATATGCTAAGCTTTTAATTCATAAAGACTCCAGATTGGAATTTTGACCTTTCTTTCCTCAGGGTCTGCAGGTTTCCAATTGATATCCTCTGTATTACTGATAACCTGGGAGGTCTCCTGTTCAACAGAGGCTCTCTGTGACCAGATCCTATGCTACAGATGGGGCCACGTTTCTTCCCATTCTGTTAAAAAAAGATTTCCTGGTAAAGCCATGAGCAGATAACAATTTGGTTTATCAGAGTTCACTAGGACTCTTCAACTTCAAGATTGCCATAATCTTATTTAAGTGCATGTCTTTATTAAGAAATCTACAGATCCACTTCTTCAGAGCCAGGGACTAAGAGAAGGAGAGGTGAACTCCAGAGGTGGTTTGGGGGTTATTTCTCATGTCCACCTGGTAATCCAGGTGCTACATTCCTACCCATTTCAGTAAACACAAGATGTCCCTTTTTCTGATTTAACGTCATCGTGGGAAAGAATAGTGAGTGTGATTCGATTAAAATGGACCCTGAGTGTGACTGTCTGAGCTTTCTCGATAACAGTAACAAGCAGTGAGTGCAGAATGAGTGTGTGGAGGGCAGGGGCTGGGGGCGGTGTGAGTCAGAGGGCTTCTGGCTATAGATACAGTAGACACCTAAACTCAGCAGAGACATTCCCTTGGCTGGACTCAGTTTCTTTCTCCTCACTTCCCGGCTCCACTTTCTCTGGCTCTAAGTGATGGTTAGAAGGCTTCAGCCACCCAGACTCTACTTCCTGTTGACTCCAGCTCAGAAGAAAGAGGGTAGCAGGGCCTTCTTCAGGGAACTCACAGTGCAAGTTTATTGGTTTTATGGGATGTGAGTTGATCACATGCCCACTCTTGAACCAACCACAGAAGCCATGGAAATATGACCCCTTGGGTCAGCCTTGAACCACCCACCTAAACTGAGAGTTGTGGGGGCGGGGGGAGTGGGCTTGGGGTGCGGTTTTCCAAAAACAGTGCACAGAGCTAGGTGGCAAAAATGACAGCTCCTCACTGTGGGAGTAGAGGTGGGGAGACCAGTAAGTCCCAACCAGACAGATGCACAGCTGGTGGAAGGAGAGGCACCAGAGGAGTAAGAAAGAGGGTGACACCCCACGCCAGGCCAAGGAAAGAGAATAATGGGATTCCTCGAGCTGGTGTCTCATCCCACCAGTGCTCGACGTCACCGTGTAACCTTGAGATTTGGGCCTCAGTTTCTCATCTGTACAGAGAAGGGAGTAAGAGCAGGTGGCTGGTTTTTTGTTGGAATATGCATCAGAATTACCTGGAAAGCTGTTTCTAAGTGACAGAGGCCCCTGCATCAGTTCTGTTGCCCACCCCCAGGGAAGGCCCCTAGGAAGAACCCAGAGGTTGTAAACAGGGCAAACCCAGCAGTCTCCCTGCCAGGGTGGACAAGAGTCCCGGGTGACAGAAGCTTTCACCCCCACAGTCAAAGTGGAACAATCATTCCTCCCAAACACCTCCCTGGAGATGTACAAATAGAAACTTCTTTAAAAGGTGTGTTTTTGTCCATCCAGTGGTTACCCAGAGCAGCAGTTCTCCAAGTGTGGGCCACCAATGTTTGGGTGATCCTCTCAGAGTGCCCATAATGTCAAAACTATTTTTATTAATTGCCTGTTTCAACTGACTGACATTGTAAGTAACCTTTGAGAAACTACACTTGTTTTGTTCTATTGTAAAAAAAAGGTAAAAAAAAAACCCAAATGTACACACTGCTATATTTAAAATGGATAACCAACAAGGACCTACTGTATAGCACATGGAACTCTTGCTCAATGGTATGTGGCAGCCTGGATGGGAGGGGAGTTTGGGGGAGAATGCATACATATATATGTGTGGCTGAGTCCCTTTGTGGTCCATCTGGAACTATGACAACATTGTTAATTGGCTATACCCCAATACAAAATAAAAAGTTAAAAAAATTCTTCCTTTTGCCAATGACATATATGTCTGAGGCCAGAGCTTCTTCCTATACTTCAGACAAAACAATATAAATCACAAGTTGAACACAGAAGATGTGAGAATCAAGATGTTGTCTGTTAGGCAGACATTTAAAAGATTTACAAATTGTAAAACAAGGACAATATTCTCATTTTCTCTTTTGGGGAATGGGGTTATCCTTTACAAAAATATGTTATTTATGCAAACACAGAATGACTTCACTATCGTGAGGTTGAAAAGAATTAAATGTTTTTCTCGGCTTTATTTTCTAAAGCAGGAAGTACCAGCAGATATAAGTCACATAAACAAAAACTCTTTGGGGTCCCCAGTAATTTAAAGAGTACAAAAGGACCCTGAGGTCAAAAACTTTGAGCATCTTAGACCTTCCTTGTGGCACAATGGATAGGAATCCGCTTGCCAATGCAGGGGACACGGGTTTGATCCTTGGTCCATGCTGTGGAGCAACTAAGCCCGTGTGCCACAACTATTGAGCCCACGCTCTAGGGCCCAGGAGCTGCAACTACTGAAGCCTGTGCACCTAGAACTCGTGCCCCTCAACAAGAGAAGTCACTGCGATGAGAAGCCTGCACGTGGCACCTAGAGAGTAGCTTCTAATGGCCGCAGCTACAGAAAGCCTGCACAAAGCAATGAACACCCACTGCAGCCAAAAATACACAAATTAAAAAAAAAAAAAATTCTAGCATCTCTACACCAGAATCTCAGTGAATAAGATCATTGAGGCTTTTTGTACATCTAAGTGTCCCAGGGTGGCAGAACTGCCTATCTGCTTACACAAAGAAGGAGCATGAACCACAAAACAGATACCCCCTAGCCATTGCATAGCCCGATCTATGTCACAAAACCTGAGGAAATGGGGACAATTCAGTGGATTCACTGCTGAAAATTTGTTCTTGCTCATTACTCCCACATCTGTTTAAGTGTGGTCTTTTGAGATGGCTTCCCTGGTGGCTCAGATGGTAAAGCATCTGCCTGCAATGTGGGAGACCTGGGTTCGATCCCTGGGTTGGGAAGATCCCCTGGAGAAGGAAATGGCAACTCATTCCAGTACTCTTGCCTGGAAAATTCCATGGACCGAGGAGCCTGGGAGACTACAGTCCCAAAGTCCCAAAGAGTTGGACACGACTGAGAGACTTCACTTTCTTTCACTTTGAGATGGCAGCCAGTATGTTACTCTTTTCTGAGCCACTAGATGGCACTGCTTGCATAGACAATATTCCAACAAGGATTGCATTGCGCTCTTTGCCAGAGAGAGTTTGGATGGGAATGAATGAGGAGGGTTTGGACCATCTTATTCTAACACACACTGAATGTATTAGGATAACTTTCCTTTTTGTTCCTGTAAAGCTCTTACCTTGAGACCACTGATAGTGAGAGGATGGTTTAAAAAAAAAAAAAAAGAGTAACTTTCTGATAAAAGATAGTGAACCAAACAACCTAACTCAATTTTAGTTATTCCTCTACAGCAGAGGTTCTCAGCTTTAGCTGTATATCAGACTCACCCAGAGAATCTAAACTCCAGATGCTCAGCTCTTATCCTAAGTAGTTAAATCTGTTTTCTGGGGGTGTGTCCCAGGCATTGGTATTTTTGAAAACTCCCCAGTGGGCAGACAAGAATCCTTGTCCTATAAACTTTGTCTTAAGAAAACTACCTACTAGCCCCTAAAGAGGGCTTCCCCGATGGCTCAGTGGGTAAAGAATCTGTCTGCAATGCAGAATACACAGGAGACTTGGGTTCAATCCCTGGGTTGGTAAGATCTCCTGAAGGGAGAAATGGCAACCCATCCCAGTATTCTCATCTGAAAAACTCAATGGACAGAGGAGCCTGGTGAGCTACAGTCCATGGAGTCACAAAGAGTCAGATGCGACTAAGTACACACACATAGCACCTAAAGAAGAGACACTGACTTTTCTTTGTTTTTTCATTAAATTCTCTTAATCATCCTACATTTAATTTTCCCCATCATTTAAATTTTACCCAATAATCTGGGGAAAGGACTCAGAGGAAAAGGAACAAAGCAAACCTTTGAACCAATCTGAGTAACCAGAACCACCAGCGTCTACTATTAAGAATTTTTACATGGAGGACTTTTTATGCAGAAATAGAGGTGAGAAAGAATGCCAGTGCCTAAATTAGGACAAAAAAGAGTCTCAGAAAAAAAAAGAGGCATTAGAGAAAGTGGGACAGGTGTCCTTAAAAGAAAATGCTTCCCCAAGTATCTGATAACCTTTACTTCCCCATCTGACCTTTCATCTAACCAGGGTTGAGAACTTTAGAATCACCTGGAGAACCTTAAAAATAGGCTTGAACTTCACCAGTAGAGGCTTTAATTCAGTTAAATCAGGAGGGGTTAACATGGGTCTTTTCTAAAAAAGCTCCCAGGGTGATTCTAACTTGAAGTCGGTTTGAGAACCACTGACCTAGCCAAATCAGCTCTTTTTCAGATTGCATGATAAGTTTCACACTGTTAGGAGATTCTGATTTAAAATAACACTCTGGTAAAACCTGGTTTCATGAGCAAATGTAATCCAAGTTCAAATCCATTCATCCTTATAGCATTATATTGCATTCCATTTTATGATGCCGTGTGTACGAGGAGGAAGATGGATGATCAGAGTCATTACTGTACCTGTCACTTTTACTAGCTAAGTTATGCTCATCTTCATTTATCCTTTCTCCCGAGAAAAGACTGGTTATGTCACTTACATATTATTTCCAAGGGACCACCTGCAGAGCAGTTCTACAGGTTTTCCAGAGCCTGTCATGCGAACATCTTTTCCAGCCCCAGGATGCCTTATACGTGAACAATGCAGGCTCTTTCTTTGGCATATGGATGCAGCGTCTCTGCTTGGGGAAGGGCAATGGGTGACACCATGCTTGAATCAACTGTCCTTGATAAAGTCACAAAGCCTCTCCACCCTCCAGGACCAAGACCTCTTCCCTAAGGGTGCAGTGCAGTGGTGGAGCCCATCCACATAAAGGGCTACCTCTCCATCTTGCATTAATGCCAATCATGGTTTCTGAACCTGGTGAACCAACATTCTAATGGAATTCGAACAAGGTTAAAACACTGCTAGCACAGATTTTATTCTAGTCATCACTTGCAATTGTATTGGTTACTCTCTGCCACATCCCTCGCGTCAAATTCAATCCTGTCCTACTTTCGCCTGTGGTGGGGAAACTGATTAACTGTATTCCTGGCTCCTTTGTCCTCTGGCTTCCAGTGGGGTTTGTCCGTGAGAGATACAGGCAGGAGATCGCAGGGTGGGAGGAGAGAGAAGATGAGGTATTTTTTCCACTGCCCCCTCCCTCTTGAGTGGCGCAGCACCCAAGGCTCACACCCTTGCTTGATTGTAGGGGTCTCTCTCTATCACCCTCCTGTGGGAGCTCTGTTTTCATAGGCGCGCCCCCTACAGGAGCCCCTCTCCTGTGCTCCCCCCACCTCTGTGGCAGCCCCCTCTGGTGGGAGTCTCCTCTCCAGCTCTCAGACTCCAGGAACCCCAGTGCCTTCCCTCAGCTCCTTCAGCAGCTCCCGCCATTGCCCGTCCTTGAGAAAGATCTCTTGTTAATCAAATTCTCTTCAAAATCCCAGTGAATCTGTCTTCTATTTACTGCCGTGCCCTTACACATTTAAGACTGCCTCGTGAATTCATTTTTCACTTTTCATTCATTCACTTGGGAGTCCTGTACATATGACTTGTGCTCCTCAAAGATCCTAACTTTAAGAGAACATCTAAGGGGCAGGTTATTTTAAAGCATTCTTTTTTCTCTATCCAAGCCTCTGTGACCTCTAGATGTCTCTGAAATACTCCAGACCAAGGAGCTGGGTGCCTCAGTGTCCTCTTGTATAAAACAAAGGGGATGCACGAGGCAGTATCCAGTACCCTCCTCTTCCAGGCTCTGGTTTCTCACGATGCCCCAGCGGGTCAGGGATCAGCTCAGGGGCTGCAGGAGCTGCACAGAGAGCACACGGAGGGAGATACGCCATCTTGGTGTCCTGAGATGTGCTGCTCCTCAGGGTAAGGGCTCAGAGCCCTTCACTCCAGACAA